>NC_081289.1:16726590-17077424 GCF_030490865.1 Poecile atricapillus | reverse complement strand
ACGTTATTCTCTCACAAATGTGCTCTTTAAGAGGTGTGGATGTTTATGTGGTCAGGGGATGCTAGGAAGTGTGGTAGTAGACATCAGTGTAAACAAAAGTATTTAGAAAGTACATGAGGTTGTTTTTGATGGATAAGACTCTGATATGGTGTAGTCTTGATTGCCTTTTAAAAGGTCTTTGTTCAGTGTTGTCATTTTTATTAATAACCTATTGTTTTGACTAGTTTAAAGATGGTTCTAAGAAAAGTGTTTTGGCGGGATTAGGTATGCTGTATGGACAATAAACTCACCTTGACCTAAATTTTACTTACTTGCCTTGCTTTTATATCTTTAGTGAATTTGGTTGTATCAGTCACTCCATGGTGGTGTTTCCTTGGTGGGACGTGATTCTAAAGCCTCTGATCTGGAGAGATGGTGTTAGCAGGCATATCAAATGAAGGCTGCAGTCACAGAACGAGCCTGCCTCTGAAATGTAGCTGCCTTGCCACTGGATAGGCAAATTCTGGCCTGTTATTCCATGAGAGTCAAGGAGAACAAAGTCCTAAAAAGTGGTAAATTGCAGGATCAAAATATTTTGTGGGAATCAAATTGAGCTGGTGAAAAGCCACATGGAGTGCGCATTTTTGCAACAAATTGAAATACAATTTAAATCTCCACTCAGTTGTTTGTTGCACTGGAATGCTACTGCAAAAATCAGATTTTTTTCTTTCTATAAACCTGGGAAAAACGTGAATAAAAGGAGTGGGATTTGTGGTGAGGCCAGCGGGAAGAAATGAGTCCATTGTCCAGTCTGCTTCCTCAGACTGTGGCCAGGAAGGCAGCATGCTCAACCTCTCCCACTTCTGCCTGTGGATGCCTACCGTGAAGTGACCAAGCTCCTGTGTGATGTTTTTGGCCTGACCTCTCCTCCACTGCCATCCAGTAGCAGTTTTCTCCTGGCTTTCCAGCCCTTTTTCTTTCAGAGGCCCTGAAAATGAAGAAGAGGCATTTGGGAAGACATACTGGGGAAACACCATCATAAAGTGAATTATACTGCCAAACCCAAAGATAAATGAAAGGAAAAAAACCCAAAAGACAAGCTTCAAGATAAAATTAACAGGGAGAAGGAAAAAAACTAGAAAGGAAAAAAGCAAATGTTGCAAAAATGAAGAACTATACGAGCAAAAATAAACAGAAACAAACAGAAATAATCATGGATGGAAATAGGAATTAATTATGAATTATGGACTAAATATGAATGAATTAAAAATAAATAGGAAATAGGGATTAAATCAGGAGGCTGGGGATCAGGAGATACAGATCTTTCTAGCCATAGTCACACAATCTTGGGTCCTGTGGCTTTAGGAAAAATCTCTGAACACTTTCCTGCCAAATGTCTTGTGAGCGTCATATTTCCCAACTTACCTGCACCAGAGGTAGAGATTGTAAAACATCACAAGTCCAGGGTTTTCACTGACCACCACTGAACAACAATGAACAGCAATTTCTGGCATTTTGTAGGCTCAACTTGGAGCATGTGAAGGACTAGAACTGTGCAGTGACAGAGCCTTGAACAGATTGTCTGGAGACTGTGCGGAGTCTCCCTCACTGGGGATATTCCAGAGCTGACTGGACACAATCCTGTGCCCTGTGCTCTGGGATGGCCCTGCTGGAGCAGGGAGGTGGCACCACATGAGCCACTGTGATCCCTTTCAACCTGACCCATCCTGTGCTTCTGGGATTGTGATTCTATTTAAAGGGGTTCTCAGAGGTGATCTGCATTCCACCTGGGCAGCTGATGTTCCTGCTGATGCAGCCAGGAGACAACACTGAAACTTGTGGGAGTCTCATTAGGATACTTGCCAGGGAGAACATCAGGTCTGTGCTCTGCTGGGCTCCAGGGGCACTGTGAGGAAGGGCATCCCTCAGCAGCAGTGGCATTCAATCAAGACCTATTAGGATTACAAATTAAGGTGAGTAAAGCTGACGTATTTACATTGAGGTAAGAAAAAACATTGAGTTTTGCTGCAGCCTGCTAGAGAGAGAGAGGTAAAGGAGCTGATGCAAAGAAGAAAATAATAAAAGGGAACATGTCTCCTTAAATGCCTGTCCTTCTGTGGAAATGATGTGGTGCTTGGTCTTGCTATTGAGTTTTCTCTAAAAATAAACTGGGTTGTTATTTGAGCACTTCCAAAATGCAACATGCAGAAACTGCAAGAAGAATTGTGAGAGCAGTGAAGGAGAGAGGGAAAGGTCAGCAGACTGGCTGTGTTTGGCTCCTCAGATTACTCAGGAACCCTTCTTAGAGCAAAAGCTCTGGTTCATCTGACAGAGGACTCACAAGTATCCACCAAGAGCAATAGACTGACCTTTCTGATGAGGGTTTTCAGAACTTGAGCAAAGCTGTGAGTGGGACATAACCAGCTGGAGGATGAGAGATGAAATCAGCATTGTCATCCAGCACACTCAAAACAAAAATTTATCTTAATTTTTCCATCTTCCTCACATTGTCTCTGTGGGGAAAACTCATCACAGTCTGCAGCTTCCTCAGGAGGGCAAGAGTAGGGACGGTCCCTGATCTCTGCTCTGCGTGACCAGGGACAGGACCTGAGGGAATGGTGGGAGCTGTGTCAGGGGAGGGTTAGGGTGGGTATCCTGAAAGGTTCTTTCCCCAGAGGGTGCTGGGGCACTGAACAGGCTCCCCAGGCAGTGGTCACAGCCCCAGGCTGCCAGAGCTCCAGGAGAGTTTGGACAGAGCTCTCAAGCACAGGGTGGGATTGTTGGAGAGTCCTGTGCAGAGCCAGGAGCTGGACTGAATGATCCTTGTGGGTCTTTTCCAAGTCAGGATATTCTATGATTCTGTGATTGTAAATTCAACTCGCTTGCTTCTCTGAGAAGCTTTTTATTCCAGTTACTGTGGATCTATTTCTTATACACAACAAAGTATTGACCTTTCTGCTGTGCACTGATGGTGATGTTTAATCTCCCACGTTTAGGTATTAGGGCTTGACCTAACTCTACAGAGCTTTGCCACAGGAGTGCCTGAACCGCGGGTGTTTCCTGGGCGTGCAGCAGCGCCAGGACGAAGGATGGGATCCGTGATCCAGGGAAAGGCGAGGGCTGTGCAATGGGAAGGGCCCGCGGCGGGCGCTGCAGCGCGCGGGAGGGCCGCGAGGGGGGGCCCGCGCACCGCGCACGGCCCTCAGGGCCCCGGGACAATCCCGGGAATGACGGGCTGGGAAAGGAACATCCCGGGGCTCCCACGGCCCTCAGGGCCCCGGGACAATCCCGGGAATGACGGGCTGGAAGAGGAACATCGCGGGGCTCCCACGGCTCACCTCAGTGCCCGCCTCCGCCTCACAGCTCCAGCAGAAGGGAAGGTGTTCGGCCTAGGGGCTGGCTCTGCTCCCTGCTCACAGCTCCTCTACTGCACTGAGAACCAGCTTAAAAACAATTAAACACATTCCTGAAGTCACTTTGCCATGAATAAAATTCTAAGAATTGTGTTCTCCAGCAGACCGAATTTGAGGCCTGTCCGCAGGACAATCTGTAGGATTTGCCAGGGTAATGCCTCTTTTCAGGATATCCTTCAGAGCAGCATTACGCAGGCAGAGAAGTGCAATGGCACAGAACTGAAGAAATTCAGCAAAGGTTTTTTCTGGGTGTATTTGTAAGTGCAAGGAGCAAGATTAGATCCCAAATGACAATTGAAAAGGGAAACCTAATCTAGTAGCTAAGCCACGAGGCTCCAAGTCAGAGGGTATGGGCTTTCAAAGCTGTTTTCTCACAAAGCCAAACTGGGTGCCTTCAGACAAAGTCTCTCAAACTTTGCCAGAAGTGCTGTCACTTTTGCAAAAGGACCTGTGTGAAAACATGCACTTATAAGAGATGTTAACAATGTCGGCTGATGTTTGATATTTGATCCTCTAAACCACGTGTGAGACACAACTGGAGTTTTATCACCGCAGCAAAACACAGTTGTTTTTAATGGTGATACAACAGAAATAGGTCAGAGCTGATTCAGTTGGCACTGGCTTGTGTACAGGCAAGACTGTCACTGGTGTCACCCCTTGAAAATGTCAGTTCTGAAATCTGTGGAGGAGAGGCCCTGAGGAAATTTGAGGTTAATGCCACACTGTGAAAGAAGATAAAAAGGAAATGAAATAGACACAACTGTTGCATTAAATATTTAATTTTGCATCTGCTTTAAACAGCTATCAAACGAAACAAATTGTGTCAGTCTTCATTTAGAACATGTTTGGTGTTAAAGCACAAACCAGTTGCAAACTGAGGTCAGACCTCTGGACAATCCAGAAGAATTTCTCTGGTTTTTAGATACCATTTATTCGATCCAGTTGGGTGTTGAGGGTTAGGTGGGAATTTTTACCCATTATGTGCTGGGAAACCTAACTACCGGTACTTAAGGGTGCTCACAAAAGGACAAAGAGTAGCCGGGCCCAGGGTGGCGGGGGAAGGGGGCAGAAAAAGGAGGGTGGGGACAGTTTTTAGCTGGCTTTTTTTTTTCCCTCGGCTTCGGGGAAGAAGGACGTTCGTGCGCTGGGTCGCGGAGCTGCTTCTTCTCCTTCTCCCCTCTTGGTTGGTGGCCTCGCACCCGCTGTCCTGCCAGGCATCGCCGTGGAGCTGCTGATACACCTCATCCACCAGCCCAGGATCTCATCTCGTCCCTGCTGTTCCAGCTGACTGTTTCCTCGGAGCCCTGCAGGAGCACCGGGACTGACTGCCTGAGGGGTTTGTGAAAACAAAGCCTCTCCTCCATCCCGTCTCAGCCGAGAAAGCTGTCCCGGGGTCCCTGGTTCTGTTTTCTTGTTATTGCTGTAGTTATTGTTTGTTTGTTTACTGGTTATACTAGTAAAGAGCTGTTATTCCTATCCCCAGATCTCTGCCTGAAAGCCCCCTTGATTTCAAAATTATAATAATTCGGAGGGAGGGGGTCTACATTCTTTCATCGCAAGGGAGGCTCCTGCTCTCCCTAGCAGACACCTGTCTTCTAGAACCAAGACATTGGGATATCCTGAAGGAAATACACTCAGCTGCCCAACTAATATTTTGGTTATTCACACTGTCTGTAAGCCATAAAACTTCAGCTTTCTGAGGAGAAAAGGATAAGTTCCAGTCACTTCTTGTTCTTGTGTTCTTTGTCCATTTTACCAGCAGGAATTTCTAGGCTGCCCAGAGAAGCTGTGGCTGCCCCTGGATCCCTGGCAGTATCCAAGGCCGGGCTGGATGGGGCTTGGAGCCGTCTGGGACATTGGAAGGTGTCCCTGCCCATGGCAGAAGGTTGGAACTGGATGATCTTTAGCAGGAGATGAAAACCCAGACTTTCCTACCCTTAATCTGTGAGGGTGTAAAAACCCAGGGGTTCCCTTGTGCTGCGTCCCTCCTGAGGCCACCAGCTCGGGCTGCTGTTTTGTTATTTAGCAATTGCACCGTGATTGAAGTATTTTAAGGATTTGGACATCTGAGACTCTGGGAAGGGAATCCTGGAATTGAGCCAGTAAGGAAACCTGGTCCGACTTCGTGAGGGTGGGGGATGCAGCTGGGAGGGGGCTTCAGTCCCAGCTCAGGCACTGCCAGTGTCCAAGTGGATCCGGGGTGCTTAGACCAGGAAGTTTCCTTAACACCGGCGTCACGAGACGCTGCGAAACCCAGAGTTTTAAGGCGAAAGCCTCCTGATTGCAATTGCAGAGTGAGAATGCGGAAGCATTTACGGTGCAGAAGTCCAGGTGTAAACCTCACACTGCCCACCACTGAACCCTGTCCCCAGGCGCCACATCCACGGGGCAATTAAATGCCACCAGGGCCGGTGACTCCACCGCTGCCCTGCAGCCTGGGAGAAGAATTTCTTCCCGATGTCCAACCCGAGCGTCCCGTGAGGCCGCTTCCTCTCGTCCTGTCGCATGTGGCGTGGAAGCAGGGCCCGCTGTGCCCTACCGTCAGGGAGCTGCAGGCAGCCATACACCCCCCGAGCCTCCTTTCCTGCTGGGAGCCACCTCCGGTGACGTCAGAGAGGGACGCGGGGCGGGGCCATGACGTCACGGCGAGGCGCGCGGCGCCGCAGTGCGGGCAGTGGGACCTGCGCTCAGCGGCGCGCGGTTTTGGGCACATCTGCGCTCACCTGCGCGCACATCTGGGCGTACCTGCACACATCTGCGCTCACCTGCGCGCACATCTGGGCGTACCTGCACACATCTGCGCTCACCTGAGCTGCCGTGCGCCATGGTTCGCTTCGGGCTGACGGTCGTGCGGCAGTGAGTACCGCCCGCGCATCCCCGGCGGTGGCGGCGTCCCGGAGGCCGCGTCCCCTCCTCGGTCACGGGCAGCGGGAGGGGGAAGCTGAGCAAAAGCTCTCAGGCGGGGCAAGGGTAGGAGTGGTGGTGTGAGCATTTTTCCCTTGAAACGTTAAAGAATTGGTGGTTGTGACTTGGGTGGAATTCCAAAGGAGACTTTTTCTCCCACTCTATTGACAGAGGTTTATAGCTGACTTAATCAAGTAGCTCCAGCTTCCTGCAACTGTCATGAGAAAACTTCTTAATTTGAAGGAAAGCTGAGTTTTTTTTCTCCTTTGCTATAATCCCCGTGGGCAGTAGGGAAGGGCGATTCTGCCCCTCTGCCCGGCTCTGCTGAGCCCCCCCTGCAGGGCTGCATCCAGCCCTGGGCCCAGCACAGGAAGGACAGGGAGCTGCTGCAGCCAGGCCAGAGCAGGGACACCAAGGGCATCAGAGGGATGGAGCAGCTCTGCTGGGAGGAAAGGCTGAGGGAACAATTGGGATTGTTCAGCCTGGGGAAGAGAAGGCTTTGGGGTGACCTCGTTGTGGCCTTGCAGTGCCTGAAGGGAACCCACAGGAAAGATGGAGAGAGACTCTTGGCAAGGGCCTGGAGTGACAGGACAAGGGGCAATGGCTTCACACTGACAGGAGTAGGTTTAGATTGGATATGAGGAAGAAATTGTTCCCTGTGAGGGTGGTGAGGCCCTGGCCCAGGTTGCCCAGAGAAGCTGTGGTTGCCCCACCCCTGGCAGTGTCCAAGGCCGGGTTGGACGGGCTCTGAGCAACCTGGGATAGCAGAAGGTGCCCCTGCCCATGCCAGGGGGTTGGCACTGGATGATGTTTAAGGTCTTTTCCAACTCAGATCATTCCATGAGTCTATGATTTCTTTTTCTCTGACTTCCTAGGCTCTGTTTCTTCCAGGTGTGCAGCTCTGCTGCTACCCTTAATAGTCTCTGGACTTGGTTCCCTATAAAGTTCAGAGAACCAGCTGCCAACACATGCTTGTCAAAAGAGGGCTCCAGAGTCTTCCTGCAGCTTTGTTCTCTCCAGCACAGAGGTGTAGTTGTTACAGATAAATGATGCTGTATTTATGATAAATTTAAGAAATCACTTCTCTTACTTTTATTCCAAATAGCTTTGTCTCATTAAAAACTGGCAGCATGATTGGAATTGTTTTGAAAATGTTTTTTTATTGTTATAAAATCTTTGTGTGCATTGTTTTGAAAAGAGTTTGTGCTGCACTGTGTCTCATTTGTTTTACATTCAGGTGCTGCTGTCTCTTGTTGGTATTTAATACAACAACGTTTTTAAAATACACTAAAATGATGAGAAGTTAATTTTTTTGTTGTTGTTTACAATCTCTTTCAGTGGAGAAACAAGATACAACAAAGACAAGATACTGCAAGGTTAGTAAGAGTTATTCTGTTAGCTGGTTAGAAATGGAAAATCATGGTGGAATCCTGTCACCAACTGCTCAGATGTTATTAAGCAGTAATACTGTAAACCTTTAGAGACTTTATGTGTAAGCCAGGACATAGCTTTCATAATGTTACAGAAGATTTTAAGTCACCCTCCATAGAATATCAACAGATGCTGATGTATTTTGTGTTTTAACAGGAGTATTAGAAAAGTTCCTTTTTCTAGGCAGGGAAAAAATAGGTTGCATGTAATCAAGTGAAATGGTAGCAGCACCTTTACGAAGGACTCCATAGCACTGTGTTAAATCCCAGTAATATGAGGTTTGGGAAAAGGGCTTCTAGGAAAAGGAGCTGCAGAAGGATGGATAAAGATCCAGATAAAGTGATGTGAAAGAGGCTGTTGCCTCAAGAAGGGAATCTGTTACTTGCATTAAAAATCTGCAGTAGGGCAAGGGAGAATGAAAAGTAAAAGTTGTTTAAATGCTTGAATTGTTCAATCACAGCTCTTCCTAGGAAGGCAGTCTTGATTAGACATATTTAAAAACTAGACTTCATCTTAGTGGCTGCTGGCTTGTACACCCAGAACTGAACACACTGAACTGGCTGGATGTGTGCTGTAGGAAAATCAAGGCTGGGGTTGTACTCTGAATAAATGAGCTTCCTACAATACTTCATGTTGTGAAGGAGAATTGTGCTTCTATAGTGTCTTCCCTTGCCATTTCCAGTTCTTGCAACATGGATTTGTGCTCATAATAAAATGAGTAAAGAATATTCTCCTGCACTACTTACTTAAAAATATTGATGATGTCTTTTGAATTCCTAGCACCTTGGGTCAAATGGCATGTAGTGGGTTCCTCTTCAGTGTAGAGACAACATAGCTTCTGTTTTTGGGCAAGCTTTTTATGTTTAGAGAGGTGTAAGGCCTTTACCAGCACACTGGGGTCAGACATCTCACGTGTCTGAATTACACATGAGGTGCTCGGAACTTGGACTTCTGGTGTCCTGTCTTTTGCTGTTGGATTGTGTGTTTTCTGTGTGAAAATACTTTATTTTCTTTGTTCTGAATCTGATGTGAATTTCACTCTCTCTGCTCTGGCTTCCTGCAGAACTAGAATGGGTAAAAGGTGTGGATGTAGCAATCTGTTACATATTTGTCCCTCTGCCACAGATCTGGGTTCTCCTGCAGACTCTGAGCTGTGGCAGGAGCACACCTGTTCAACTCAGGTTGGATTTCCAAAGCTGCTTCTTTCAACACAGTCCTAGAGCTCTGTGACCAGTTATTCTCACAGACTTTCTGGCTGGAAACAATTTCTGGGAGGTTTGCTGCTTTCCAGCTAGGTTTGCTCCAGTTTGCGTGAGCATTAGTGCCAGAGTGTGAGGTGGAGAGGAAGAGATTGGAACAGATTGTGTTTGCATCTCATTCTCTCAGTGGCATTGTCCTCTTTCTTACTTACATTGAACAAATCTGTTTATAAAGTTTCAGCTTTTTAAAGAGATGCCTCTTGCAGGTATCTGACAGGTGACCTCTGTTAAATGTAGGTCTCTGTTTTATGTTTAAATTTGTCAAAGGTATAGATTAATGTAATTATCATTGATAGTGATCCTTCTGTCTTCCTAGACTTTACTCCTTTTTATCATTAAGTTAGCATGACTGAGTTTAGGGAAGACCAGAAGACTTTTCCTAATGCTTGGCTTTACTAAAAGAGAAAGATTTTCTTATGGCTGGGCAGTTTCTTTATTGCTGACATGCCGCTGGTCAGCTGGTCTAAAATTTGCATGTCTTTATGTTGTGGGGTTTTTATTTTGTAGGTCAAGGAGTGGATGAGCCACTCTCTGCAACTGGTTTCAGGCAAGCAGATGCTGCTGGTTTATTTCTCAGTAATGTGAAGTTTACCCATGTTTTTTCAAGTGACCTCCTTCGAGCAAAGCAGGTAAGTGCTTCTTGAGGCAACAACTGGCTTCCAAATCTGGCATTTATTTGGTGTTGGTGATGCAAAAATAATGCAGTGACAGAGCCAAAAGGTGCTCCTGGATCCCTGGAAGTGTCCAAGGTCAGGTTGGATGGGTCTGTGAGCAACCTGGGATAGGAGAAGGTGTTCCTGTCTGTGGCAAGGGGCTGGAACTGGATGATCTCTAAGGTCCCTTCCAACCCGTACCAGTCCATGATTCCATGATTTGCCATTATTTTATATGGGCATTGTTCTTGCTGAAGGAGTAATGGGGGCTTTGAGGTATCACAGACAGAAGTGAGTTTTTCTCTGAAGAAGCAAACCATATTGGCTGTGACATTGTTGTGCTGTCCCAGGTACTGTGGCTGTGTGCTGTGTTCTTCTGAGGAATGCAGACCAGTGCAGGCAAGGTCAAGTTTTGCTGTGAAATCAGTACAAGGATCATTAAATGTGCAGACATGTTGGATTTTGTGAGGCATGTCACACCTCTTGCCTTAATGCAGTAAATATACAATATAGATTAAATAAAGAGGAAAAAATGCTACATGGGATTACATGTGACCTTGTGTGCAGGATTACGAAATACACAAAATTAGGGAACCAAACTTTTAAAGCTTGAGGTCAGCTGTTCTAGGAAGGTTATGTCTCCTGTGGCAGCCCTATCTTTAATTGTCTCTTCTGTTACTGATTCTGTGTTTTCAAGAGACATGAAGGGGGTTGAAACTCCTAAGCCCTTTTTGTTTGCTTGCTTTTTTGCTGTGTTGTCCTGCAGAAAGTCTACGAAACTGTGTTGTAAACCAGATCAACCAGATGTAGTATAAATCTCCTTTTATTTCCTTGAAACATACACCATCAACCAACATTGTTCATCGGTTTTGCAGCACAATTCCAGAAGCTGCTGTAGCAGCACAGCTTAAGCAGAAAACAAAAGACACAAGGAGGGAAGAGTGCAATAGTTGGATATTTTAAAAATGCAGAGTAGCTGCCTGAGTCACTTCTTTTACGTGTGTGAATGGCAGTGATGGTATTTTAAAACATTAAGAGTGCTTTCTAACTTTCATAAAACTGTCAATGCTGCATGCCTCCCTTATGGGAATTGGTTTGGGAGTTTTTTTCTTATATTAGAGACAGCCTTTTCCATGAGAAGCACTTTCAGAATTTCACTTTTCTAATGTGAAGGACCTGAATTTTTCCTTTACATACAGGAAATGTGTTTTGCCATTTGTTTGACAAGCTGTCCAGATGTTGGGAAAGCTTTCCCAAAGATGTGTAAAGCTGAAGTTTCCATGTGGTCGGAACTCCCTTTCTTGGCAGCTGCAGTTCTGTGAAGGGCCTGTTACTACACTGTCACTTCACAGCTCAAGTATGGGAGGAATGTACAAGTTCTGTTGCAAAAGAGGAAATTCCTGCATATAATCATACAAATAACTGTGTTGTACATATACACAAGGAACTGTATTCAACCCTATCTTTATGTCTGTGTTCTTCTTTGACAGAAGCTTAAATTTTCAAGACCAAATTTGTCCTAAGCATTATGTTAAATGTGCCAGCAGTACAAGGCTTCTTACTTGTGCCAGAATCCAAGGAACATTTTCAAAATGAGTTCTTTAAATGTCAGATTGATTGGGTGTGGATGTTTGAATGGCCCAAACTGTCTGTGAAGCCAGTGCAGCCTTCACACTTGGGTGCCTGTAAGAACCAGGAGCAGGTCAGCCATCCTCTGGTTCCCAAGAAGGACAAGGAGCTACCAGAAAGGACCCAGTGGAGGCCACAGAGATGATGAGGGGTCTGGAGCATCTCTCTTATGAGGGGAGACTGAGGGAGCTGGGCCTGGTTAGTCTGGAGAGGACTGAAAGGGGATCTTATTAATGCAAATAAAATCTCCAAGGGGTGTCAGAGGATGGTGCCAGGCTCTTTTTAGTGGTGCCCAGTGACAGGATGAGGAGCAATGGACACAAACCAAAACACAAAGTTCCACTTCAACGAGAGGAAGAATTTCTGTACATTGAGGGTGGCAGAGCACTGGAACAGCTGCCTGGGGAGGGCCTGGAGTCTTCCTCTCTGGAGACATTCCAAATCCACCTGGACAAGCTCCTGTGTCACCTGCTCCAGGTGAACCTGCCTGGGCACGGTGATCTCCAGAGGTCCCTTCCAGCCCTAAGGATTGGCTGTGGCAGGCAGACGGGTGTCAGATGTTTTTTCAGTTGGATTAACTGAGCAGTTTCAGGGGACACAGCTGTGAGTCTGGCCCATGTGCTACATGTAAAGAATGTGTGGACATGCTTGCTCTGTTTTCTACTCAAGGGAAGATGTGGCTCTTACCGCAGTAAACTCTGCTGCTCACCTCTCATGGGTACTGTGTCTTCAGCTGTTCTGGACTTTGAATTGGGAAGGAACTGCCAGAAGATTGCATCTTTTCTATTTTTATGGCCTGGCCTGGGCCATCTATCCAATTCTGCCAGACTGGTAGCTGAAAAACTTTGTATTTTGTTGGTTTGGGTTGTCAGATGCTGCTGATGGGATTCACTTTGGCTGTGGTGGTGTAAGGTGGTGTGTCTGTGTTCTGTGCAGATGATGTGACTGTATATTCATTTTTTAGACTGCTGCTGCCATTCTAGGGAAAAACAGGTTTTGCAAAGATTTGGAAATCAAGTACGATGCAAGACTGCGAGAGAGAGTAAGTGCCAAAAGAATTCGTTATCAAATATTGAACAATTTTAAAACGGAACTTCCTGTTGATGGGTATCTTGCCTTATTAAACGGTAGATTTAGCAGTGGAGACCACTATTTGGTGTGTTTTTAATCACTGGATACTATTCAGATCAGGGACAATAAATTGTTTGCAGAATGGTGAAGCAGAGCCAAAATTAAGTGATGAACTTTGTAACTATCATGCCTTAATGATTTAAATAAAGTAAGATACAGTGTTTAAGGAGCAGCATGTGATTGTAGCATTTCCTGTTTGAATCTTTTTTCTTTCAGAAATTCCAGTTCTTCCCTTGAAATCAGCAAGGCCTTATTATTTACTTTTAATTGCATGGTTTTGTTTCCTTTTTTTTAATGTCTTTTTCAAAAATTCTGAATTGAACCCATCCTCTGTTGTGAAGACTTCACAGGTCTTTAGAGAAAAGGCTGGCTTCTTACATGTGAAAAATAATTTTAATTTCCTGTAGCCTCCTGCAAGTAAAAAGAAAATGGAGCTTATCCTCAAGTGAAGGGCTACATACAGAAGCACTTGCACTGTGACCTCAGTCACAAAGATACTTGAATTTTGTATGCTGGGGATGACTGTCAGAGGAAGAAAAAAATCTCCATGCAAAGATCAGGCTGAGGGTCATGTTTTGAATGTCTGTGCTTTAAATGAGATGCTGCTCTTAGTTTATCTATCTGTCTGTCTGTCTATCTATCTATCTATCTATCTATCTGTCTATCTATCTATCTATCTTTCTATCTTTCTATCTCTTTCTATCTTTCTATCTATCTTTCTTTCTGTCATCTTTCTACCTACCTACCTACCTACCTACCTACCTACCTACCTACCTACCTACCTACCTACCTATATATCTATATATATGCAGTTTAAAAGGATGTGTATAAAGACATTTCCTTGCCCAAAACTGGGATAAAATGTAAAAGGTAGCTAAGCCTTGGGAATCCAAGAAGACAAAGCTGTGAAGAGCTGTTTGCAGCCTCTGGAAGGGGCACAGGAGACCTGACACATCCTGCCAAACCCCCTTTTTCCCTTACAGAAATACGGAGTTGCAGAAGGAAGGCCTTTGGCTGACCTCAAGGCTATGGCAAAGGATGCTGGAGAGCAATGTCCTTCATTCACACCTCCTGGAGGAGAAACACTGGATGAAGTATGGTATTTATTTATTTATTTATTTATTTATTTATTTATGCCCTGCTTTCTAGGGTTTTTTATCAGCGCAATTGCAGCAATTGAGAGCTTCCCACTGAGAGCTCAGCCCAACTAGAGATATTCTCTAAGCTAAAAAATGCTGCTTGGTCTCATAACAGTGGCTGCCAAGTGGAGAATCTCTTTATAACTAAAATATTGGTTTTGAGACTGACTCCTTACGAAGCTCTGCCTCACAGGAGGATGATAGCAATTGCTCTCTGGAGGGCAGAGGAGTTTGAACAGCAGTCAGTAACTTACATTGGCTTCTGAGTCTTGTCTGTGGGAAACCTTTGTCTTTTAATTGAAGTAGTTTCATGTCAGATTTCTGAAAGGCCAGATCTGTGCTTGCTTCACAACAAACTCTTCGTTCTTTACAAGGTTCCCTTTCGGCCTTTCCCTGCAGGTGAGAGAGCGTGCGAGGGATTTTTTTGAGTTCCTGTGCCAGCTGGCTGTTGAGTTGGAGCAGAAGGAGCACAGCAAGCCTGATGCACCAGGCAGGAGCTCAGGAACATCTGGAGAACAGTTTGTTTTCCCTTGGACAAACGACTGCAGTGAGGCAGAGCTGAGCTCTGAGGGCGGTGGATCTTCCATGGTATTAGATGCCAATATTTTGGTGGTGAGTCATGGAGCCTACATGAGGAACTGGATTGGCTATTTTGTTTCAGATCTCAACTGTACCTTACCAGCAAATTTAACGAAGTCCCAGCTGTCTTCTGTCAGTCCAAATACTGGAATCAGTCATTTCATTATAAAACTTGAAAATGGGAATTTGTTAAAACCCAAAATCACATGTGTCTGTCTTAACCAAGACTCTCACTTAGTGGATGTGGGAACTGTGAATGTGTAGCTTCAAAAGTGTTTTAAGAGTCTCTGTGGGGGGGAAAGTGGGATTAGATCACAATTTTGCTAAGCTTGGGAAAAGTATCTGTAATAATTACTGGGATTGGAATTGCTGACCCTAAACTGCAAATAGGGAGACATGCAACTGCTTGCCATCTTAAAACCACAATTTGCATGGTCCTAGTGCCCAGTATAAGTTGGCAGTTGCAAAATAAAACATTCTCTGTTCTCAGAAACATAATACTTGCAGTCACTTGCATATCTGCTCCTACAGCACATATTTCAAACAACTCCTTTGCATTACTCCATAATTATTTTGGTTACCTCCAAGTGAAGGAGTTGGGAAGGGGAGAGGAGTGGTACCTCAGAGCTGAGCTATACTGTATTCTTGTTTTATTACAAAAAATGATATTGTAATATGAAACATACATGTTGTCTTAAAATAAATTTTTGAATGCAATAGTAGAACCTAGGAAGGAGCATTGCCCAGTGGGAAAGCTTTGGTGCAGAGCCAGGGGGTGTGACTCTGACACTGAATATCTGTGAGCCTCTGGGCAAGTCTCCTTTCTGTTTGTAAAGTGGGAATGATGATAAACCTACCTCGCCAGGAGTAATTCCTAAGAAATTGTTCAGGTTGTCAAGATCTCTGTTGAAGAGCACTGTACACAAACACAGAGTATTTATTTTTAACTGTGAGCAGGATGAGGAACCTCGTGTGCATGTAGTAATGGTCTCTTTTGTGGAGGAGGAGCTTTCTCTCTGGGGTGAGTTGTACCTGACTGGAATCCTTCTGTCAGCTGCGGTCATGCACTTGATTCTATGAATATTTTTGCCTAGAACGAGGCAAGTTTGATTGTTTGGTGATTGTTGGTGTTAATACTGCATTCTTTCCCCACTGGGGTGTTGGTGGTGTTACAGTGTGAGCTTATCTGGTTTATGTTATTTATAAGATTCACATATTTTTTCTTCGTTTGCATATTTTAAGCCTGTTTAAAAAAAATTAAAAAATTAAAGGCTCCTGAATAGAACTCCCATTTCATCTGTATTTCTTTTGAGGTAAAAATCTTTCTTAATATTGCCCTGTGAAGCTCAGATCACATAACTTCCTTTCTTTCCTTCCTGACCTTTTACTGTGAAAAAGACTCTTAGGGCTGATGTTGTTTAAAAGTGTCCATAGCTCTTTTTCAGTAATAAAATAATTCCTTCTCAATATACTGAAGTATGTAAGTCTTCACAGGAAGCTAAAATGGGAATACAACTTTTGCATGGACTCCTCAAGCTCTTTGTGAAATGCATCTTCCTAGAAGGCTCCTCAATACTCAGGTGATTGTCACAGCCAATGAAGATAGAAAAGGTTTCATTATGATTTCTAACAGGGTTAATAGTAGGGACGTAGGGTAGGAGTTCATTCTGAATTTGCCTGTCCCTGGCAGTGCCAGTTTATTTCAGGCAGGTCACTTACATAGCAGGGAATTCTCCTGACAGTGCTTTGAACCACTGGAACTGCCACATCCTGAATTTTGTCAGTCATTCCATCTATTCTTGGAGCCTAGACTTGCAGACTAACGGAGTCGAAAATGCAAGAGGATGAGTGGAGATGTGACACGTTTTTCTCCATAAGTCTGTCATTTCATCAAATATTTCAAAACACACTAGTGGCTGGGTGCTTCTCACTTTAGAAGGTTTCTTTTTCTTTCTTGCCTGCTCTCAAGCAGGTAATTCATGTTTTGTTCTTGTTGATGATGCCATTACTTAGGAGAATGTGTACTTCTTTGTTAAGTTCTTTGACACTGCTTGGGTCACACTATTCCCAGAGGGATTTTTGACTCTATAATATGCTTTACCTTCTTTTTTGTATTTATAGGTCGTTAAAATTTAAATCCAGTCTAAGAAACCTATCTCTGTGATTGTTTTCTTTGACTTACTGTTACCAAATACCTCTTGTAACTCTCACACAGGGCAAGTAGATGGTACCATGGTGCCTAACAAGAAAAATACCAAAGGGTGAAGCCACTCAGGTTTTCTAAACAGCTCCTATAGTAATGAAGTCACATTGTTCAGTGAAAATGCATCAGAATCTCCCAGTTCAGAATTTGTAAAATTTTGCAAAAATGCTGCAAACATATCTGCCAGTGGCCAAGGGAGTACAAGCAGTCAAGAGTGTCCTGCAGTTGTCCAGGTGTGCTTTTTCCCTCAGTATCTGCTCTTGACATTGCTGGAGACAGGGCACCAGCCTAGGTGGGGTATAGCCTGCCGCAAAATAGTTGCACTTGTTATATCTCCTTTGTTATGTCAGGTTCCCTCTGCATTAAAAAGTCACTAATTATGAAAGCTTCTGAAGCTAATTCTAAAAGCTCTTTTATTTAGGTCTGTGAATAGTACTCTTTTTAAGTTTTGATATTGACACTGAGACTAAAGCTTTTTTTGGTCAGGTGACTCTTGTTTACTGCACATGTGCAGTAAATCTGTGCAGTTTATTGGGATCATGGGAAGGAAGAGCTACAGCAGTAGAAAGGTCTGTTAGGAATAGTAACAGAACATAAATATTTGAGGGATTACTCAGTAGTGCCAATGGATACTGGCTCCATCTCACAGGTCTGCCTCTCCTCAAGCAGCCAGTGGGCATAGAGCTCTGCTAGTACAACAGTTTCCTTCCTCTAAGGCAAAGATATTTTCTCTACTCCTACAGATCTTTTTTTTCCAGACATAGCTCTGCTTTGCAATAGGAGGAGGGTTTTCCCCCTTTTTTTTCATTTAGAACAGAATTTAAATCAGATGCATTATCTATCCAAGCTTTTGGCTGCCTCAGATCCACAGGTCACATGCCTGGACTTAAAAATGTCAGATTTCCCCCAGGTGTGTCCTTTTTTTGAGGGCTGTGAGCCTGAGGTTTTTGTATCTTTGTAATCCCAGGCAAATGGCAGCTGCATGGGCACAAATGAACTGTGCAGTGATTTGTGAGCTGCTTCTCTGGTATCTATGGATATGGCAGAGCCACTGGAATGAGAAAACCCAGGAATCTTGAGCAGGCTGTTACTGGTCGCCAAAGGAATGCACCTGAGGGCCAGGCAAGACTCCATTGAGTGTAATGTTCTTTCCTTCTGATGCCCAGCTGTGTCATCCAGCTGAATGGGAGCAGGGTGGTGCACCAGACTTGAATGTAGTAAGTCCTGAATCTATTTTGGTAGAGCTGGCCATTGAAAAGTGAATTTACTGAATTTAAAAGCTGAGGTGAAAAAAGGGGGTTTGGTTTCAGAAGGGCCAGAATCATAAAATTAGTTTCAGAATCGTGGAATATCCTGAGTTGGAAGGGACCAACAAGAATCATTGAGTCCATCTCCTGGTGCTGCATGGGACAGTCCCAAGAATCACACAGCTTCATTCTACTTCTCCAAAGAAATTTAAATAATGGTTAATGCAACAAATTCTGAAGGAGAGAACAATTACAGACAAGAGAGGTAAATGAAACCTGGAATCTAATTAAATGAGTTTTTACCATAAGTAGTTCACACTAGACTAAATGGGTAGTTCTTTGATGAAGTTAACTAATGTATAGGCAAGGGGAAAATGAAATATTATCTAGGTGAATCTTAATTGAATACTTAATGCCAGAATGGAAACCATCAGCTCAGCTGGAAAACATGTTACTTAAGAGAAAAAACATGGTGAAGAAGGTATGCAAGGAATTAGTGGGCATAGAAGTGGTAATGTCCAAGGTCAAGTACTGAGCTGGAGTAAAGCTGCTATTTAAGTTCCTTAGGGGGAATTTTTTTGGTAATGACTTCAAATAAAAATCCAGGAATGTGGAAATATTAGTGGGAAGGCATCATCAATAACTATGTGGGGCAGAATGGCATGCAGAGGAGGACATGATGAACCTCCAGTCTTACAACTGCTTGAGTCCTCAGAGATTGGCTGGACCCTGACAGTGGCTCATGTGGTGCCACCTCCCTGCTCCAGCAGGGCCATCCCAGAGCACAGGGCACAGGATTGTGTCCAGTCAGCTCTGGAATATCCCCACAGAAGACTCTCCACCCTCTCTGGACAATCTGTTCCGGGCTCAGTCACTGCCCAGGACAGAAGTTCTGCCTCATGTCCAGGTGGAACTTCCTGGGATCAGTCCCTGCCCGTTCCTCTGGTGCCATTGCTGGGCCCCCCGGAGCAGAGCCTGGGCCCTGCTCGGAGCCCTCCCTGCAGAGGCTTTTAATTTACCAAGTATCTTTTATCCCAAGGTCTTTGAGCCAGGATCACAAATAATTCCCAGCAGAACTGAACTGACAGACCTGTGGTTTCCCATTGCTTGTAAAAGACGTTTCCCAATAGAGGTTAAAATCCCTTCATGGTCAGTCTAGACCTACAAAGACACTGTTTCTCTCATCATCTTTCACAGAACTTTTATATTTGGGGTGCATGAAACACCTAGGAAGCTGTAACCTGTGAGGCTGGAAGTCACAGGGGACAGCAGCACACAAACATTTTCAGACACTGCTGCTACCATTTATTTGTTCACTCAAGTACTTCTGGAAGGGAAAGCTTGAACAGATAATGCAGAATCCACCATTTGGAGAGAATGGAAAAGTTTATTGGTACTTTTATAAAAGGAAATTGGAGAGAATGGAAAAGTTTATTGATACTTTTATAAAAGGAATTATAGTCTCTATAACACATTATTATAAATACATATAAATATTCTGTGGGATTTAAGACCCACTCAAATAAATAAATAAATACTGTGACATAAATAAGTAATGCTTTCTTACTAGCTGGTGATTTCCAGCATCTCCATTGAAGAATAAATTCTTTTAAGTTTTGATACGGTTGCCTATAGTTAAAATTACTCATTTTGATGGAAAATCCACCATCTATTCAGTCTTAGCTTACTTATCCCCTGGCTACTGATAGAGTGAGTAACCCTTCTTACTCTGTTCTAGTGCAGGAATATAGAGATGGTCTATAGATTTAACCCCACCAATATTTCCCATCAAAATTTAATGTGGACAGAGCTTTTAGTGGTTCCAGTTATTGTGGGGCAGTTGCCTCAGAGTCCTAGAGAAGAGCTCTGTGGAGCTTCCAACAATCAATGCAAAATGCAAACTTTGCTGGTGTACTTGAAGTCCAGAGTTCTCAGGGAGCAAAAGCCAAGAATAACAGTATACAAATCAAGTAAAGATATAGAACGTAAATAAAATCACACCTCTCCACTGTATAGTCAGCAAGTTAAAAAGTCTTGCTGTATTTTGAATAAGCAAGAAAAAGCACGATTGTCTGCCTGCCTGCAATTCCCTTTACTTCTTTGAATCACTCTTTTTCTTCAGAAATTAATCAAAAACTGCAATAACTTTAGAAAAACAAATTCCAAGGGATGGAACTCTTAGACTAATCCTGATCGTTTGGCTTGTCCTGTGTCCCTAAGTAATTATACTAATTAGGAATCTCTCCATTTAGGGAAACCATTCTAAGAGCAGAATCAGGACCTATGACTTTTCCAACATACTGAGTTGGATGTGGTAGATAAAGAGATATTGTGTATATATGCAAATATGGGGGGGATGGAAATAGATTGTTTTAAAAGCTGTCAGCAGTCCTGCTGTTGTGCTAAATCCAGAAAAAATTAAACGAAAGCAAGAAGCCCAGGGGGTTCTTATTTTGATTTTGTTGCACTGATGTAACTCCAGTGGCTTCAGTGAACTACTTCATAAGAAAGAAAAAAAGAACAGCATCCAATTTAATGTTCTTTCTTTGCTGCCATGAGCACTCTGAGGAGCAGTGTACCACTTCAAATTGTTGTCAAGCTGATAAATACTCTAAATAAACAGAACAGAAGAATCTGTGTTTCAGCATGAGAAAAAACCCCACAAAATAAAAACCTCAAATCTCTGCCACACTGGATTTTGTGCTGCTCATCAGTGTCTTGCACCTGATTTCTGCAGAGTTCATCAAGAATAGCTTTTTCAAAGTGAACTTACCCAAAGCATAAAACAATCTAGGGAAAAGGTTTTGTCACCATTAGAGATCTCCTAATAAATACTATAATTTCACTCCTACAAGTATAAAGCATCTGATATCTGCTCAGAACTGAATACAAACATGGATGCTAATTGAACATTCCTTTTCTAAATATAAACCTAATTTTCACTCATTAGATGAGAGTCTTCATTATAGTCTAAATATTAATCCTTCAATCCTAATGAAACATTTTTTTTCCCCCCTGTAGAGTTCAGTATTATGCAAAACAAAACATCCTGTTTAACACACTATTGATTATTGTTAATCCTAGTACTTCTCTCTGTGTTGGAAATATGCAAAACTAATGATCTTTATTCCCATATTGGGATGTTAGAATTTAGTATATGTAGAACTGTAATAGAGAGCCACTTGAGAGAGAGTGAGACTCTCCTCTTTTTTTCAAAACCTCAGCTTGGGTTCAGTGTCAGAAATTGCTATTTTTCCCTTTAATCCTGTCCTGTTGTCCTGTCAGTTTCTCCAGTACTCCATGTCTACTGCTCCTGTGACAGCAGAGTGATCTTTTTTTAACTCATATGGGTGAGGAGAGAATGAAGCTCTAACTTAAAAGCTAAAAACAAAAAATCGCAGAATGGGTTCGAAGGGACCTTAAGGCTCATCCACTCCAACCCCCTGCCATGGGCAGGGACACCTTCCACTATCCCAGGTTGCTCAGAGCCCATCCAGCCTGGCCTTGGACGCTTCCAGGGTTGGGGCAGCCACAGCTTCTCTGGGCAGCCTGTGCCAGGGCCTCAGCACCCTCACAGGGAACAATTTTTTCCTAATATCCCATCTAAACCTACTCTTGTCAGTGTGAAGCCATTGCCTCTTGTCCTGTCTCTGCAATTTCTGATAAAGAGCCCCTCTCCAGCTTCCTTGTAGCCCCTTCAGATATTGGATATATGACATGGTAATTTTGATATAGTAAAATAACACACCACCTGGAGCTTGTCTGCTGTGCTTGGACAGGATGGTGCTAGTTAAGCGGATTCCCTGTCTCTGCTGGAATAACAGATGCTCCAGGTCTCTACATCGGTAACATAACATCAGTTTCCCATTTCATACAAGGGATTTCTTTTTTTGTTTTCCTCATTGAAGCAAATGTAAGGTGATTCAGACCCCAAAAGGTTTGATTTGTGTTACTCTTTTCAAAAATGGATCTTCTTTCCAGTAGAGCCCAAGCTGGAAAAATCTGACTTGTACTTACAGATGGCAGTTTACTCACAAAACAAGATTTGAAGCTAAGGAACTTCTCCCAGTGTCTCCCAGGTTTCTAAGAGCCACTTTAGCATTCAGGCTGAGTGTGACAGACAGTTCCTTTTGCCCGTCTTCACCTGGTGAGCAGAGGGGCCGCAGTTATCTTGTGATGTAGAAGCGGGGGCTGGGGTACCTCCTGGCCTCCATCATAGCATGGGGATCATCGGGGTTCACCACGTCGTTCTGGTTGATCCTCATGGGCTCCCTGGGCATGTGGGGAAAGTCTGCTGGCTGCTGCTGCAGGGAGCCAAACACCGGGGCCTTCCTCTGCGGAACCAGGATCTGGTGAGGATCTACTGGATCAACATCTGCACTCCTGGTGTGTCTGTGGGGCTCGGGGGTGTTGAATCGGAACAGAGGGATCTCGTTCCTCCTGGACAAAAACTGGGAGTATGGTGGTAGATTCATACCGGGGGAGAAGGCTTGTTTAACTCTGCCTAAGCTCACCAAGAAGTGGTGTTTGGGGGATTGGTACACATCGTACCCGTTTTCCAGCGTCCTGTGGGTGAACACACAGTCCTCTTGGCTGAAGTAATGCTGAGGGGAAAAAATATTACACCTGTGAGCAGAGGAGTCTAGTGAATTACAAACACTGGTTAAAGAGGGAAAGAGGGATGAGATCGTGCCGCAGGTGTTTTTCTAATCTCTCAGGTCTGTGTCTGACCCAAATGTAGATCAGAGTTGCAAGTCCATGCTTTCAGCAAAGGAATTTTAATGATAAACCCCGGTTTCTCCCAGAGGGTCCCCAGCCATGGCTCTGTGCTACAGATTGGTCCCTCATGGATCTCATTTCATCCTTACCCAGGCAGGACCTCAGATGATTTTTGTCAGCTCTACAACTTAATACAATCAAAGGAGAGAGCAAAGTTTGACCTAAGTGTCAGATCTTCCCTACCACTTCCCCCCCACCTGCAGCTACCCAGGCTTGCCCTGGCTGGGGAAGTGGGCCAGTGAAAAGTCCTCTTTTCAACTGACTTTTGCATGCCTATGTTCTGTGCACCACAGCAGCAGAATGCACTGTCCATTCAACCTCAAGGCTTAGGATAGGTCACTCACCGAGCCAAATATGTTTCCTTTCATGTCCATACACAGGTAGCGTCCACTCTTCACACCTGTGATTATTACTGAGCCAGCACCCTCAGACTTGATCATTAAGGCACCTGTTCAGAACAACAAAACATCAAATCCAAGATCCATTTCAACACTGCGTGTACAGATCCATGGGTGCTCTGGCTGGACGTGACCTCTGGGAGTCCAAACCAACCTCCCATGTGACCTGGAACTGTTGCCCACTCTAAATCCACCCTAAATCAGGTTTCCTGTGGCTTTGGAAAACTCCCAGGATGGAGGGCACCTCTCTGGGTGCCATGTTCCAATGTGGCAGTAACTTCCCAAAGACAATTTTTTTCCCCTCTGAAATCCCAAATTGTGTTCTGAGGACATTGCCCTCAGTTCTGCCATTGCTCACATCCAGGGGGAGTTTGTCCCCCTCACCTTTGTGACTGCTCTGTGGTATTTTTCAGTGGTGCCCAGCAGTGGCACCAGAGGAACGGGCAGGGACTGATCCCAGGAAGTTGCACCTGGACATGAGGCAGAACTTCTGTCCTGGGCAGTGACAGAGCCCTGAACAGATTGTCCAGACAGGGTGTGGAGTCTCCTCACTGGGGATATTCCAGAATTGTCTGGACACAGTCCTGTGCTCTGGGATGGCCTTGCTGGAGCAGGGAGGTGGGAGTGGGTGACTCCCTGTGGTGCCTTCCAACCTTAGCCAGACTGTGATTCTGTGATTACATTGCCCTTAACATCCTTTTTGCTGGACTAAAACCACAACAAATCATGATCAAGGCCCCCTGAAAACCCTGTGCCAGACCAGCTCCACCTTCAACCCATCCAACTTGAACTGGGGTTGCTGTAGTGCTCCAAGAGTGATGTCACAGGTGCCAGGTAAAGTGGGAATAAAAACTTTCCTTTACCTGCTCCTTGCATTTGACTCAGTGCCTGTTGCCTTGTCCCACCCAGATAGATCTGTGCACACCCAGGCTATGCCACCCTGGCGCAGAACTTGGTACTTCCCATTGTCTGATGGCTCAGTGGCAGAAAATCAGTCACCCTCCCTCTCAATATCCCTTTTGTTGTCTGATTTCCATCTTTTCTGCTCCACCATTCCAAATCCTGCTATGCTTGTTTCATGGCAGACATGGGAAAATGTGGTATTTTGCTGTTTGTTGTTCTCTAAAACCCCACACTGGTTCTTGGCCAACATATCTAAAATTAATTATATCAAATATTTAAATATGTAGGAAGAATAACAAGACAGTGCCAGCATTTCTGTGAGTGTTTCATTATCAATTCCTTAAAAAAATAGTAGAATGTGATCCTTTTTCCTCATTAATTAAATTATAACTTTAAAATCATCTTTATTTACTTATGTAAGAGCTTCATTACCTAGGCTTAGATTTTTAATTGAGTGTATAAAATAGATGTAATACTACTACTACTACTACTAATAATAATAATAATAATAACAATAACCTGATTTAATGGTACAAAGCTGCTTGTGATTTGAATGCTGATAAGAGAGAAGTATTTTTGAAATGCTATAAAAAACCCTAAGTCTTAACACCCCCCCCCCCAAATTTGTCTTGTAACTAAAGAGTTTGGACCAAGCAAAGGAAGAATAAACTATTCTCTGTTAAAAAGGAATAGTGAAATATATAATAAACTGTGAAGACACAGTTTGAGAAGCTTTTAGTGATACTAGAGCATAGTTTCTTCTCATGAGCCCCAAAGGCTCAACACTTCTTTTATGCCACTCTGGTCTTTCATAGATTTCCCCTTTTCAACTGACCTTTGCATGCCTATGTTCTGTGCACACTGAAACTTAAGTTTTAGTAGTTTTCAGACCTCCACCCCAAAACACAGATTTGATAGATGCCATCAGTTTTCCAGCACTGCTCTGGTGAGTTCTCTCAGTGCAGTTCCTTTGGTAGCACCATCAGTGGGAAGTAGCTATTTGGGGCATATCATTACCAACTTCTAATAGGAGCTTCCACTAGAAACTGGGAGCAAAATCATCAAATGAAGGATAATTCAGGTGGTTTTTCCTTTCAGGGCATTACAGGAACCATAGGAATTTAGTTGTCCTAGGCAAGGAATGAAATTCCCTATCCATTAGATTTCTTTGGACCAATTTTATTTATTAAACCAAAGGAGAATTATAATGATGAGTATTTTCCATCCCATGGCTGTACTCCTCTGCCTGCCTGCCTAATGAGAAGAGGGGATTTTCTATAGGTGGTGAGGAAATAAAAAATGTCGTTGTCCCTCCCCTGCTCCCATGGAGGTCTGTAGGAAGCCACTTACTGTAGATGGTTTGGTGAGGAGCACCATCAATGTAGCCATCAGCGTTGATTTGGAGGTGGAAGCTGCTCCTCTCTGTGTCGGTGTAGAGGTGCATCAGGTGGTCTCCATTGCCCCAGCTGGAACTCAGCAGTGGAGAGGAGTTGGGGAAGGCGAGGGAAGCTTTCAGGCTGCAGAGCAGCAGGAGCAGGGAGCTGCAGGGAATGCCCTGGGGAATGGTTCGCCGCTCCATGGTGGGTCAGCGTCGGCTCCTCGCCTCCCCTCGTGCCTGGAGTGTGAATCCTCAGACAGGATCCCTTCTTCTCTGCAGAGGCTTATAAAGGGCAGCAACATGACATCACACAGGAAAACCTTCTCCACATCCTTGATTTTTGGCAAAGCAACATTTTAAGTGTCCCAAAACCTCAAGGGAAGGATCTCTGGCTAAGGTGTGGGGGGGAAAAATGTAAGGTTTCTAAAGACAGCTCACGAAAGCTAATCATATGTTCAAATGTTATCTACAACCCTATGACATCTGAAAGCTTCCCACGCCCCTACTGTTGGATCCAGGAAGGGCAATCCACTGCACTTGAACTGAAGGGAATGACCCTTCGGACCTGAATTATCTTTCTTTTTTGCCAGATGTGTTTATTCAGACTCCCACCTCCCCTCACCGTTTCCAAGCTGCATTCTGATTTAGTGGAAACATCACATACCGCTAAAATTTTGTTGCAAATGTACCAAAAGTTAATATTAAGTTGTCCTGAGCCTTATTCCCCCTTCATTATGGTCTAAGTTCCACACCAAGCCTGTTGGGCTGATATTTGTGTCACTAAAGTGAAGGGCACTTGATATGAGCAGAACCTGCTTCAAATAAACTGTCCCTTTGATTTCTTCTGTTTCCTTCTGAGCCACATAAATAATCTAAAGTTGGCCAAAACCAGCTGAAAATAACGTGTAAAACACTTAAAAGCTGGATGTTTTGCTCCTGCCTTGCACATCTGGCTGGGAGTTTGTAAAATATGTTCCAAGATACAAGACCTGCTTCTCAGGTGTTCTGCCAGTGTTGTGGGTCTTTACAGACAAATTTTCTGATTTAAAATAACGATAGTTCCATTTATTACATGAAAATGCTGTACTGATGGGACACTGTATATGGGCGAATCAATGACAGGAGTGACAGGTTCCAAAACTAGTCTTTGCTAAGGTTTCTCTCAAAATTTAATATAAACTTGACAAAAGTACCAAGCAATAAATGAATATTTCTTTAATGGCAAATGAGGATTTTAACTGTAGCAGTGTTAGCTTCAGTTTCAGTTCTAGCTGGACACAGCATGAAAAATTCTTGGTTTCATTAACAAGCTATGGAGCTATACCATCAGCATATAATGGATTGATAACATTAATAGATTGATACAGCTGTAACCCACTGCAAAAGTGGATCTGATTTTGGTTTTTTTTATTGTTTAAAATTAGTAAAACCCTGCCAAATTCTACTGCCACACCTGTGTAAATCCAGAGACTTGCGTCAGAGTATATTCACCTGTGTAAATGACAGCACTTTTTAGCCAAAGTGTATAAGCGTCAGATCTTAAACTAAGCAGGCTAACAAAAGACAAGACTGCACTGAAAGACAATCCAGGCCTCAGATGTTCTACTGGTTATAACATCTGAAATGCTTTAAATTAAATTAGAAGGAAAGGAGAGTTAATTTCTTTCACTTTTTTAAATTTTATTTTAAAGAAAATCCCTATTTACTGTTGAAATTATCCACCAATATTTTTCACTCTGGTCTTAGAAAAAATGCTTGGATTTTTTGGTTGGTTGGTTGGTTGGTTGGTTGGTTGGTTGGTTGGTTGGTCTGTTTTTTTCTTTCCCCCCTTGATAAGACTCCCACAGAAATGTGGATATTGATACCTCAGTCGCAGAAGTATCTCACAGAGGCACTGTACCTCTTGGAATATTCTGTCATTCTTTTGTGACTACAGTTTTTATGGTTTGATGTTTCATATTCACCATGACATTTTGCTGTGCTTGGCAGCATGCACTGATCTGATCTTTCTCCAGTGCCTCAGTGGCGCAGAAAACGTTCTCAGATGTTTGAAAAATTTATTCAACCTCATTTAAGCATATACCAGTTGCGAGAATCTCTTTCTCTTTCTATGTTAGTCAGATAAGCAAAGATTACTTCTACAAGCTTAAATTGTTTGGCATCTTCTAAAGTTTCCCACGTCAGGAAAACTCCAGACTTTACTAAGTTCTGGTTAATTTGCTGGGCTAAACAGAATTTAGGGATTTATTAAGCCCCTGCTTGTGAGAATGATAATACAAACTCTGCTTTTTCATAGACTTTTTTTCCTTAAACCTATAAATGCCCACTACACGTGGTTTGTTGTGGGGTTTTGGTTTTATTTTACAGTTCATGTCTTTTTTATTTCAGGCTGATCCATTTATTCCTTCTGTGGACATTTCACTTATCCTCTACCCATTCAGCTGTTGATGGGGTAGCCAGGTGTATGAAAGCTGCTTTACCCTCAGCCAAGTCTGTTATAATAGAAGTGATGACAACCTTTCTTGTCTTGCATGGTATGCTGATGCATCAGTAATAACAATATTTCTGCAATTTTTTTCTGCAGGAGTTGGTATTGATTTTACAGATTTCTATATTGCTCTGTGGTGTTTGATGACTTGATATGGCTTTTCTCAGTTCTCAGCTAAGAAATTGCTGATAATTAATAGAAATTGTTTGTTGTAGGGAGAAATAAAATGAAAAAAATGTGACTGAATTGAAAGATGACAACCATTTCACATTGCCACATTTTCCACTTCCCACTGCAGGGGTGCTACACAGCCAGTGTCAGGTGCCACAGCGGTGCAGGGCGCTCCTTAGATGTATCCTGGAAAGGGAGTTGGGAGGCTGCCTGGAGGAGCTACCACCTAGTGTGAATGTCAGGAACCCAGGAAAAGTGAGGAAATCCTCACTCCAGAGCAAAAGATGAAAGGAAAAGATGGATAAGACAGACCCCAGCTTCCAGGATGAAATTTATTTGAGATAATCATTGAGCAACCTGGTCTAGGGGGAAAGTTTCTCTGCCCACGGCAGGGGGTTGAAACAAGATGATTTTTGTGGTCCCTTTCAACTCAAATCATTCTGTGATTCTATGATTGATGCTCCAGCCCTTAGTGAGTCTCCCCTCCCTCCCTGCCATGCCTTTGTACCAGGCCTGCTCCATCTGCCTCCTGTTCCTTGCTCCAGAGGCAAGGTTTAGACAGCTCAGGTTTAGACAGGTATTCTGGGCATTCACCTGGGCCAGGTGCCTCAGCTGGAACATGGATGACACTCAGGCCTCCCAGGTATCATCATTTAACTGCAAAAGTGTACACAGAAGGTGCTGAGGGTCACAGGAGCAGATCAGGGTCTGACTTTCCCCCATTTTGGCTGCTTTGAGTTTCAGCTTTAGGTCGTTTTGCAATACAGACTTGCCACCTCAACTGTGTAAAATGCTCAGAAGCTAAATATCATCCCTTGTGCTGCTTTCTTTTACTGCTTATCCCCTCAGCTCTGGAGAGGACTCATAAAGCAAAGGCAAGCTTTTTTTTACAACAGATTTAAGTTACTACAAGTGACTTGCAGTTTTATTTTGGAAGGCCTTTGTGGACCATCAGAAATTTGCAGGTTGAAAAAAAAAAAAGTTTTCTACTCAATCAAATGGACTTGCCTGACAGGATTCTCCTATGAGTAAAACTACACGTCCCCTCTCAGTGCTGGAGTTCCTTTCATCACGTAGGATCACCTGTAGCACTCTTGCCTAATAAAGTATATTGACTTATATTTAAACAGGTGGGTGGCTTGCCCTTTTGCAGCATTCTGTGCCATCTGAGTGCCTGTGCTGGCCTCAGGAAGCCTCTTGCTCTCTGCTGCTCAGCTCACTCAGGAGTTAGGGCTGACAGATTCAAAACTACCTCTGCTCTTAATAATTTCCTTTGCACTGCATTTCCTCAAAAGAGGTCACGGAAATCAGGGGCCTGTCCCTCTGCCTCCCCTTCCTTAAAATCACTGTTACAAGTGGCTCTGGGATGATCACACCCCCAGTGTTGGAAGCACAAGGGTGGAGTGCCTCTCCAGCAGTTATTCTAGGAACACTGACGCACTGAGCTGAGGGAATGTACAGTGGATGCTCTGTGTATGTGTGTGTCTGCAGATGCCTTTGCCACAGATTTCACCCAGTGTTGTTAAACACATCCTGAGTGACCTTATTTGGAGGCCCCATTCTTGTCACACTGCCCACGACTAAAGAAAACATCCTGGCTCAGCTCACCTACGTGAAAAAGATGAGGTAAGCACAGCCCACTGGGTTCAGGACCGCAGCATATACCAGCAGTTTCTGCAGTGTGCCTGCTCTAATGAACTGAAATGAAGGGCCTCATTCCTCCTCCAGCTGAAATCCTTGGCACAGCCCCCAGGCAAAGCAGAACCAGTCCCTAAAAGGTTTTGTTTTCTGAACAGAGAGTGTTTCTGTCATTTTAAGGGGGTCTGAGTTTTCTTAGGTGTTGTGGGAGAGAGGATGGGTGTAATTTGTGGTGAGAGCTGCTGATACCCTCAATTAAAAAAAAATAAATCACAGAATCACAGAATGGCCTGATTGGAAGGGCTCTTAATTTCATTTCAAACCCCTGCCATGGGCAGGGACATTTTCCACTATCTCAGCTTGCTCAGAGCCCCATCCAACATGGCCTTGGACACTTGCAGGGATGGGGCAGCCACAGCTTCTCTGGGCAACCCGTGCCAGGGCCTCCCCACCCTCACAGGGAACAATTTCTTCTAATACCCCACAATTTCTTCTAATAACCCTGCATTTTTGTCAGTGTGAAGCCATTCCTCCTTGTAATGTTACTCCAGGTCCATGTCAAGAGTCTCTCTCCATCTTTCTTGTAGGCTTCCCTCAGGTCTGGATGGCAAAAAATGTTCTGGTTTGCTGTTGAGGCTTATAAGGCCTGAAGTTTGTCTGGATTCTGAAATCTGCCCTGTGCACACCCAGTCCTGCTGACCTGCCTACCCAGGCAGTGTGTCTTGTCTGAGAAAGTGTCACACTGACACACAGCCTCAACAAGAAAGTCACTTCAGTCATCCATCTCCTATTGTATTATGCTGCAAGGGCCCTAAAAGCAGGCTGATGGTTTTATTTTGGGAAAACTCTTTGGTTTATATAAAGTTTCCTATTTCCCAACATTATTATCTCAGCTTGGACTAGAAACATCCAGGAGCCCCTTCTCTTCCAAGTATTTCTAGGATTCAACAACATCTGCCACTACGTTCATTGACAGTTTCCAATAATAATGGATATTTTCTCTTTGTTAGGCAGAAGACAAAGATTGAAATTAAACTTTGCTGTAACCTAATTTTAAATTTACTTCAATCTCTTGGATTCATATGTTTCACTCTGATTTGCCTCCCTAAAGAAGAGATAAAAAAGGCTTAAGTTAAAGAAATTAGGAATGGAAAATGAAGAGGGAGAGGGGAATGCAGTGAAACAAGAAGACAAAATATGCAGACATCATCATCAGCCAAGGGCACTTTTTCTGTGGGACAGTAATAACAGACAATGTGAGTGATACGGTTAGAGCTGCCTCAGTGCAATTGCAAATGTTGCACTTTAGCTCTGAGACTTATTTTTTTCTGGGATCTCTTAGAAACTAAAACTTCATTGGAAAAATCTTTGCTCTCCATAAGTTTTAAGCATAATTTTTTTAACACAAAAGCCTAAATAATAAATGAAGAAAGTCATGCCTGAACATTGTCCTTGTACCCAGTGCTTCTAATGCAAGGAAAATAGAAAGATTCCCTAAGCCACTGGAAGACCAGTCCATGATTCTGGAGTCTTTAAAGAAACACAGAGATCAAAGTTTGTAAGGAGCAGGGCAAGACAAGTAACAGTGGCTTAAATTTTTCAGCTAAACTCTGTTAGCTCATCTTTGCTCAGAAGCTGGGTCCTGTTTTCTGAGGTATTTCTGTGACAAGGAGCACATTGAGGAAGATTTATGAGACTGAACAGAAATCTGGCAAAAATATGCCTTGAAATCTGCCCCTGATTCAGGTTTTCCTTCACAAAATGACTTTTCAGGTAGATGTGGAGCTACAATTTTTTATTTTTTTTTCATGCAGTGTAGACACAATAGTTCTTCATGTTGCTTTCTCAGCATGCAACATTGCTGGCAAGGAGGAGCTTGTGAGTCACATTGTGCAAAGGTTCATCAGCTGCTGGGACACTGATCCTGCACCTGGGCCCTACTGATCTTTGGCCATTTTCATAGTTGTCACAAGCTGGTGCCATGACAGGGCTGGTCGGGAAATGTATTCTCTTTCAAATAAGTCAATCAGGATGTTATTGTCATTTTTATCGAGTTCTGGACTCTAATCAAACTGCTCAGCTTTCCAAAAGCAAGATTTCTTCACTGACAATTTTTTCAAAACTTAGAAATATAACTTACCTTTTTTTGTTGTTGTTTTTAATTTTAAAAAAATCTTCTTTATTATCCTTTCCATTATGCCAAATGAACTTTCTTACATGCAAGAATCTAGTTAGCCCATCTGCATGCCCTGAACATGACTATGTCTCTTTGACACTGGTGTCACTTCTTGACCCTTTGCTCCATGGTTGATTCCTCCTGCAGTCTCCACTTCTGGTGGAAGAATGGAAATTAATTCAAGGTACCACCTTCATGACCAGCTGATGACCAACTCAGCATGAACTGAGGTTGTGGAGAATGCAAACATACATAAGAAATGTCATACACAAGAAATTTCGGTCACCCAGGAGGCCTGTGAACCTGCATGTTGATGGTTACAGGGGATGTAGGAAAAAAAATCCATTGGAGATTAGCTTTTTCTTTTGAAATCTGCAAGTTTCTCTTTAAAATGTACAAACATATCTGCAGATTTGCTCAAGATTTACAGAAAGTGTAAATCTGTAAAGACACCCAGGCATGCCCCATACATATCCACTTTCCTACTGTTTCTATTTCTGTAGTCATTGCCTTTGCAAAATCATCATCATCATCATCATCATCATCATCATCATCATCATCATCATCATCATCATCATCATCATCATCATCATCAAGTGGTTTGGGTTGGAAGGGACCTCATAGCCCATCTCATTCCAAGCCCACTGCCATGGGCAGGGACACCTTCCCCTCTCCGAGGCTGCTCAGAGCCCCCTCCAACCTGGCCTTGGATACTGTCAAGGATGAGACAACCACAGCTTCCCTGTGCCAGGGCCTCACCACCCACACAGTGAAGAATTTCTTCCCCATATCCAATCTAAACCTCCTCTTTGTGATTTTGAAGCGATTCCACCTGTGTTTTGTCCCTGGGTTAAAAGTAAACTGGCTTGTTCCTCACTGGATAACTGAGGTAGTTAAAGCTCGCTGACACCTATGCTGATTCGCATAATTCCCTTCTTTGGGTTTTTGCATTGTTTTATTGACTCTTCAATAAGCTGAAAGATTTGTGTTGGACTAGTGACTCCTGGGCTCATACATAGGCAATGTAACTCCAGGAAAAAAGTGGAGCTCCAGCTACCTGGAATGAGTCAGGATGGATCATTTCTCATTAAAAAATAAAAAGGAAAGGAAGCTCTTCTCCAGAGTGCCCTGAAACAAACATAATTATAAACAGTGTTGTTTTAGATATCATCACTAATGATTTCTTGTTTGACGTAAGTCTCTGGTCTGGTCTCATTGTCCTTGGAGAAGCTATTCCAGAGCTCTCAGCTATGGTTCATGAAAGCATACAATAAAATTGTGAGTTTTAAACAGTTAATTGTGATGGGAAAAAAATTAGTCCTAATCAATTTTGGTCCACACCCTGTGACAAAAAATAACCAACAATTATATGTGCTCATGAGATCCAGGATTGAATAATATGTTCAAATCTCATGGTCCAAGGACACAGCTTGTTCAGCTCATCTGGACTTATTGGCCCCTTGGATTTTGGCCAAACACTTTTCAGCAGCCTATGGGTTCCAAAACAAACATGCTTTTGGACTGAGCTGTATGCAGAACTTGGCTGGAGAGAAAAAAGAAATCTCTGCTTGTGGCTGCATACTTGGTTGTTTGTTTTTATAATTTTTTCCTCCAATGACAGCTATTTCCTTAGCCAGGATTACTCACTGCAGTTCACTGCAATTCCAGTTTGCATTACATATGTTAAACCTAGAGATTCCCGGTGTTTTACTTAGCCTGAGTCTCCTCCTCAGTTGTCCAGCAGCTAGAAGAGATTCTTACTTCCTACTTTAATCTTGGGTTCTGACAAAGAAACCGAATGTCCCCTTAGCTTCTGCAAGTCATTGTGAATCCAAACATGGAGCACAAGAGTTTGCAGTTGGGCCATTTTTTGAAGGAACAGTCACCTGTAGTTTAATACCTGGGACCTAATTGTCTCCTCCATTGCTCAAATTGATGCAGGGTGGCTTCAGCAAGTGGCAAAAGTAAAACAAAAAAAAAACCCAAACCCCAAAAAAACATTGCAAAAGAGATATGGGCCTGTTTATTTCCTTTTATAAGCATATTTTTAATTAGATAGCCAATACTTACCCCAGGTTGCTCAGAGCCCGTCCAACCCGGCCTTGGACACTGCCAAGGGTGGGGCAACCACAGCTTCTCTGGGCAACCTGGGCCAGGGCATCACCACCCTCACAGGGAACAGTTTCTTCCTCATATCCAATCTAACCCTGCTCTCTGTCAGTGTGAAGCCATTGCCCCTTGTCCTGTCACTCCAGGCCCTTGTCAAGAGTCTCTCTCCATCTTTCCTGTGGGTTCCCTTCAGGCACTGCAAGGCCACAGTGAGGTCACCCCTGAGAGGAATGATGGGTTTGTCTTTACAAACAAGCTGTGGGTCAGTTGATAAGATGTACTATCAGTGAGAGACGACAGAAACAATGGGATGGATTCCAGTAGAAGATCAAAGGGGCACTAAAAGAACACTATGAATTCTATAAAAGTTAAGAAGGGATTATGCATGGGGGGGGGGGGGGGGGGCGGGAAAGGTATCACCGCCGGTATCAGGCGTTCCGGGAAGCCTGTACCTCTCAAGTACCTCAGCCTATGGGGAAAGAGAGAAGGGACAAGCGGCCGGGAATTAGGATAAAAAGGAGGCTGCGCCCTCCAAAAATTTGAGAGACCCCAGGGGAATGCCCCATGGCCTCTCCCTTTATTCGAATAAAGAAAAAGGACTCCTCTGTCTCCTTTTTGGACATAAACCTCTAGTGTTTGTGGATTAATTTTCCTGACACCCCAAAGCCTTCTCTTCCCCAGGCTGAACAATCCCAATTGTTCCCTCAGCCTTTCCTCCCAGCAGAGCTGCTCCATCCCTCTGATGCCCTTGGTGTCCCTGCTCTGGCCTGGCTGCAGCAGCTCCCTGTCCTTCCTGTGCTGGGCCCAGGGCTGGATGCAGCCCTGCAGGGAAGGCTCAGCAGAGCTGGGCAGAGGGGCAGAATCGCCCTCCTCTGCTGCCCACACTGGAGGCTCAGCCCAGCACAGGGAGGGGTTTTGGATCCCAGAAATGGCACTGGTGCTGTTCCTTGCTCTGAATGTGGTCTCAGGCTGCGCTGAAGCCATACAGTTCATGGACCTGTGTCTCCCACCGAGCTTTGTGTACCTGTAGCTGAGTTTATCCTGTACATGTGAGTTATCAGAAAGCCTTGTTTTTTCCATTTTTTTGCCTTTCCTCTCATGGTACTGAATCCTTCAGATGATTTCTGCAGCCACTTGTGTAGGTAAGAGCAGGAGGGATGCTTTTCGTTAATGCACAGGACTAATGTGTCTTGCGTCAAGACCTTACAGAAGATGCCAACCTCTCTTAGACTCTTTCAGCAAAGCACGGGCTGCTCTGGTGACCCTTTTGAGACATCTGTCTGTGTTTGATCCCCTTTGAGCTGCTTTCCAGAGTTCAACCAGAGCTTAATGAATCATGAAGCTGTTGCAGGGGCTGTTACAGGAGATGGGTAGATGGGATTCTTCCTGATGCATCTTCCCCTAGCTTTGAAGTTGATCCTGCACTCATCTAAGAGTTTGGATTCAAGCCCTCCCACAGTCGTTCTCCATCTAAATATCTCCATAGAAACAGAGACATTATTAAGTTTCAAATTACCTATGAGGGAGCAGAAAATGGGGTAAACTCATCAAAATGTTTCCTATTCTTCAAAGCGATGTGAGGCTTATCCACCATCTCTTGTCCCCAAAATTCCTGGGAGATTTTTCATCCCCCAAGCTGAGAACACAGAGTGGGAAGGGAACATGGGAAGTGCCCATGCCTCCCAGGACACCTGGACACTGCCCAGACAAGAAATCTGAATTACACAAATTCAATACATTCAATACATGTGTACCAATACATACTCTGGTTCTAGAGGTGAATAAAAACTAGTTCTGGTGGAGAAGTTAACAGAGCATTTCTGAATCAAGGAAAAAAACAAATGTTAAGAGGGATTTAGAGTCAAAACACTACCAAAAATGTATAAAATTTTATTTTATGAATACATTAAACTATTGTGCGCAGCACATACATATAAAAATAGAAGCAATTTCACAAACAATTGATTGGACAGTTTTGTGTTTCTTGCAAATTTACAGTCTTAATTGTGAGTCCATATTGAGTCAGAACATGAGGTATATTTTAGTGAAAAAAAAAAAGTAATCTGAGAACTTTGGCACCATTTTACTGTGCAAAATAAAATCTTGGAATTGAAATAATTAGTGAGGTATACAAATATTACTCTGCTTTTCCACTGTGTGTGTGTCTGAGTCTCTGTGTGTCTGGAAAAAATACATTTATTTAAGAACATGATTCAGTTCCAGCCAAATCTGCTTTCTAAGAGGGGTGGATTAAATCATAGAATGTTATGGGGTTTGCCTGAGGAAGGAAAAACTGTAAAAATAGGCATGAATTCCACAGGAGAATCCCATGTGCAAAATGTGGGCATGACAGGCTGCTGTGGAGCATTCACAGCTATGCTTTCAAAGCTCATAGCCCATGGCATGACCCCTGTTAATGCACAGTTGAGATATATTTTGAAGTTCCTAATTTTGCCCTGATTTGGGAACTCCCTTTAGTTTCATGAGTTTTCTTTATGTAGTCACATACCCTTCTTTGATTTCAGCTGTGATTTCCATGTTGATCTGGCTGGCATTGAGGTGTAATGAGGAAAAAAGCAGTGATATAAAGAATAACTCGGCAGAGTGACTGATGGGGCTTTCCATGCCCACCAAAACTGCATCCAAAAGGGTCTGCAGTTTGTAAGAACAGTCTCAGCCTAGCAGGCTGTGACTAAACAGACTTATAGAATCACAGAATGAATGAGGTTGGAAAACACCTCCAAGATCATCAAGTCCAACCTTTGACAAATCCCCACCTTGTCAACCAGAACTACATCCAGTCATTTCCTGAGCACTTCCCGGGATGGTGACTCCACCACCTCTCTGGGCAGCCTGTTCCAATGCCTGACCACCCCTTCAGTGAAGAAATTCTTCCTGATGTCCAACCTGAACCTCCCTTGGCACAGCTTGAGGCCATTTTCTCTTGTCCTGACTTCTTGTGACCTGGTCTACGGGTTGTCCTCTCTTGACCAGTGTGTGCAAAATGGAGTCAGTGAGTCTGATTCCCACCCTGTGCCAGCTGTCCCAACACTTACCAGTCCTGCCAACAATCACTTTCTCTAGGCTGCCCTGCTTTAAGAGAGAACAGACTTCATCCTGTCATAAGGATGCTAGATTAAGCTGTGATCAGAAACAAACTTGTGTGCTGGTATTTGACCTCTCTTTCCTTCTACATCCCTGAACTCTTCCATACTTCTTCAAACTTCATTTCAAAGACAATTAGGAATATAACACCAGGATACAGGTTGCCAGCTAATGTATTTCGGCACAGCTCTCTGTACCTCTAGGGACTCTAGGTCAATGTACTGCCTGATACTTTCCAAACTTTTCTTTGACCCACTCTCTCCCCACTCAAAACATCCTGATTTTTTACTTCAAATGCACATTTTCTCAAAGCAAACTGCTGCACATGTAGTGGGTGAACAAAGTGTGTCATTCTGTCTTCCCTTTGAAATACTGCAAGACCAGAAAATTAAGAGCAGTTATTTTCACTCCTTTCCTTCCAAAGCATCCCATTCCTATACTGTGAGCAGCATTCCACTCTTTTTTTTTCTCTTAATTTACACTGTGATCATCACTTACATTTGAACCAGATAAATTCAAGTATCAGTCACACTAGAGATGCTGGAAAACTGTATCTTGTTCAGAAAACAATTGCCTTGACAGTTTCTCGGGAATGGCCGTGGTGGGTACATCCTTGTGGTATGTCCTTTGGGCCAAATCTTCTGCAGCTATAAACTGGTAGTTTTCCTGGGCTGATTTACTCCAGCTGAGGATCTGGCCCTGACAGTGTCTCTCCTGCATGTCAGAAGGCTCAAATTCATCACGAATAGACAGCCCCTGCAAATAGAATGGCATGTCAAGGCTGGACATAGCCCCATTTTGGCTGGACGTGGGAGATAATCTTGCACTCAGATATTCACTTCTGTAGCAGCATGGTCCATCTATGCTGAAAATGCTCATGCTCTGACATTGCATTGAATCTAGTTTCAAATTTAGGAGCACGCCACCAATGCAGGAATCCCAAGGCTTCTGGTAGCTGACATTTATAGTGACTATTGACTTAGGGCCTCTTAAAATACTCTTTCAAAGGCACAGAGAATGCAGCTTCATTGGAGATCTGGAAAAGGGTTGTCAAAATAGCAAGGCAAGGTTATGTGCCATTTGTACAGCTTCTAGGAGAGCTTTGAGGAGTGTTTCATCCAGCTTGCTGTGTTGTCTTTGAAACTGATGCTTTGCAAGTGACAGAAATTGGAATTATGGCACGAATTCCTCTGTCCCAACATAGGAAGGTATGCTTGTGTAGCCTCCTTCTTTCTCTGTCCTTCATACCTCAGGGAGGTATGATAGAGAAGAACCAAATATACTTAAGATGGTGACAATTCAACACAGAGTTTTCTAAAATAACCCTTTGCTGTAAGCTTCCATGAATTTCTTATATTTTATAAAATGCATCCCACAGACCAGTTCTAGTTATTAGAGATTAACAACATTCAGGTTAAATGAAATAGAGTGACTTAAAATATTTCTTTTCTTTTATATAAAAACACCTGGGCATCAGGAGACTGGGATGATCAATTCATTAAACGTATGTAATTACATAGATGCACACTCACACATCCCATGTCTAAATATATACAAATATTAATATTAAAGATGTACGCATCTGTATTGGAGGTAAATCTAAACTAAGCTCACAAAATGCCATTCAAAATCCTGAGCTCCAAATCAGTTTTGCATTTGGGACCCATCTGTGATTTATCCTGTGGCCCTTCCCACAGGAAATTGATTGTAGGTCTTCATTCTGCCAACCAGTCCATGCGAGGAAACCCTGGAGAATCCCTTCAGAGACAGAGGGGCTCCGGGAACAGACAGTTTGCTTGTGTAGAAACAGTTGTGGAATTGCACCTTAATGCTCAAAACAAGTTGAGGACTTTACAGGACAGGACACAGTCTGTAAAGGGGGGTGCAGGCAGATATTCAGATGGAGCAAACTGCCTGAAGCTCTGGTGAAACAAAATCATCTGCTGATTTGGCCCATGATATGTAAACAGCTCACTACAAAAGGTTATTATCTGAGGTAAATAATATTTAGTAAATCACCTATGATTGATTAGATGGTTGACCACAGCCATTCCACGTCTTCCAAAAACTTCCGTTGCACTCCAGCTTGCATTGCTCTCTGTACAGCACCAAAGGAGGCACACAGCCTTGTAAAATTTGTACAGAGTAGAAGAGAAGCAGCATTGTATTACATACGCAATGTGATGAATCTAGTACAAATATTTTTATCCAAATATACACATACATATAGAGATTTCTTTTTTTTTTTCATAATGACCAGTATAAATACTTTACCTGGGAGGTTATTCCCCATGTGCAAAACAAAACAGTGTGTCCTGGGATTTAATCTTCTGTTTTGCTGGTGCTCATATTCTTGGTAAGAAGTGGGTCACAGTCATGGCAGGAGAAACCTTGTTCCCTCTCTTCACCCTGCCGTGTTTGCTCAGGGCTATGTAAGCTCCGCGGTGAATGTTGGATTCATACGCGTTGTAGTTATTGGGCAGCAAGGTCTCCTTGAATTTGCACTCATCTTGGAAAACAGCCTAAGGAACAGCAAGGGGAGGGGGTGGGGATACAAATCAGGTACAATCAATATTCCACCAAGGCCCAGGTCATTTTTCTTCCTCGCGTTTTTACACCAGGGCTCACTGCAGTGTGCGACAGGTGGTGCCGCAGCCACTGCGGCCAACAATAAATCTCCCTCCTCGGTGCTAATTTGGTGTCAGATGAACTCAGATGCCACCTGTCCAGATAATTGACTGTGTATTTCCTGTGGCAGATCGAGTTAATTCATTATAAATCATGGTTTTCCTCATTTTATTCGCAAGTAATGACTTTTGTCAGCATCACACCCTCTCACCCAAACAACAGCTTTAAGACCTACCCTCTGCGAGAAGTTCTGTCATTTATAAAAAAAATTATATGCTGGCTGTCAAAACCTTCAAAGCTTTTCCAAACAGCAGTGTCCAGGGTCAACTACTTGCTTGAATAAGAGATTTGATTAGCAATAAATCTTTTCTCTTTTAAACCATTAGTAATATTTAACTATGCAGCCGGTTCTAAGCTAAGAAAATAGTTTTAATTTCCTCTATGTCAGAACACGAAAATCCAAGGAGAGGGAGTTATTTGGGAGAGAAGGTGCAAGGACAAGCAGGAATTCAGAGGAAATTAAAAGAGAAAGCAGAATAATTTTCTGATTTCCAATGTCTGGCACATAAGATGCCACCAATGCATTTCTATTTGGGCATCTCTGCGATAACACCCCACAAAGCCTGTAAGAGTTTAACTTAAGGCATCGTACTCTGCAAGGCGAAAATGCACATCTCTTACAGTTTTTGCAAGTGTCTTTGAAGATAAACAAAACTGTATTGAAAGTGGGAGAAAAAAATCAAAGGGATTTCTGAAGCCAGACCCTGCACTTCTTTAGGAAAATTCAGCTAAGTAAAGTAGTTGGACTTGTGGTACTTTTTAAGTGCTTGTGATCACTTGTGATTGAAAGAATATTGCTAAAATATTGCTGAAATGGGACCTTAAAGTGACCTACTGTCATTGTGAGTGTGAGAAGGAATAAGTCAGGTTAGTAATAACCACTCACAACATTTGGCATTATTTTAAACAACTGCAATGCTTTGTTGAAATTACAGCTGTTCAAAAGGAAAGACTCTGCTGTTCCTTGACAAAAGAGATTGATACAACCAGTGCCATTCATTACTTTGAGATGGGCTGATTTTTCCTATTGCCCAGAGCCAGCCTCTTTCAAATGCATCTCCTAACAAGCACTTTTTCTCCTGGGTGTTGGGACGGGAGATGTGGAGATGTGTGGCTCACATCTCAGAGGTTAAACTGCAGTTAGATATCAAATCATCTAGATGAGGATGATGGTATTTCAGTATGATTTGCATACCATTGTTAATAGCTATTATTATTTTCTCACCCTTTGCAACTGATCTCACAAAACTGATTATTAAAATAACCCCAGCCACACGTTGACCTTGTAGGGTAGACTTCCTATTTATTCTTGATGGTGTGGTTGTTTTTGGTAGGAGGGAGCATGTGATCATTATTTTACTAAGGGTAACTGTTGGAAATAGCTATAATTGTGCCTCTCCTACACACAGTGCAATGAAGGATGGAATCAAAAGGGCTCAGCTTTGCTACAATGTGTTTGCAGCGCTGTGACCTTAGAAGAAGCCATCTAATTAATCAGTACGATTTGCAGAATATGTTAATTTTCCTAAGATGTTCCCTGTACATTCTTACAGGAAAGCTTTAAAATCCCAGCCCTGTAACAGCCACGCTGCTCGTTGCATTAAATAGCACTGATGACAGCAGGCTGGGCAGGCTCCCTGTAACACGAGGGCTATTTTCTCTGCTTGTAATCAGAGATTTCCATAAGGAAAAGACTGAAACAAACAAAACCAAAACAAACTAAACCAAAACAAACAAAGCAAAACACTAAACCAAAACAAACCACTTCAAAACCTTTTTGTTTAAACTGTGAAAACCTACTTGCACATGTACTTACCGTCCCATACAACCTGCCCTTGCTGTTCATTGCAATGAAGAGAGCACTTTTCACACCAAGCAGACTTACAACTCCTCTTTCTACAGTGGATATTTCAAAGAGACCTGAAAAATGCAAAGTTTAATCGGAATGTTATCACAGAATCTAGAGCTAATGGAAGACAATTCAGATATATCTTTTTTTTTTAAACACGAACAAACTTGTTATATACTCTTTATAAGAATTATCTCCCTAATACAGCAAAATAAATACACACAGAGTAGATCTTGTGTTTCCCTACATGCCACAGGATTTGAAAATAATTATTCTAGAATTGTAATCACATTCTGTATAAGACTTTTGTTCTATCAAACTCTTTTGATTTGTCAAGCTCTGGACCTTTTCAATAAGAATTATTTTTATGTGATATGTTATACTTACAAAAGGTTTTTTACTGAGCCTTAAAGAAGTGTGTCTTGCATTTTGAAGTCCCACATGACATCTGCTGAAAAAGATTTTAGCAAGTGCCTTCTACAGGAAATTAAAATCCACATGACTAATGCTTTCCTTAATTCTTAGGGTATCAGCATAGCACCCACAAGAATGAGCAAACCAGGACCAGCAAACCCCTTCCATGGGACACACTGAGAGTCCCAAAAATACTGGTCAGCCAGGATTCAAGAATCATGCTTTGGCACTCTGGACTCAGCAAAAACCTCCCGGATTCAAAAGGCAAATGAGAAGGTGAGGAGCAAGAAAATGCAGCAGAGTCAGTTTTGGACCTGCTTTGTCTTTTCTCATCTGTGCAGCAAAGCAGGTAAAAATAAATTCTATCTAAATTTGTCTAAGCATTTTGTGCCACATTTCAGCCTGAAGGGTTCTCATGTTTATTGATCCCAGAGACTTTTAAAAGGCAACAGATGTAGCACAGATTAATAATATCAAGTCATAACATTTGCACTCTGTGAAGGGTAATTACTAGAGTTCACAGCAATTAAGTGACATCTATTTCATTTCTGGATGCAACTCACTGTATTGGTTTTCATTGTGAACTCCGCTTATCCTTCCGTCTGGGAGGATTTGAAGGTGAAACCCGATGCCCACGTTGCAGTAAAGCCTCCGCTGCCTCTTGATTCCTAGCAAATAGTCACTCTCCCAGTTCACATCTGCCTTCTCCCCTGACATCCCAGCCATGGACCTGGACAGCAGAGATTGCCATCCTCTCTCCAGCAATGTGCCATTAGTTCTGCTTACAACTGGGTGTGTGGCAGCAATCCGGGCTAGCAAACCCAGGAGAAGGAAGGCAGGCAACGTCCGGTGAGCGCTGGCGTCGCAGGACATAGTGATGAGAAGTCTTTGTGCCGTGGCCATCCGGTTCACCTCCTGGGCACGTGGTCAGAATTAATGGCCCTAAAAATACCGCCCTTCTTGTTTTTCTCCCTTCAGCATGGTGGCAGAGGCTTATTTTTGGAAAGCAAATAGAGCTTGCTGACCTGAAACTAAAGCTCGATAGCAGTTGGGTTGGGAGCAGAGACAGGCCAGCAGGACTCCAACTGGTGGGGACCATGGTTTGTAGATCCTGCTTCCCACTGGGCAGCCTCCGTTATATTTGATTGAGCCATATTTATAGTGCATGGGCTGTCCCTGCCCACATCATCACTCTGACATCAACAGCCTGCCCAAGGTGAGGCTGCCAGGGCTGTAACACAAACCTGCTGTCCTCCCTGCCTGCTGAGGTTGGAGTGCTGTCACCCAAGACTGGAGGCAGGAGTGGGATTTCATTGGCTGTGGGAAGCAAAGGAGTCAAATTGGTCGGGGAGTCAGAAGCCTCTCAGACAGCTGCCTTATTTAGAGAAGAAGGTGTAAAAACAGTTCTGGACCTCATCAGTGAGCAATGAGAGGTTTGCAGCCACTTCCTTGGTGGCACGATCGGCGGGTGCTTGTCGGGGCACCTCGATACTCGGGGACAATCGGCTTGAGGTGACCACAGCTCTTTTTGTGCACATCCTGCAAATCCAAGGTACCTGTTACTGAGAGACCCACCTGTTAACCTCTGTCTGTACCTCTGCAGGGAGTGCTCCTGGCTGGCTAAAGGAGAGGTAAGCCATGCTGCAGGGACAGAAGCCCCAGCTCCTACTGGTTTTATCCCAGCAGGAATTCTGCTGAGCAGGGCACATAGGCTGGAGCATTGATCTTGCAGTGACACATAGCTGGGAACATTAGACCTCTCTGTTTTTCACTGAGGTGACTTGCAAATGATCACACTTACCTGAGGAGGGTGTCTGCCTCCTGCAGGGGGGCAATCGTATTTGTAGAAGCAAGAGAAGGACTTAGGTGATATGTTAAAGATGAAGAAAAAGTTAAATGGCCACAGCTTACTAATGTTTCACTGTCTCCTTTCCTCTGGCCCAAATACTCACTGTTTTCATAACTTATGACCAGCTTAATTTGCCTCCCCATCTGTTTGCTCTGACTGTCTTGTTTCCCCTCATTTTCCACTGATACTGCTTCAGCTCCTTTGGAGTTGGACACATTAGACTTTTATCTCAATTAGTTTTGCAGAACTTACCAAGACATAAGTCAGAGGAAAATGGATTAGATTTATATAAATACTTTTGTCAATATGTCTGTCAGCTTCTCATAGCACAGGCCTTGCATCTTCTGTGTCATTTGAGGAGTACCTGGAAGCATAATTAAACTGAGCATACCCAGTGTGAGAGAGTTTGATATTAGCAGAGGTGTAATACAGGGCCTGAGACACTGCAGACTCCCCAGCATGAGCCCCATGAGGGGAAGGGGAGCCCCTGGCAGCCCTGAGGCAGGTGAACAGTCAGAGTCAGTGCTGTGAATATTGATTGCTCTCAGGAGACAGGGTCAGCTATAAAATAATTGGGAACCACAGGGCTAGGCCCTGGCTTGTGCCAGGTGACATTTCAAGGTCTCTGTGCCTTTGCTGAAGCTGAACTTGGACTATCACAGAATCACAGAATAACCTGAGCTAGAATGGACCCACTGGGATCACGCAAGTCCAATGCCTGGTTCTGCACAGGACACCTCAACAATCCCACCCTGTGCCTGAGAGCCTTGTCCAAACACTCCCTGAACTCTGGTAGGCTTGGGGTGGTGGCCAAAGGAATGATATCTTTTGCTGACAAAGAAAATCCTCAGATCCTTTTCTCTCCTGTTTTCTACTTTACCTGGTGATTTTTCATCTATGCAAAGCACACACACACACACACACACATATATATATACATATACATATATATATATATATATATATATTTTAGGAAGGAATAATACTAGTATTTTACACCTTCTTATCATAGCTGCAGTCTTCATGAGAAGGACAGCATCACTGGGAAACAAAGCCTGGGGTCCCTGTTACAAGAATGGAACACTGATTTCCCACTTTTTCTTATGCTGCATTCTGAAACCCGCCCATTCCCAATGCATGTGATTCCTGACAACACCGCCTGATCTCAGAGCCATCACTGTCTGTAAAATCATGCATTGTAATATTTTCTTTCCTGTTTACTTTTTTCCCCTAGACAACTTTCCAAGTGTAATGGTGCATTAGGGTTTTCCATCCTCAACTTTACTCACCTTTGCATCTTTTTGTGTCATTCATCAGAGCAAAGACAAACCATGGATTAAATGAGCTCCTCTAACTTTTGCTGGCACATCTGCCACTGCAGATTCCCCAGAAAGTGTCCTGATTGAACATATTAAAGGAACACTTTGTGGGATGCACCATGTCTCATCCCACTACCCCTTATTCTAGAAGTAAACCCAAATGGTCAGACACAAAACAGACAAACAAAGAAAAAAAGTCTATGGCTAGTCTATGGGACACATTGCCTTGTATTTTAGTCAGTCCAGCTGGAAAGTGACTGCTGAGGGCTGTGGTGACCCAGGGGACAGTTTCCTGCTGAGCAAGTCCATCTGACAGCATTCTGTATGGAAAGGGTGCACAGATTGTTTGCTCACAAAAAATCAGGACTTGTCTGATCTGTAAACCAAACCAAATAGCTAAAATTTGTGATTTCATCAGGACACCTGGTCCTCTTAAGACCTGCTGTCTGGCCCCAGACCAAATGTGTTGCAGCTGGGAGATGAAGTGCATTCTGCAGGCTTGTACTGCATCAGAGTTGAAATGAGTCTTGAAGCATTCTCCAACTGGATCTGTGGCCAGTAGGTTGCTGAGTTTCTGTGTATTAGCATCTGAACTGCCATGTACATTCTTGAGCTTCTGATTCAATTAGGCAAGCCTTGTTTGCTCTAAAATATGTCTTATTCTGCTTAAACTTGTTCTTTTGACCCATGAAGTGACTGTTTCCAGAAAACACACTGTAACCTTCTGATTTTCAGGTAGCATGTTGTCCCAGCTTCATGTACCCAGTGAAATTTGGGAGATACCAATAGCATTTGCAGTAAAATAAACCCTGTGAACTCCAAAATGGTAACAATTTACTTCAGCAATCAAACTCTGCTTACTCAAACTCTTAAGACCTGGCGTGACAGTGCTCACTGCCTAACTAAAACAACAAGATTTTACTGTCAGTATTTCAGGACAATATTAAAATAACACCTCTTTGGAGCACAGCAGTTCAGATCCACTTTCAGATAGTCTAAGAAAAGTCCTGCAGCTGAGCGGTAACATGATATGGATGTAGAGCACGTCTTTCAAAAAATGTGTGATGACTTAGGGCCCTAAGTTCCATTTTCAAATCTGTTAAAAGTCTCTCCCTATTTTAAGGCTTGGAAAGAGCAATCCCTCATTCAAACACAGAAGGACAGACTAAAATTGTTCACCTTGCCTGTGAAGACCCAAGCTGATGGTGGACAGTGGAGAAGGGAGATTTCCAGATGATAAATCTGCCTCTTGTGGCAGGGCACATGTTGCAGACTCTGGACAAGTTGCATAAAAATCTGTAATCCTAAGTATGACCATGGAGCTCCATCTGATCATCTTTAGGTTAATGGGGTTTGCTGGCCAGTGTGGAGAGATTCATAACACAGATACCAGGACTGTTATGAATGAAATATCAATGACAATCTGAAAGCAGCAGAAAAAAATAACAGAGCAAGGTATTTACACCCAAGGACCCCACCAAACTGTAGAACTAGTAACACTGAAGAGGGTGTTTTTGGCATCAAGGCTAATTTATTTGAATAGGACCACAGAAGAGCTGATTAATCAGCAGAAGACCTGAGCACTGGTAGCAGGAGGATGACAAAAAGGGTTGTAGTACTCTGTATTTGTTATTTCTCTTCCCATTACCCAACAGAGAGGCAGATTTGTTGTCACACTGATCCCCAAAATGAATAAACAGGACAAGAGACAGCAACCTTGCCTAAGAGCCTTGGTAGCTGATGAGCTCTGGGAGGCTGAAGCAAGCAAACTTCTGACCCAAAACTATCCCCTCATTGCAGCTGCTGACTTGTAAAGAATGTACAAGACTTGCTTAAACACAGTTTGTCATCACCAGTAATGAGGAAGCCAAGATATTAACAGGGAACCTCCATTTTGTCACACACACAGAGGTCTTAGTTAGGCCACTCAGACACATCTGGGCAGGGGAGTGTGTAAATTTAACAACTTAGAGTCATCTCAAATAAGTATCTTCCCATTTCTCTACAGGGAGATCTCTCACTGAGTTTTCACATGCCAGTTTCTTACAGGCAAGCACAAATCACAGAACAGCTTCCTGCTATTTTCTTTTTGGAGGGAAGTGGGAGAAAGGATCTGCTCCCACAGGAAACTCTGGAGGATTTAGGACTAGGTAGATGTAGCTTGCTTGGAAAAATGATCTTTTGGTTTACTGTTTATTCATGCTGAACTCATTCTCTGCAGAGCGTATGTCAAGCACAGAGACAGTCAAATATGCCCATCTTTGTCTCCTAAGCTGGCCAGGTCTCCCTCTCTATGTCCCACAGAAATGGGAGTGACTGTCAGAAAACAGAGTGGTGACTCCACAGAGAACCTGTGCCTTCCCACCTGGTACTGTGCCCACCAGCCCACACTGCTTCTCTCATCACCTCCTCAGCTGTTCCCACTCCACAAGGACAGGCAGTCCAAGGGTAAAAGGCCGAGCTGAAGAAAACAGAAGTGACAGCCACCACCCCCACAGGGATCTGCCTCATGTTATTTATTAGAAGAGATGAATGACAAAGGGACACGTTTAATTTGTTTTGTTTGTTTCGTGCACAGTTTTCTCATTACAGCAGAAACAGGGACACTGCAGGAACAGGGATGCTAAGTGCCACATTTAACTAACGTTTTGAGTAGGGAAACCAGAAATTCCCTTGTTTTTATTGTTGTTGGTGATGAGATTCTGTCCAGTGGCCCAGCTGACCTCTGTGATTCCTGACCATAGAACTATTCAGATTAAATGATGTAATCACCATAGAAAGTTAAAGGCAATTTCTGTCATTTGCCAGGTAATTGTGTCTTCCTTGTGTTGTGCACCATTAGCTCACTTGAGGACTTTCTCTTCCATGTCAATTCTTCATTCATTGGTCTGGGTCCTCTCTCACATTTCAAAGAAGAATTCTGAGACCTTTTGTGCAGTCATCTTAACTTTTTCCTGGGTTTTTCAAGTGGTGTTTTTTTTGTTTTTTTTTTCCCTTCATGTCAGGCAACACTTTAAGGTCTAAAGCTCGTAATTCATCATTCAAGCAGTTGTGATTTGTTGTTTAATTTCCATAGAAAGGATTGTGGTTTTGACATCTCCTTTCCTTTTCTGCCACTCTCTCCCCATTCCCACTGCACTCTGTTCATTCTACAAGACCTGCACAGTTCCTGCAGAGAGCTGTTAGGGTTGCATCCTGTTGGTATCTTCTGTGCTTGAAGAAGGGATCCATTTATGACACAATGTTCTGAGTTCTCCACAGAAGGATGACAGAATTACTTCCCTGATGATAGCCAGGACTTTATTCACAAGGTATCTTTCCAAGGCAAACAGAAGCTTTTTTCCCTTTGGTCAAAAATGCTCCAAACAGCTTAGCAGTCTCTTGATCCTTTAGAAGCTGCTGAGAACACCTTTAGCCTCTCCTTGAACACCTTCAGCATGCTCTCTCTGCATCCTTGGGGCTCTCTACTGGACTTCCTCCAAGCTGTTTCCTTCTCTCCTGTGCTAGGATGCCCTAAATTGACCATAGCACACCAGATGTGCCAGTGATGGGAAATAGTCCCTTCCCTCACCCCTTGACCTCCTGGCCACCTTTGGGCTAATACAGCCCAGTCTGTGGCTGTCCTGCCTCACCACAACTACAAATTTGGGTTCAGTTTTCTGCACCATGATCCCCAGCCTCTTCTCAAAGCAAAGCTGCCCCCCAGTCAATCAGTGCCCAGTCTGGACTATTGTCAGAAATAATGTACTCCAGGAGTCAAGGCTCTGCATTTCTTAATGCCAAGCTGCACAAGAATCCTGTCAATCTGTTATTCCAGCTTTTCAGGGGCCAGCTGGATGCCAGCCCTATCCTCATTGTATCAACATTTCCTACAATTTATTGTTGTCAACTGCAGACTTGCAGGTTAGGGAAAACAAACTAATTTGGGGGTAGTGATGGATTATTCTTCAAATGCCTGCCACATTCATGCAGGATGTTGTTTCCACTCTCTAAATTATTGTTCATTGTGATTTGGTTCTATGTGGTCATCACACATAGTAAAATACAGTATTTTTAAAAAAGGATTTGGTTTCTGCCAGCAAAGATCTCATTCTTATAGCCTCATCTTTTTACACTCATGTTTTTCTGTGTGTGATTTTAGATGTTTTCCTCACAATCCATGTCTATACAATACACTTGAATCTTCCCCCAAGGCACAGCCCAAAGACAATGTGAGATGAGTAAATGCAGTTCTAATTTGGTTGATTACAATGATTCATTGCCTATTATTTTTAAGGACTGCCAGTCCTTTTTTCAGAAAGGAGCCTATCTCTCTGTGGAAAAGTATCCTCTCCTTTCAGTGGACCAAGGAGACCTCAATATCAGTGCCACTTTTCCCACCAGAGTCTGGGATCTGTCGAAGAGCTGGATGCGAGTAGCTAGAACATCAGTACCCTCTCTACAAAAATCATGCAGGTTTGCGAGTTTCTCTGGTTTAAGGCTGTCTCCTTTTTTGCCTTGAAATGATAATTTCCAGTAGTCACTCTGAACAGTAGAAAATCTGAGTCCAAAGCAAACTTTTTGAGTTGAAGACTGCAGCCACCTTGTTATTTCTTTGTCAAGAACCACATTGTAAGGTATTTATTGTGATGGTTTTTAACATATGGAAGATCAAGATCAGATTCCTAAAATATTCTGAAAACCAGTTATAGCTTTAACAGTGAATGTGGTTAAATATAAAGGCTAAGTAATTTGTTCTATTAAAAAGCCCAAGTCTTATTTTTATCAAGTGATGTTATGAGGGCATGTTCTAAATCAGACAAAAGCTCTTCTAGCTACAAGAGCTTCACTTCTGCAATTTTTAATAGCCCAATTAAGTTGCTGCAGCTCCTTGTGCATGTTGTTAGTACAGAATTCCTCCTCTGACACTGACCAGATCAGGCAGACTCCAGAAGATGAAACATTTGAAGAAGACAGGCCAAGTAAATGCAAGATCTGAATGACAATGTCAAATTTATTTTTCCCCTGTAAAGATGAGTCTCATTTGGACAGGGTCTGGTTGTGATGGGTGCACAGGACTAGGAAATAAACCCATACATTTCATGCATTCATATAACACCTTTCCTGACATCCCTCTCCATGCTGTCCTGCACTTCTCCCTGTGCACAGGCCCAGTTTAGGATTACACTGCTGCTGCTGCTGCTGCTGCTGCTGCTGCTGCTGGGCAGCTATTCCAAGCATCCTTTCAGCAGAATGCGTATTCCACGCAGGATTAGAGAATGGTTTGTCTGATGCCCACTGGACAGGCGGTGTGGAGCAGGGTCAAGGCAAGCATGCAGCGGAGCTCTGAAATTTCCTTTTTGATCAAGCAAGGAGTGAGCATATGTTGGCAGATGGAATGTGTGCTCAGCTTACTTTAGTGGACTTTCAGCACTGACCTTTTGATGCATTCCTCCAGCAGCAGTACAATGGTTCTGCTTAAGTAAACTGACATAGACCATGTGCAAACCCAGCTTTCTTCTCCAGCCCACCATTTCTCCTACTGTTACAAGAAGCCTGGACGCATGGGAATGTTGTAATTTAATGTGTAATAACCTCTCATGGAAATAATGTACTGAAAATTAATGGTGCTCATGATACAATCTACGCTTAGAGAAGCCAGTTTAAGGACTGGCCACAGGAGTGCACATTAATATGTCCTGGGTTGCTGTACTTTGTATTAAAGTCTCTTGACAAAAACAGGAAGTTAAAGGCTCTTACGCCACTCCAGCTTGGCCCATCCTTACCTCTCCTTGACTGCTTTATGTTTTCCATCCTTTGTTTCTCTAAGTGTCTGGCAGGTCTGGCTGTGTATGACACCACTATAAAAATTAAGATGGATTAGGCAGAAGTAGCTGATCCAGCAGGCCAGCTATTAGTGGGCACAATGCTTCTCTAAAGAGCTACTTGTGACAGCATCATGAGTAAAAAGAAGAAAATACAAAAAAGAATGGCTCCACCATGTATTGTACAGAGCCTGCCCTTCAAATTCTTGATGCCTTTTTCATGGAATCATGAAATCATTTGGGCTGGAAGTGACCTTTAAAGGCCACGTAGCCCAACCCCCCTGCAATAAACAGGGAGAACTTCAACAGATCAGGTTGCTCAGAGCCCTGCCCAGCCTGACCTTGAGTGTTTCCAGAGATGGGGCATCCTCCACCTCTCTGGGCAACCTCCAATCACCTTGGTGTCCCTCTCTTCATTGGCTCCAGAAGCTTCATGTCCTTCCTGTGCTGGGCCCCCAGAGCTGGGCCACATCTCAAGCTTGTCCAGGTCCCTCTGGATGGCATCCTGTCCTTGAGGTGTGTCACTGCACCCTCAGTTTGGTGTCATCTGCAAACTTGCTGTGTGCAATTGATCCCACTGTCCATGTCATCGATGAAGACATCAAAAATGACTTGGTCCCATTGTGGACCCCTGGGGGACACCACTTCTCGGCCATCAGGAGGTGCTGAGTGACCTGCTGGGTCTCACACCCAGGCAAAGGGCCTGACTGTTCCTCATCCATAAATACCTACCTGCCATAAGATAAGCATTTGGAGAAGAAAAACTAGAAAATATTGTCCTCTTGCAGCAAAACGTTTCCCACTGTAAGCAAAAGTAAGATAAAAATGTGGTGTGTGCCATTTTGCATGTAGCAACATCAGTTTGCATGACTTACTTATAATTTATGGACTGTTTGAAAGAAAGAACCACTTCCAATGGGCAGGAACAAGTGCCCAAAATGGCTAAAAGCACATCCAAGATAACAACTGGTGGTCAAGCAGTGGTTTCCAAACAACTACTCAACAGAAGCACTCACATCCTCTTGTGTAGCTGGTCAAACTTGGGGCCAAGCTCCTGCCAATGACCTGCTGCAATTTCCATCTTTGATTGGTGAGCGGAGAGAAAGATTCATTTCTCAAAAAGGGAGGCTTGGCTGGCCTGTGCTGGTAGGATTTCCGCTATGGGAATAGGCATGGAGCACTCTGATAACTGGGGTGCTGCACACACGAGGAGTGGCGGAAGGAAGCAGCCCCTGTTTGTGGGGTCAGGCTATTTCTGCTGGGGTTTAAAACTGCTCTTTGGAACAGAGTTGAAACAGTCACTATAAATGACTTGCATGAGAGAGTACAGAGCATTTTGGAGGATTATAATTTATGCCAGGCAGGAGCTGTTATGGTTCAGTTTAAGGAGCTTAAAATAAGACTTTTGGGAGACAACCAAACCAGCTTCAACTCTGGTAACTCCCCAGTTCAAGATACTCCTAAATTGTTATGTACAGGATCTGTTCCTGCCTGGGGCCAAGGTCCTTGAACTCCTGTTGAAACCAGTAGATCTTAAAGATGCTCTGATGATATTTGCCACTGCTAAGAGTGAGCCAATGCCCATTAGGAAAGAGTTGAAAGTGCCTTGGAGTGTATGATTCTCTTTACCCTTAATCCAAACCTGAATTAATTTAACTTAGGGATTTCTTCCCCCAAGGCTTTGTCTTTCATGGAAGGTATCTCTTGAAGAAATGTAGAGTTTTTCTCCATGAGATCCTCCTTTCTGCAGATATAAAATCAATAAACTTATTAAGCCAATTGTGGATGAAGTACATCTGTCTGGACCGACATGGTCATCCACATGCTTCCCAAAGATGGAACAGAGGGAGAAATCAATCCATTTCTGCTGACCAGACAGAAAGGCAGACATGAAGCCCTCTTGTGCCATCTCCCAGGCAGCTTAAGAGTGCTTTATACCACAAAGGCATAGCTGTATTCTGTTGTTTTCTTGAAAATGACACAGTGGCTGTCACTCCATTCTCAGAGAAATATTTGTACACTATGAGACTGATTTCTAAGTTTTCAGAAATATTGCTTCTCTAAATCTTCCCTATTTTCCTTTGTTAGTTTTATCTCTGTTAGTTAAATGGAAACTCTTAATGGAACATGCAGTCCAAACCCGCCTTCTCTTTAGTCTTTGCATCCTTTAAATATTTACAGATGGTTTTCATATTCCCCTTCAGTTGCTATTTAGCCAGTGCCGCCCTGTGTGTATCTCTTCAAACTTAGCACCCTTAGAAGGGCACACAAGGCCAAATTCTGCTCTCAGTTACATCTCTGTAATTTTGGAGTAACTCAGAAAACTTGATAGACATTGAATTCACAAGAGCAACACACAGAGCAGAAGGTGAATGCCAAAATAAAAAACAGGATGACAGTCAAAACTAACATCACATCCTGTGGGCCACAGACTGTACAAGATTGGTGCCTTTTCTATCCTAGTATTTTTTGCTGCATTCTCAGTGACTAGAATGAAGATTTAGAAGAAGCTGTGAACTGCAACAGCCATCAGGAAGTTGTCAGTACTTACCATGGCTCCTCTGAGAAGTGAGATATAGCACATCATTGTGTGCAGGTCCATGCAGAATGCTTGCATGATTTAACACTGATTTTAAGAGGTTTTTCTATGTCACACAGAATATTTGATACTAGATACTTCATATTTCTGTGTGCGTTACAAACATGACACAATAACCTTGTTCTGTTCAGTGACTTTTTTTTCCTATGGGTATTGATAATTACTCCAGCAGAGAACATTTCTCCACCTTTTCTCAGCCCTTCACAGGGCTGGTTGAAAATACTGCTCTATGTCTGTCCTGAAAGCAGAGAAAAAGACCAATGAGACCAGAGCTGAGCATGACAAACTGAAGTCCACAGGCCATTTCCCAACTGAAAAAACATGTCATGTGGAAAGTGCGTGCCCAGAGGAAGTTTTGCTTGCTCAAGATCTCTCATCTTTCCAGGCTGCACTTGGCAGAGCTCGCAACACTGACTTCACATCCTAAGTTGACTCATTTCCATGGCTTTTCTCTTTTGGAGCCTTTATTATAAAGGGTGAACGTTGTTTTTCTCCCTTTGCAGGTTATTCTGACAGAAGTGGGGAAGGAAATAAAGAACTATGAACCACCATTCTTTACCCAGAATCTGGCCTAACCTCCAAGGAATAATCTTCAAAAGAACTTGCTTCTAGATGTTGGGGTATGATTACACCTTAGTGTTTAAATCCTATTATATCATAAAATCAAGCCCTTCAACTTATGCAACCAGAAGTAAAACTGTTTGTCCTTATACATAATAATAACTTAGTCTTAATAATAATGTTTGTCCTTATACATAATAATAACATAGTCTTCTAATTCTGTGGTCCCATAGGACAACAGTCCTGTGGTTGCTACTGACTTCTACCCCATCCAGTATATAGTATGAAGTAATAAATTTATTTTTATGCAGCACTGATGGTCTGTCCTGAGAGCTCCATGAGGATACAAGAAGAGGACAGGCATCTCTTTACACAGCTGACCTGGTGTGAATACCAGGGAATAGCTCTGTATTTTTGGGTATAGCACTGGCAAAAAATAACAGTAAATGAGGCATGAAAGACTAATGCTCAAAATACTACACAAGCATAAATTAAACTTTCCTCTAATGGGGGGAAAATGAGGTACAGATGCAATAATCTGATCAACCTTTAAGCTCACAGAAATACCAGAACTGGGTTAGAACATGCAATGTCAAGCCTCTCAGATGGAACTGGATGTTCTTTAAAGCCCCTTCCAACCCAAAGCATTCCATAATGTAAGGTAATTTCCTCCCTTACATTATATGCTCTCTCCATAACCACCTTCTGTGGCTTCATTCACTTCTCATACAACAGGAAGTTATAAAATAACTCTTTCATCACTAAGATTTTGCTGTACAGAGTGAACTATTGCAGAAGAAAGGACCTCAGGTACGACTGCCACCTGTCTGGGCAGTGCCACCTTCTAACAGTGACATTTCAGACATTGCAGCAGGATAGAGGCACCTGGCCAGGACAAGGTCTGTACCTGTATTTAATTGTCTGCATTCTTCTCCTCCTCTTTGTGACCAGTTCCCACAGAAGAAAACAGACACAGGTTGCAGAACCAGTGACAAGAGGCGAAGGGCACTAAGTTATATGCTTGACAAATCCAGACTCTTGGCTTTTTTTTTTTTTCCCTTGCCATAACCTCAGTTCAGACTCTGTAAAGGGCACCTGCAGTTTACAGTGGTCACTGTGAGCCAGAGAAAAAAGCTAAACAATGGTATTTGCTCCTCACCTTTCCCCATGGCAGGATTTTTTTTTATTCGATTCAAGCCACACATATAATTTTACATGACATTTTCAAGGCATTAAATACTGTCACCCTTCCAAGGAATCTGCACTGCGTATACAAATAGAAAACCTCATGCCCATTAAGTCATTTTCCTCTTAATCTTGAATAGCTTTTCATGACTGAAACAGAACTTCTAAGGTGGCTTTACACCATAAACCACACCCTGTATTCTACAGCTGCCAGGCACAGACCAAACAGAAAGTACAGTTTAGGTCAGCCCATCTCTGTATTCTGCTTTTCTCCAAAGACAGCTAAAAATCTGCTGTTATCACCACTTCCTTGAGAACAGGTATGAAAAATGGGAATATTAAATGCTCTGTCATGGATCCTCCAGGCAAAGATTCTGTTTGTAAGGCTTATTCAGCATTCACAAGGGTCACACTTCAGCAAGCAGGATTAATAGTTTTCCCATAACATTCCTTCCACTTTGATTTTCCAAACCCTCATCACTAGAGCTTGTTCGTTCATTTCAGTATCAAAGACCAGCTGGTTCTTCTGATGACAACTTTAGGTGCAATCTGCTGAGGACTGAAAACAAACATTTCAAAAGTAAAAGGCAAAAGCTGAGTTATTTTCCTAGAAATTAGTGGCAGTTTCATCCAAGTGCTACTAAATTGAGTCTTCATGCTTTATCAAAAATACCAGGCATAATTTTTACTACCAAAGAATTGAGAAGTATAAGCAAGATATTTGCTCAAGAATTGTTGGTGCTCCTTGTTGGTAGATTTACTGACTGAAGGAAAGTATAAAACTAATGTAAGTAGATAACACAGATATTTTTCACACAGATAAACCTTTTAACTTCTAAAAAGGATTAGTTCTGCCACCACACCTTTCCCAGACAGAATAATGTTAGACCACTTGCTTTTCTGGGACCAGAGTTTGATTTCAGTTTAAGGCCAGCAATGTAAAATGAGCTGAGTAACAGGATTAATCCAGCTCCTTCTAGAGGAATTTACATCCTTCTTTTCTAGAACACCAAATTAGGTCATGTTACTTACATGATTCTTCTTTAGAAGCTGCTGGCAGAGGAAAAGAAAGTATTTGACAGTTCAGCAAGAGATGTTTGCTGGGTCACTTACGTGGCTTCCTGCAGCATGCAAGACTTGATAAAAATACTAAGCTGAGTCTGTTAATTACACTGTGACTTTATAATCATCATTAAATGGTAAATATTCCTTTGGTTCTCCATGAGAATTTTAAATTATGGAGCTTCCCCAAAACAGAGCTTTTCAATCTTTGCATTTATTAAGCTAAATAACATTTTAAAAAATCACTATGAAGACAAAAAATAATTTGAGTTTTAACTGGCTTCCAGGTTCTCCAGTTTCCAGTGCAGAATTTCAGTAGTACATAGGAAGAGGTTTCTGATTCAAAGCCAGGTCTGCCAGGATCCCCAAGATTCCCACACAGCAGAACTGTGGGTTTGGAAATCCCACCACTGGAACCCTCACTCCCACAGCTGCTTTGCTGTGAGCCAGTGATTCTGGCAATCCCAAGATTCCCAGTTCCAGACAGGACTTTCCCTGAGGCCATGGAAGGGCTGCTTCCAGCTCCTGGGTCCACAGCTGAGTTCCAAGATTGTCCATGATGGGGGAAAAGCACTTCCCAGTGTCCCCTTCATCCCCCATCACTGGGATGCAGAGGGTGGTTTGGTTGCGTTTTTTTGGACTGGATTCAAGATTGTCCCAAAAAATTTCATAGCTGCATCTTGAGCTCTCTCCCTGGCATTTCTCATTAGTCATAAAATGTTAATAATTAATAAGCAGCAAATTTTATCTGTATAACAGGGTCCAGAGCATTTTAGTGTTCACCTTTTATTCGAACACTAGTTCAACATTTTCAGTGTTCACATTTTCCTGTGAAGTTGTTCATATGATAAGCTTGTCAATGTGAAGTCTGAAAAAAAAGCAAAACCCAAACAAAATTTAAAAAAAAAAAAGGAAGAAATACTTCTTTAAAATTTCTAATTATTGTCACAAGTGTATATTATTTAGATTTTTTAAAAAAAAACCACTTCCACAATCTACAAAATGCAACAGGGTAAATGTTTGATTCAAGTCTTTCATTTTGTAGCAGTAAAACGAGGCACTAATACATTTTATTCTATGGTCACTATGACAAACTCCATTGGTTATTCTAAGGAAACATCTGATGTGCTCCATATTATTTTAAAAGCCACTGAGAAAATTCAGGAAATGTTTGTAGAAGCCAGAAGACCCCATTCCTAGCATAAGCTCTTACTGCTACTACCAATGTATGAGAATTAACTATATATTTCTGTCGATTTCATACAAGTTATATTGAATGTCTTTCACATAAAGATGAGGAATTGATTATCAATCCTGTGCTGAAACAGAGCAAGAGGCAAAAACCAGCTGCTACCAGCCAAGTACAGACAACATTTATCTTTTATTACAACACAATTCTTGAAATTGAAACAAATGCCACTTTGGGGTCATCAGTCCACAGGAAAGAGACATTCTAGTCCAGATTCTCCTTAATCTCATCCTCTGCCAACAGGATACAGGTTAGTGCCCCATAGAAATCAGTGCTTGGAGGTCAGAGTCAGTGTGGAGGATACTCTGAAGATCTGTGGCAGCATGTTACTCAGCTGGTAAAACATCTCCTCAGAAATTGTCTGAAAGAAAAACCCAACACCAGGTAAGCTTTGGCTTTTTGTAGTTTGGAAGAATTAAGTCTCTCTGAACTTTATTTCTTGGTATTTAAGAGAATTGCTGCTGTTCAGAAGACAACAAAAATAATTTTCAAACCGTGTGTTACAATTCTACTGAATCCAGTCAATCTTTTGATTGACCTAAAAATACTGGCTGTGTATTTATGTGACATATCCACATATCCATTTCCAGAAGATTTCTTGTTCCAGGGATTGATTATTTCTGCCAAACACAAGCAGGACAGCGCTGCTTGTTATCTACAGGACTCCTGCTCTCTGCATTTCAGGACTAGATTCAACTTAGGAATTTATTTGTGGCTTCCTCCTTGCTCAGCAGCTTTCTACTTTGTCAAGAAATACATGTTACTCCTTTCCTAACATAACTTGACTTTTACTGCTTTTTAGAACAAACTTTGTTCTGGCCATCTTTGGATATCTTCCTGTTTCTGAAGATCAGCTAGAACTTCAAATTAAATAATTTCAGAGTCTAAGTTAGAACTAACTTCAAATACCTGAAGTAATTAATGTTTTTGTGGAAGCATGACTGAACTTTCTGCACTGCAGCTTTCCATGTTGTTAGACAATATGACTAAAGACAATATGACTAAAAAACAACTCAAGTTATGTAATGCAAGATTAGACCATCAGAGTAATTAACATCAAAAAAGTCTCTCTTTCAAAGGTGATGCATTCACCATTTGTAAAGGTGAACTTCCCAGTTTGAAATTTTAGCATCCTCTCAGAAAATACCACTGGGTATTCAAAAATTATAAATCCATTTTTACTCCTTTTTTATAGGAAAGGAAACAAAACCAAATTGATTAATTTAAACTCACTCAAAAAGGGCAGGCAATAGCAAAAAAGCCATCACCAGATCTGCTGACATGCGACTTTTTACCAGCAGTCTCCTAGGCTGGATATGACTTTGGTTTCACCTACCTGTGGTACCAGGAATTGTACAGTCCGAGAAATTCCTCCATCCCATGAGGCCATTTCCATCATGAAACCTAAAAAAACAGCATTGACACTGTCTGGATTACCTGTACTCCCCAGCAGTTAAAGCATGAGCAGGCAGTGAGGGAGTTTTCATACACAAGTAGGGTTTGAACTGCCTTAATGAGGGATGTCCTCAACTGCATTTAAATCAGACTTAGGCAATCTGAATGAAATGTAGAAAAATCTTATGAGGAGTTCTGCAGAACAATCCGTCCTACTGTGCAGCACAGTGATACACAGCAGAAGTGTGTCATGAGTTAAATAATGTGTCAGGAGTTCTTTCCATGGTTTCCTTTCACTGAGAAACAGGAGTGACCTCATTGTGGCCTTACAGTGCCTGAAGGGAACCCACAGGAAAGAGGGAGAGAGAGACTCTTGACAAGGGCCTGAAGTGACAGGACAAGGGGGGAATGGCTTCACACTGACAGAGAGCAGGGTTAGATTGGATACGAGGAAGAAATTGTTCCCTCTGAGGGGGGTGAGGCCCTGGCCCAGGTTGCCCAGAGAAGCTGTGGCTGCTCCATCCCTGTAAGTGAGCAAGCAGTGGAATGTGTCTCTACCCATGGCAGGGGGCTGGAATCTTTAAGGTGCCTTCTAACCCACACAATGCTATGATTCTATGATGATTCTATAGGGATAAAGCTCAGCACTCACTTATTGCTCAAGTGCTGAAATACCAAAGGCCACAGGAATCCTCTTACGGCATATAAGGACACTCAGAAAAATAACTGTTTACTAGAAGTGGATGATGTAGATGACATATCCATTGTGAACTACTGAAAGTCAATTGCTATAGGAAGAGATTCCTCAAGCAGGTGGTTGAAAGTGACTGGCTCAACTATTTAGGTGCAGCACACAAAAATGCAGAAAGTAAAAACACCACTTGGAAAGACAGAAAACCACGTTGAGTCATGAGGACTAGTTTTTCCTAATATCCAGCCTAAACCTGCTGTCAGTGTGAAGCCATTCCCCCTTGTCCTGTCACTCCAGGCCCTTGTCAAGAGTCTCTCTCCATCTTTCCTGTGGGTTTCCTTCAGGCACTGCAAGGCCACAATGAGCTCACCCCAAAGCCTTCTCTTCCCCAGGCTGAACAATCCCAATTGTTCCCTCAGCCTTTCCTCCCAGCAGAGCTGCTCCATCCCTCTGATGCCCTTGGTGTCCCTGCTCTGGCCTGGCTCCCCAGATCCCACTGGAGCTCCACTCCCATACCTTTGACACACTTGAAGACGAGCTCTGCCCTCTTCAGGCACCATGGAATGGTCATCTCCTAAAAGGAAGAAATAAAAAGCCTCAATGCCCCACAGACCTAACCAGCAAGAATAGCAGGGAAATTATTAAAAACAATATATTTTTTGTCCTAGTACATGATTTTCAAGCAGCATTTGGGACCTAGTTTTCAGAACATTCTAGAAAGGTGTACACAAGTTACAGGTGACCATAAAAGCACCACCACTCCTTATTGCTAGGAGAGGCAGTGTCAGAACAATATTATACATTTTTAAGTTGAGATGTTAAACAAAAATGCTGCTGTCAATCTCACTGGAAACTGGGCTGTTGAATTCCCCTGTGGAGCTCCAGAAAACATCTAATATTCAACTGATAATTGTCAGGTTCATGCATCAGCAAATCAAAGGCAGGCTCCTGACCACATCTTATGTGCATCGTGGAGCACAATGATGACTCTTATCTGTTCTTAATTTTGTTTAAAGTTTCTTGGCATACCCACAACCTTCAGTAAAACCTCTCTAATACTGGAATTGGAAGAAGCCCTTCTTCCTTAAGATGCATTTATAGTAAAAGTGAGAACAAGCAAAATTAATTCTCATCTGATGAGGGTGTTTCAGATAGCAACAGCCAGCAAATCCTTACCTAAAGTTAAATAGCAAAACATGACATGAAAACCATAGTGGTTTAAGATATGGCTACAACCACTGAGCTAAATAATTTAAGTTTAAAGTTCATGAAATATCTTTTGGCTGTATGCTACAAAGCAAATTACACCATAATGGTGTAATTCTACCAGAGACAAAATGACTCACTGCAAACACTTCTCAGAAAGAAGAAAACAGTATCTGTTTTTTTCTGCTGTACTCCTCATCATGAAGATGAGCACTTTCTAGTCTGAATACAGGAATATAGATGTGGAAACCAATTTATCATTCTAAGTACCTTATCAAACTTAAGCTTGACATAGTTTTCTATTCACTACAGCCAGTCTCTATTTTGCAATGTCAAACACACAGTGCAATCTGTTCTTATCAAAAAGCTTAATTTCAGGATTAGAAAAAGTCATTTGAGAGGCAAGGTGATCTAAGAATGCCAACTGATAACACAACTGATAAACTGAATATGTGGCTTCATTAAACAACCACTGAAAGCCAAAGTTTCTCCCTAGGTGGGAGGATGTCCTGCCATCCCCCCAGAATACACTGTATATTAAAAACATGGTAAGTTTGAAATATCTTTTCATAAAGTTTTCATTATGTAAATCACTGCATCCCTATGTGCTGCTTTTAGGGTATACACCACATTAATCAGACAGAACAGTGCTGGACAAGTCTGGGTTTGTACTTTTTTTTTTTGTGGTTGCTTTTTGACTTTTTAAATTTTAAACATTCTGGAAGCAACACTTGGTGTTTATTATAACTTGTCTGCCCATGTGTGCTTTCTGTCACAAATAAGGTTTATTGTTGATTTTGGTTACTGCTTTGGCTTAGTAAAAAACAAGTGACTAAGAAGAGAAGTTCTCTCTCAGGAGCACCTTGAGCAATCAGTGATGGGAACTGAGCCACACAAGGACTGATCAACACAGCAGGATATGACACCATTCCTTGGACTATTTTAGAGGAACAGAGAGGTTAAATTTTTTGGGCACTCAGGGAAATAACAGAATGTTGCTCCATGCAAACCACAAGATCTGAAAATGACATAGTAGTGATACAATTCTAATCCATCTTTTCAAATGTAAGTTCTCATGAATTCACCACGTTAACAGTTTTCTCTGGTGTGGAAATGATGGAGGATCAGCTAAGCACCAATTCAAAATACACAGAAGGACATAAGAAAGCAAAAAAGCAAATAGCCAGCCTCCTAGAGGGAGTTTTGGATAATAGCATTCAAGAAAGTTAAAAAAACTTCCACCTGGAACTTTGGGTGTTTTTCACTAGCAGAGATACTTCAACCCTTTTTAGGATGCAATCGTTTTGTCAAATTAAGATTTCTTCAACCGATTTAGAAAAAAAGGGGAGGGAGGGTAGACTAGCTTCACTGATTAGAAAGATATGCTGCAATCCTTTTGATTTTATTTTCATTTAATTTGTGACAGGCTTACTACATGGGGCTGCTTAGGGCTTAGGCCTTTGCAGAACCATGTCATAATCAGGTAATTAAGAAATAAAGTTCACATACATCATGTGGGAAAAATATTTCAAACCAAATTTCAATGGGTAATTTCAGTACAAATTAGCAAGGTGTTTAACTCACAGTGCATCTGTGCAAATCCTAAACACTGGAACAGCAGATATAAATTTAAAGGCAGGAAACTCAGATGAGAAACATTTGAGGTCAATACACCCATCAGTAACCTCTCTATGGACATAACATATGTTCATAAATATTTGTTACACAGCTTACATTCTTTTCACCTCTACTTTTTATAAAAACATTTTTTTCTTAGGTTATGGTAATAGAAATAACTGGACTGAGATCACTGAAGACTCACATTTTTGTCACTGTTGCTGCGTGGACAACAACAATGTTGAAACCACCAAGGGAGAGTGCCAACTCTGGCATTTTTAGCAATGCCATGCCGTTAGAGCCATTTCATTCCCCAGTTTACAGCAGATTCCAGAGATCACACAGTAACACCTCACTTGTCCTGAAATCAAACTTGCCTGCTTTTGCCCTTCTCAGGAATCAAATCCAGTTTCTTTGCTTCATTTAACTTAATGATCAGACCAGAGAAATCTGTTTTGGTTGTTCTTGCCATACAAAACAAAGGAAAACAGAATTCTTGATTTTTTTTCTCATCATAGAATAATAATGCAATCTAATGTCTTCATTGATATCAATACAGTCAAACTGACAAAGAGTGGGTTTAGATTGGATATGAGGAAGAAATTGTTCCCTGTGAGGGTTGTGAGGCCCTGGCACAGGTTGCCCAGAGAAGCTGTGGCTGCTCCATCCTTGGAAATATTCCAGGAAAGGCTGGATGAGGTTCAGAGCAAGCTGGGATAGTGGAAGGTGTCCCTGCCCATGGCAGGTGATGGGACAGGATGAGCTTTATGTGTCCCTTCCAACTCGAAGTAGTCTGTAATACTGTGATTACTTTTGTGAGGTTATAAACACTCTTCCATCTGCATTAGGAGAAAACCTTTGGGAAAAGCACAGAGAACACTACTAATGAATGCCTGTCTCAGGAAGCATGGAAACATCTCTGCAGCTGGGCTCCTGGTTAACCACCTCACAAAAATGTTCTTCTGTAGGTGGTAAATGCAGAGTCAGAACTGCGGCTGCCAAAGGCACAGAGTTCAGGGTAACTTTCAGAAATCTGTCATTATTCACTTTTCCCTCAACAAGGAGTTACAGATTTGTGTGTTTCAAATCAGGTCAGCCAGCTGCCAAGCACTGTAATAAGCAAGCTGCTAACGCAAGTCACACAAAGCAGTTGTGCCTAAACGCACACTTACCATCCAGCTCACCTTCTGCTTATTCTGCAAAGACTTGCAGCTTAATGCAAAAGGTAAATTGTTCTACCAGGACTTTTTAAGAATCCAGCACTAGACAAGAAGATAATTCTTCAGTTTCACACATCTCAAGGCATGTTGGATACCTGGTCGTGTGCTTTATTTGTAGTAAACAGATATGCAAAAAGAAGCTAAAACTAACCAGGTTTAAAGGAAACAAGAACCCGAAGAATATAATCAGGTGGCACCCTGATTAAGAAAAAGGTCAATATAGTGAATAAATTTCTGGAACACAGTAACTGGGTCCCATGAGTGACCCAGGCTGCTGTCCTGCATGTTGGTTACTTGCATTTGTACTTGCATTGCTCAAAAAAGAGGTCCCAGTACAAGAGATGAAAAATTTGAGAAATAATCTCATTTGTTCCTAAAAGCCTGCTTTCATGTATGGAAATACATCATTTAGAAGCTTCATTATTGGGTGTTTTTACCTCTATAATTGCTTGCTTTTAATGATAATAGGCCCTGATCCTGCAAAAAATGATCACTTCTACTCTGTGTTCCAGTCAAACTCTGTTATAAAACCAGTCACTGTTAAAGTAACCCACTGGTGAGCGTTTATCTTGCTGTGAGTCAGCCACTTTCCACGAAGGAAAGTCAATACTGAATTTACAAGTGAAAAATCAAAGGGCTATTTAAAAACAGAAAACCTCAAACAGACTGTAATTATTACTGATATCCCTGCATGAATGACAGAATTATCTTCTTTTTCTCATTTCTTTAGGTTTACAGACCTTCCAGCTCTTCAGGATATGAGGCATATGGCTGCACTCCCTGCCCATTGCTTCTTTCCCTGCCTTCCCACCCCTTCTCTGTGAGCCAGGTGTGACAGAGAAAAGAGGCTGCCAATAGTTTTAAATTTCTGTGCACTGAGAAATATTACAGCTGATTGAGAGACAAGCCCTACATCAGAGTCCCACTGCAGAAGAAAATACAAAACTCAGCACACTAAGGAAGAACACAAAGAACATCAGCAATACGCTGCCTCTTGCCCAGCCAGTATTTGAGGGGACTTAAGAGAGGAAACGGACAGAAATTAGGCAGTGAAGGAGGAGACAGTTTAAAGTGAAGGTGAAATTTGGTTGCTCCTGTGTAGGGCTGAAGAGGTAGGAGATTTACAGAAGGTAAAGGTGAATCTTAGATTTACAGAACTCTAAGCCAAGCTTTGCCAGTGCAGCTGATCCCAAAACTTAATGTTTTACAGCTAATGATAATTACAAGTGGGGATCAGGTATCAGTACTGCATCAGCAACTCTGAAGGCACAGTTTCTAAGCAAGAGCTTCCAGCTGTGTAGTCCCATCTTTTATTAATACTTGTACAACTGCAGTGAGCTGGATCCAGGAATTGTCCAAGAGGGGTGGGAGTAAAAACTTCAAGTGATTCAGCTGGCTGAGATGTTTTTAATTGGTCCAGCTCCTTAATTTGGGTCACCATGTAGATACAAGTGCCATGTGGTACGGCAGAAGCCTGTGAGTGAGAAAAACCATCCCATTTGGCCTTAATCAGCATGAAACACATCCTTTGCAAAAAATCCAAGGATATAAAATCAGCCTAAATGTTTCCATTTACTTACTTCTGACATTTCATGCACCAGCAGGAGGGGAATGCTGATGGTGGTGATGTCGTGTGTGCAGCAGACCTTGAGGATGTTCCTGAGCCCCATGATGGCCGGGTCCCGAGCGGTCACGTTCACAGACCTGACGTTGTCATCCACGCACAGGTGAAAGGCAACGTGGATTTCTGAGAGGTTTGAGTGCCGTGTGATGTAGAACTCTCCTGCACAATAAGGCAAACGAGAAAGGCAAGAAATCATGGTAGTGATCTGCACTGAAATCCAATTGTTTGGCAATGTAAGAAAGATAAAAGGCAAATACAAATGTACAGAGATGAGGAGAGCAGAGATGAGGACAAACACAGGAGATCTAAAGTCTCTTGGACTGTCACTGTTTTACATCCATCCCACACTCCATCTCTCCACTGCTTTGATGGGTTCCACTAGCATCATGGCCACATGTGTGTAATAAACCATAACAGTGCCAGTACAGGATATGATCTCTATATAGCACGAAACAGAAAAACAAACCCAGAGGAGGTACAATACTCAAAATACACAATGCAAGCACGGAATTGCAGACAGATGTGGGAGGCGGAAAGGACAAAAAAAGGATGGGTTCAAATAAAGGATGCACAGAGCCTGTGGAAAAAGATAGTGGGTTATGTAACAACTGAGATATGGCACTGGAACACAAAGGGATCAGTGACCATTAGAATTTAAAATAATTCAGAGTACTGAGAAAGTGAGTTACAGAGTTGCTTGAAAAAAAGTAACCAAGACATCTTGTTGGGTGTATTTTTAGACTTGGTATTCATTTAGCAAAGGTGAGAGGCAGTGAAATCCAGGTCTTTCTATCATTCCTTTGCACTGGAGATCTAAAGTCTACAGTCAAGGTAAGAGCAGGTGTGTAGTGCCCCTACTGTTTCAGTCAACAAATAAATTTCAGTCAACAAATTCTTTCACACCTATTCCCACCGGCCACTGAAGTTAAGATCCTTTCTTTGAACTGGAACAGCTGCAGAATGGGTCTGCACTCCTTCTGGATGACTGCTAAGGAGGCAGGAATCCCCAGCAGTGACCATCTACGAGCAGCAACAGACAGGCCACTGCTGCAAGACACACCTGGATTTATCTGGTCCAAGTTGATTTCTAATCCACTCCCACTAACAATATTTAAGACAGTCATGAAATCAATTTTGATAAACCCTTGCTCAATCATGGGTTGTATGGACTTAATTCCTCCCCCCTTCAACTGCATATTCAAATTTCACAGCAGCTTTCCTTACTAAACATCACAATGTACATAGAAGATACTTTCCCCGAGAGAGGGACTTCTCAAAGCTAAAATATCCACCCAAAAATGCTTTTCTGTACCACAGCAGTGATATACATATAGCCATTTTCAAAAATAAATTAGCTGCTAGTATTGTAGTTTCACCTTTTCCCCAAGATGATCAGAGATTTTTTTTTTTCACCCTCAAATTCCAAAAGGAAATTTTAGGCAAAGAGAAGTTATTTGCCCCATGCCATATGATGGGGTGGCAAAGCTGGGAATAGAAACCAGATGTCCTGACACCCAGTTCTCTGCCTCAGCCACAGGAACATCCTTCTCCTCTGATTGAGGTCAGCTTGGGTTCAGTTTATAATTTATATTCTGACTTTAGAGCTAAAAATGTGGATGTATGAAACACAATTTGCTTCAGGAAGAGGGGATCAATGCCAAACAACTCACCCGGCAAAATGTTTGACTGGTTTCGTTCGATGTTCTTTAATTTATCTTCATTCCCACTGATTTTGTTTTCTGTATATCAACACAAGGAACAAGTATTAATCATATCCTCTATTAATTACACTTGGGTGTGAAAAGGTTCATGTACTGATATTTGGTTTGAATTTTGACACTGAACTTACCATAAAATCCCCAAAATGCAAGGGGGATGGGTAAAAGTGTTTTTGCTGCCTTCAACACACCTCAAACTGAATTCTACCTCAAATTACTGCCCTTCTTACATACCATTCTATTCTATCTCTTCATTTGGACAAAAACAAGCACGATATTCTCAGACATAAAATAAAACTTTGGAAGTTGCCCCCACAACCACACAGTATCTTGCTCTTACTTTTAAAATAATGTAATAAATTAAAACAAATTTGTTCCAAATTTACATAAATCAGCAGCATAAAACCAGCTTTCACCATTTCCCTTGAGATGCAGAAATATGCAGGAACTTGTTTTTCTGGGTACTCATATTTGTTCATACTCCTGATGCATTTAAATGGCATAAGCCATTTAAATGCATCAGGAAAACAAAGTTTCAAGATGTACAATTGCGCTGCCTAAACACCATGTGGTCAGAGCATTGCCCAGCCATTTGCAAACACAACTGCAAGGAAAGCCATTCCCAAAGCTCTGGTCAGCACTAAAAAGCTAAATACACATTTAGGCAATTTGCTATTTGGTTTCCAGCATTCAATTTAAAGGAAGGGGGGAAAGTCGTAAACTCCTTTTCTGCAATTGTTAAAGATTTAAATGTAAATGGCAATAAAAAGTTAAAGACAGATAAAGTTTGTGCTGCCACAGGCAGTTTAGGAAAGCAGAATAGCCTGATGTACTTCCCATGCTGCTAAAATGTGATTTTTACATGTTGATTCCTTTTAAAGGAGCAGCAAAGACACCACCTGAACATCACATTCTCTCTGTGAATTTCATGCAGAGTTTCTTGATGAATGCAAACATTCTATTTAACAGATGAAATAACTGCAGAAGAGTGGCATCAACTCTGCCCTGCCCACAAACATCCAGCTGACCACTGTTCTATTTCAAGGAAGGTAATTTTGGTTGTCACTGACCGTGGTGTCTTTTTGTCTTGCTGCTACGCTGTGCTCTGGCCTTAAGTACAACCTTCTGGACAATTTCAAGTTGTTCTTGGATTCCAGGAAAATGGAAATCCGTGCATTCTTGGCAAACGGTTGCGAAATCTAGGAAAAAAATAAGATTGAAATGCATGTCCTGAGGTTGTGTTCAGTAACATTATGTAATTCTACTCTACTGATCAAGTAAATCCAGCTATAAAGGCAAACTCTCCAAAAGCAGATAAAGCCCTACTGGATTCCTCTTCCAAAATTTATTTTATTTTCTTGAGGATTATATTTGACAGACTGTGACATGGTCCCATACTTTCCCCTCTACTGTGGCTGCAGGATCTAGTTGGTGGCTAGAAGATGCAATTTTGTGTTTAACAGCATTATTTAAATGTCTGCCTTCTCTCATCACATAAAATTTAGCATAAAGCCAGATTTTTTTCCTTTTGTTATTCATTTAAATATTTAAACAGTTGAAAGAGTACCTGCAAGATAAGTACAAGTACAGAACAATACTATTACAATTAAACATCTTGGAAACCATCAACAGCACAAATTCAACTGCAGTTTTCCCGGTACATTTCCCTCTCCTTGCTACAAGCCTGATTCCAACTGTTTCCAGGAAATATCAACCAACCACAGTACATTTTTTTTCAAGGCATGCAAGAATAATGACAAGTAACAGTCAAAAAAAGACAAGTGTGAGTACTTTGGTATTAAACTTCAAGATGGAGGTGGGAAAGTCAAACAGGAATAAACAGAATTTTCATTGGTTAACCTTGATAGAAAACACCATCACAGTGCCCACTTACTCAAAAGACATGCACTTAAAATGGCAATTAATCAAACTTTCCAGGAGTAGGGAAGTCATATTCCTATTGCTTATTTTTAATGGAATTCAGAGTATCAAAAGCACATGGTATTTTTATATATTTACTATCACTTTAAAATCTAGACATATTTCTTTTCCATTTTTGCAAATAGGTATAGGTTTCAGTGTGATAATCTGGTATTAAAGAGTTAGAAACTCCTATAATAAATTTGTCTAAATGAATATTGAGGGGTCCTCTTCAATATTGTTTGCTACTCAGACACAAAATGTAGGGAAGAGATGAGAGATAACAGCACAACACTATCCCCCATCCTCATTGATATATATTTTTGCAATACCACATCCAAAGCATAAGTGCCTCCACTGAATTTTAATTGGACATTTTTTTTTTTTGTGAGAGAAAACAGCAAGATTTTATTCTAATTCATTATTTTATTAATTTTCCCTGACATGATACCTCCCATTAGAAGGCTCACCTCTTTTGATTCCGCTGTATGAGCTGATCCTGTTATCCACCAGTAACACCAGGCCACAGAGGGAAGTTGAGTAGAGGGACATTGCAGTCTGAAGCCTATGCAGCTTCACCCCACTGCGGTGGTTGCGCTTGTGTTTGCAGAAATCCAACATATCAGCTCTCAGCAGCCTCAGGTTGTGCATGGTCTTCAGCTGAGCTCCTGCACAGAGCACACGTGGCTTAATGCCAGTGGAAGACTAAACTCAGGACTGGGATTGAAATGCAAGGGCACAAAGTGCTTCCCTAAAGGTTTGTAAGGGTGTAACACCCAGAGCAAGTTCCTAGCCACACATTCAGTTTTACAGACACATCAGCAATTTGAAAAGTAGCAATAAAAATGCGGTGTTTTCACAAAGTGATGCTTGTCCATGCCTGAAATGAGTCTTGTTCCCATTGCAGAATCACAGAATTATTAAGGTTGGAAAAGATTTCCAAAATCAAGTCCAACCTGTGCCAAATCCCCACCTTGTCACCAGTCCAGAGCACTGAGCGCCATGTCCAGGCATTCCTTGGACCTCTCCAGGGATGGGAACTCCAAACCTCCCTGGGCAGCCCCTTCCAACCCTTTCTGTGAAGAAATTCTTCCTGAGGAATATTGCAGGGCTAGGGATGAAATACTGATGTGTGGTGATGTATCCATCCCAACCCTCCCCAGAACCACTCCACAAGGAACTCCTGCTAGGCCTTAGCATTTGTGCAATGAGCTGGTTACTGAGGAATCCCTTGGCCATCCCAGGAACTGCTGCATGGCTGAAGTGGGAGCTGCATGGAGGGGAAGGGATCATCAGTCAGATCCTGACAGCCTGGAAACATCCCCTACCTGACCCATGGCCCGAGGGTTTTGGAGTTTTGGAAACTCCAGCAGTTCAACCTGAGGATGAACATTTTCCAAATGACTCAAGGCAACCATCTAATGACTCTATGGACAGTGGTCCTAAGGGATGTCCTTGGAGCTTTCCTGTGCCACAGCAGCTGCACCAGCATCTCCCTCTGACAGAGATGCCTCTCAGAGCTTGCAAATTCCCAAGCTTGTGATACTGGAACGATTGCTGCTGCCTGCTCATCTCTGCCTAAATCATTTCAGATTTGGTTAAAATCCAATTTTCCTCTGTGTTTTATCTACCTAGAGTGAACATTGCCTTTGAATTTTTCTGCTCTTTTCAAAATTTGTATCAAACCTGCTTTGGCTAATGCCTTTGCAGGTAATTTTTTAAGTAACCTAAACTTGTTGTGCACTCCTGCACAACATAACATGGTCAAAACAGCACAAGAAGACTCTAGCGCACAAACAAAAAATACAAATTGCAAGTATCTATTCTGCTTTCAACTGATCAATGAAGAAAATTTCATAAACACATTTTTCTACCTAACGTAAGAAACGTTGAAGCATCATTTTTAGGCAACATGTTTTGCTGTTGCTGTGCTTTTTTACATGAGTCACCCAACCAAAATTGATAGAAATTTGTTTCTAGAATGGTTACCATTAAGATTTCCACCTATTTCAGATATTGCTTGATATGTTTACGCTGTTCTCTTACACATGTAAAGAACAAACACAAAACAATTCCAAACTATGGATTATACACACTGAGAGTTAAATACTGTAAATAATACATGCCTTGGATACATTACTTATTACCAGCTGTTATTTGGTTTACTCCACTTACCTAAGTGAATAGTAAAGCTTTCTTCTAATAGCCTTTGCTCTTCATAGATTCTTCCATTTCCTTCCACAGATTCCCTCAGCTGGCTGGGCTGAACTTTAATTTCATCACTGAAATAATGAGAAAAGTGCCAAAAAGTTAATCCTAACTTTTATTCAAGACCAACAACTTTGGGAAAGTTATCCCAAGTTTTCTCAGCTGATCTGTGGAAACCAGGAGACCAAACCTATGAGCACGAGCTCCACTTGTGAGGTTTCACCTTTACCTTCCTGGCAGCAGGAAGAGACTCCACTGTTAGATTTACATTACTTGGCCCATTTGTAAAGCATTCCAAGACTGAGGAATAAAAACAAGTCACAACACCTAGTTATAACATAGTAAGAATGTAGGAATAAAAAGAAAACAGAAATAATTCTCCTCAGCCTATTTACAGCAGCCAAAACATTATTTATGAAGTTATTACATAAGCATTTATTTTCTTCTTCCCACACAAAATGGGAGATTAAAAACCACCTTATCAAATGTTCCACAGTGTTCAAACTACCAGGAAACATTTCAGGTATCAGTTTTATTTTTCTTCTCTAAATTCAACTGTCTGGTTGATACAACAAATACTGTTCCTAATACATGAAAGAACATCAGCATTTCTCCAAATTGTTTCAGCATTAGTGAAAAGTTTACCTGTTTTCAAAGTACCTCACCTCCAAAAATCTTATAAACTTGCAAGCAATTCTACTGATTTCAACTGCCAAGTAGCAATGTACTAGTGATAAAGAATAAGGATCCAAACCAATTTACAAATTCTAATTTCCCTGCCATTTCCTCAAACAGAGGAAAGCTTCTCATTCAACTCCCTCCACAAGCATTCACACTTAAAAAAATTCAATTTTTTAGCCATCCAGTGACATACACATAGAAAAAGAAAAGAGGTTTGTTAATTCAAACCATTGTTACCATTTTTTAGAGTACCATTATTCTCCAGAACATACTTAGGTGGTAACAGAAATAGAAAGCCTTGTGAAACGGTGTTAAAGACAGACATAGGAAAGAAAGGAAAAATAGGAGGAAATTCCACTCATGTCAAGCTGTACTTTAGTGCATTACGACACTTTTTGGTACACAGAGATTTTAACATCACACAATGAAGAAAATCCTAAAATTATACATATTTATTTATGATGGTCTACTTGCCTTTGATATGCTTTGATTATCCAGTGTAAATTATTTATAGATATTATCATAATAAATAGGACTAAAGTATCATATTTAAAAGATTATGTAAATTCAAATTCTTTGAGTTATTTCAGATGGAATTAAGCATCACAGAGGAATTAAATACCTGACTGAGCTGTTGTTGGGATTCTTTAGGTCCTGATGAAGCTTTATCACCCACTCCTGATATTCCTGCTTCTGGATAGCAGTAGTCTGCTTCAATTCATTGGTCCATTTGTTCTCCAAATCCTGACAAGAGGAGTGATAATTTGAGTGGTGTGGCTGGTCTTTATAAGGTGATGTGCATATGCATGACATATTTTATTTACCTGCTGGGACTCAAAATGCTGAGCTGCTAAGGAATTCACATCCTGGTCAGTCAGTGACTTCCCAAGCTCCTGCATTACCTTATCCATTTCAGCCCCTTGCCTGAAAGAGAAGAAAACACAGATTTCAGAAGACTGGTAGCAGAACACCCTTTGCTGTGATACAACAACAAACCTGGTTGTTTGTTACTGACAGAACGAACAGTCACAGATTTAGCAACAAAAATCCACCAAACAAACTGAAGGTAAAGGTCAGGGATTCAAGTCAGGTCCTGTGTTTAACCAGAACACCACTTACCCTCATTTGGGACAGTCTCAACTGCCACCAACACAGGGATGTGAGAAATAGATAAATGTGATAGAGATATAACTTCCAGCAGAGTCTATACACAACTACATTGCACCTGAGCTCTACAACAATACAGATCTTTCCTCTGTATGCATGCTTGAGAAGAGGAAATGAGCAGCAAAAAGATCTGCTAACACCTTACTGGCAACATTGACCCCCAAACTAGAAACATGTACAATTCAGTCCAGAAGAAACCATAGTATGAACTGATTAGGCACTGTCTAACTTAAGCTTAAACACACACAGCTCAAGAAGAATACTGCCATTCAGAATGCTAAAACAGAGCTACTGAAATTACTCTGACACAGAAAGAAAAATCCACATTCAACGTGTTCCCTCTTGTGGATTAAGCAGCCACCTGCAGCTATGCAAGCTTATTCCAGAACTTGCGACTCAAACTCAACACTTCCTGGAAATTAAAACTTATATTCTCCTCAGACACTGAAAAAAATAGAAGGCCACCAAAGTAATGTAAGGTAGCTGACCCTAATGACATCATAGAATAACAGAATGGTTTGGGCTGGAGAGGACATGAATGTTCATTTCATTCCAACCCATGAGAATTCCCTGCCATGGGCCAGGACACCTTCCACCAGACCAGATTGCTCAGAGCCCCATCCAAACTGGCCTTGGACACTTCTAGGGATGAGGCAGCCACCTATGGCTGGGCAACCTGTGCCAGGGCCTCACTACACCCTCAGTATAGCATTTTTTCCTAATATCCAATCTAAATTTCCACTTCAAGCCATTCCCCCTTGATGAATCTCTACATACTCTTGTGCCAGCCAAGTGTTGTGTGACTTTGGGTTTACACAAACAAATACAAGCTACACATGTTGTTCTATGAGTTCACACACCCAGTGGCAGGCATCCCTATTTAATAAGAGAGAAGAAAACCTAAATAATAAGAAAAAGTAATACCTTTCACGTAGTTTTTTCAGTTCCACGTCCCTTTCACTTATTAATTCTGAGATGCTAACAAAATAATTGTGTTCCAGGTTTAACAGCATTTCAGAAGCTGGAGAATGGATCAGATCATGATAAACATCTGCAAAATCTTCATCCCAGCTGGTTTCTTCAGGTTTGGCATGTTCTAACGTTGTCTAAAGAAAATGTGGGAGATTTTAAAGGATAAGATACCTCTTAGGACATAATGGTGGGGTAAAACCATGGGGCCCACACACAGCCTTTACCATACATAAAGCATCTTCCCTCATTTAAGCTTTCTGCATTCTACTTTAGCTTTCAATTTTCTCCTTTCCCATTTTTCCTCTTTCAAAGCAACTAAAGTCAGAATCATTAAGGCTTGGACTACAATGAGAAATTACCAATTTTCACGCAACACCAGCTTGGAAAGAACAGCAATATCCACAATAATATTTGCACCTGATGAATTTTAGATAAGGCCCAAAACACCAGCTGTGCAAACAAAAATGCTTTGCTAGTAAGGATGACTAACCTCTGATGTCACTAAGAGTTTGATCAAAAACACTGATTTAAGAAAAGCTATTTTTATTGAACAAAGAATGGCCCAAGAACACCAGTTTTGAAAGCTTTTTATGGAATTTTTCACATTTTTCTCTATTTCATGAGAAGCAAATTCATTCCTATAAACTTTTCCTCAAATACTGCAGGTTTGTCATTCTTTTTTTCTCTTCACTAGGACTCCTCCAGCTCTTTTGCACTCCACTATTTTTAAGATCCCATGTGAAACTGGAGACAATATTCCAACCAAAGCCTTATCTTTCCTAAATAATGGGAAATAGTCATATGAACCCAAAAAATGAACTGAAAAGTCTCTCTCAACTGTACAGTTTCTCCTTCCAGCCTTAATTGCTGTTACTGATATTTAGGATAGGATTAGGATAGGATTCATTACCTCTTGCTTTAATTCTAAGCCACTATAAGCCTTATGCCTATTTTTTGTTTGCGTATCAACTATTAAATGAACAAATGTTTGCCTCTCCATTTTCTATCTTACTCTATTAAACTCAAGAAAAACCCAAGAACTTGGAGGATGAAGACTTGATGCTTACTTTCAGATAAAAAGAAAAGAACTGCAAGAATTGCAGTGAATTTTAGTGCAATATTTCATCCTCACAACTGTGATTGCATACACACACATATTCTCACAAAGCAAGCCTTGAACATTAAATTTCCAGCCTTAATCTTACCTCTTTATAAGCTTTAGCCCAAGTTTCTGCCAGCTGATTGATGTCTACTTTTCCTGATTTCACTGCTTCCAGAGCCACTTCAGCTTCTCTGTCATAATCTTTTATAGTTTCCTCTTCTACAAATTTACTGAGAGATTCCTTCAGGTCTATTACAACAAGAAGAAAATGGTCCATCAACAGAACACATCAGTAATCACCCAGGAAACCTGGAAGTAAATTTTTTCACCTTTTTCTTGCTAGCACTTGCTAGCACTGACAGTAATTTTCTCTGATGTTTTGCTGTTTAAAAACCAATTCTGTAAACACTGTTCCAGTGTTTTGGTTTGTTAAAGCAAGCTGTAAGACACTTGTGGACAAGGATACATGAGATTAATTTAAGAAATCAGTTCATACCATTTTCTATAAAGCATGGCAGGTTGTGCAGAACCATCAGACGTCCATGCAAATGACTGATGTTCTCTTGCACAGGGAATTTGAGAGGCACTGTAAGCACCAAATGTTCATTTCCAGCACTGAATTTGTACACATAGTCTCTCTCTCTAGTTAAAGTCTTTCCTTTGTTTGGCTTCATCCTCTTGAGTTTGTTTCCTGTAGTAGAAATGCAAGTAACAAGAATTATATTTTTGTAAACTCAGAAGTAAAAAATGGTAATGAAAATCCATGGCTTTGCTAATAATTAACAGTAAAAATTACTTAACCCCTGCAAATTCTCATAGATAATCAGATAATTAGATATTAGATAATACATATTATCTAATATATATTATCTACTATAATCTATAGAATTTTATATGCCTAATATATCTGTATCTGACTTCCAAATACATGCATCTGGAACTGAAGCATAAATACTAGTTTCCAAAATATCAAATGCTTCTAAAAAGTATATGAGTGTGTCAATATATAAATTTGGGTAATTGCTTTTAAAAATTACAGCATAGATACAACTTAAAAGCAGAACCACGGCAGATGGGAATCCTGATCAATAGAAAATCAACTGAAACACCCTGACCTCTGTCATGGATGCCTCAAAAGCTGAAATCCTGCAGAGTGCATAGAGATTTTATTTCCTCCTTTCTGCAGGTGCAAGGCCTGGGGAGTGGGGGAGCAAGTATCTGCAACAGTTTTTAGAAAGAGCTGATTTTGTCTTTCCGTAACCTGTATTAAAAATAAGTCAATAGAGATGCAAAGGGGCTATGTACAGTGTGAAAATACAGGCTGGTATAACTGTGCTGGTATTTTTACCCTCCTTAAAATGCTCATTCACATCCCTCTGTTTTGAATATCATCCGCAAAGCTGGACACATTGCTTCAGCCGAAGCTTCCCCAGTACTAAAAACCACGCCCCGAGGAGAAGAAAAAGCAACAAAAACAAAAAATTCTACAGCAGAATTCAAGGGCTAAGAGTTTGGGTGGGTTTCTCTGTGAACAAACATACGTGCTACACACAAAGGAAACAGGTCCGTCTCAAAGACAGACATCTCAGGACAACCCTTATCGCTGCGAGGCGGCGTCCCGGCCTCTCCGGGAGTGGGATTCAAAGGGAAATCCTGGGGAACGCAAGCCCGACCACGCTCCTTCTGCTGCTCCCCGATGCAGCGAGGAGGTGGGGAGGAAGCTGATGGAGAGGGAGCGGGGGACAAACCCCCTGTTCCAAAGAGGACCTCCTGCTCCTGAAATCGCAGGCTCATAGCCGGCAGGACACACGGCCGGCGGGCCCCCATCCGCCCCCTCCCCGCCGCGGGGAGTTCCCGGTGTCCGCATTCCCTCCGCTGGAAGCGGCAGCGCCCGCGGGCACCGGGAGCCTCTCGGCGCGGCCCGGCCCGGCCCGGCTCACCTGGCTCCGGGCGGGCAGCCGCGCGTTAAGCGGGCCACGGGGAAGGGGGAGCCGGGATGTTCCGCCTACCCCGTCCCGTCATCGCAGCTGCGCGTCCGCAGCGGCACTTTCGGCGCTGCTCCTGGGGCCGCAGGACGCGCAGCGGCGGCGGCGGCGGGAATGGCGCGGCCGGCCAGGAGGTGCGTGTGCGGGGCTGGGGGACGAGGGGCTCCCCCGATCCCCTCGGGGCCTCTGGGACATTCCAGGGTGGCCCCTTTCCCTTCCAGCAGAGCGGTCGTGATCAGCGATAGGGCCGTGTTGTTGGAGGCCCGGCATTAGTGGTGTCCCCTGGGATTCTGTCGTAGAATGGCTTGGGTTGGAACGGACCTTAAAGCCCATCCATTTTCAACCCCCTGCCATGGGCAGGGACACCTTCCACTATCCCAGGTTGCTCAGAGCCCCATCCAACGTGGCCTTGGACACTGCCAGGGATGGAGCAGCCACAGCTTCCCTGGGCAACCTGGGCCAGGGCCTCATCACCCTCACAGGGAACAATGTTTTCCTCATATCCAATCTAAACCTTCTCTCTGTCAGTGTGAAGTCATTCCCTTGTCCTGTCACTCCAGGCTCTTGTCAAGAGTCTCTCTCCATCTTTCCTGTGAGTTCCCTTCAGGCACTGCAAGGCCACAATGAGGTCACCCCAAAGCCTTCTCTTCCCCAGGCTGAACAATCCCAATTGTTCCCTCAGCCTTTCCTCCCAGCAGAGCTGCTCCATCCCTCTGATTGCCTTGGTGTCCCTGCTCTGGCCTGGCTGCAGCAGCTCCCTGTCCTTCCTGTGGTGGGCCCAGGGCTGGATGCAGCCCTGCAGGAGGGATAATATTTGGCCCAGTGTTCTTTAAATTGCTCATCCATGATTTGGATGAAGGGGTTGATGTCTCCTCAGCAGTTCACAGATGACACAAAGATGGGAGGAGCGGCCGATACCACAGAGTGCTGTGCAGCTCTTCAAAGGGACCTGGACCTGGACAGGTTGCAGAGATGGGCAGAGAAGAAGTGTCTAAAATTCAACAAAGGCAAGTGCAGTATTCTGCACATGGGAAGGAATAGCCCCATGCACCAGCACAGGCTGGGGGTGACCTGCTGGCCAGCAGCTCTGCTGAGAAGGACCTGGGGGTCCTGGTGGGCAGCAGGCTGTCCATGAGCCAGCAGTGCCCAGGGGGACAAGAAGGGCAATGATGGCCTGGGGTGCAATGGGAAGAGCAGTGTCAGCAGCTCAGGGAGTGATCCTGCCCCTCTGCCCAGCCCTGCCAGGCACATCTGGAGAGCTGTGTCCAGCCCTGGGCTCCTCAGCACAGGAGGGACAGGGAGCTCCTGGAGCGGGGCCAGCAGAGGCTGCAGAGATGATTTAGGGCCTGGAGCATCTCTGACAGGGAAAGGCTGAGGGAGCTGGGGCTGTCCAGCCTCGAGAGGAGCCCCAGCTGAGAGGGGCCCTCAGCCCTGGGTGTCCCTGTGAGCAGGGAGGGCTCGGAGCAGGGCCCAGGCTCTGCTCCGGGGGGCCCAGCAATGGCACCAGAGGAACAGGCAGGGACTGATCCCAGGAAGTTCCACCTGGACATGAGGCAGAACTTCTGTGCTGGGCAGTGACTGAGCCCTGAACAGATTGTCCAGACAGGGTGGGGAGTCTTTTTAAAAAAATCAACAAGCTATTCATAATAAGCCATTGTGTACAGTTGCACTGGTTATAATTTTATCTTTGCTCTCTGTGCGTAGGGACAGAACCCAGGGAACAACTGGAGCTTTGCCAGGGGAGGGTTAAGTTGGATATCAGGAAAAGAGGAAAAAGTTCTTTCCACAGAGGGTGGTGGAGCACTGGAATAGGGAATGGGCATGGCCCCAAGGCTGCCAGAGCTCCAGGAGTGTTGTGACAGTACTCTCAGGGATGCCCAGGGTAGGACTGGTGGGGTGTCCTGAACAGGGCCAGGGGCTGGACTGGATGATCTTTGTTGGTCCCTTCCAACTCATGGATAATCCATGATTCTGTGATTCTGTCCACCTGAACACGTACTGCTTTTTTTTCCTTGTAAAACATGATTTATCCAGAAGTGTTACCAAATCAAGATGCTTGGTCAGAAAGGATTAATAGTGTGTATTTTATATTTTTTTTTTTTGCCACAGGAACAAGAAAGTTGTTGATTATTCTCAGTTTGGGGATTTGGAAGATGATGGTAGGTGGGATGTTCTTGTACATCAAGAATTTGAAAAATGTAAAAGAGGCTATGTTGAATTTTCCTTTTAAATATGTTTAAGGATTGTGCAGTTAGAGTTGTTTGTTCTTTTAAAGTAGGATTAATTTCCAGAAAAGGTTATCTCAATATATTTTCAGCATGCAATGAAAATTATGAAATTTAAGAATATAGAAAAACTCGTGAGAGCTTGTTGCTGTTTTCCAACAGATGAAGACTTTGCACCTTCAAGCAAAAAATCTAGAACACAGCTCAAGGAGTCAAAGAAGGAGAAAAAAGAGAAGCCAAAAAAGCCCAGAGAAGTGACTCCATCACAGACACTTAATAAGAGGTAAGAAATGTTGTGGTCAACTCTGTGCAAAACTGGATTTCAATAAGAATATTTGGGTTTAGTTTCTTTCTCCCTAGAGTTTTACGGAGCTGAGAACAAACAGCTAATACATGACCGTAATAAAGATTTTGAGCCTTATTGATGCACCTTCATATAACTCTAAAAATTCTGAGTTTCTTAGGGACTCCTAAGCCAGAGAAATATAAAGACAAATTTGATTCCTTCCAAAAGAACATATGTAAAGGAGCAGAAAACGTCAATGTAAATGAAAAAGAGAAATCTAATTTTTATTAGTAGAGTTGTGTTTAAATATTACATTCTGGTGTGGAATTTCAAGCAAAAGCAATAATTTATTTTTTTTCCTGCAGTAATGCCAGTTAATAGTTCATATATATAGATATAGATATATCTATATATATGCACACATACACTGTTTTGCAGTCATAATGCTTTAAAGTATAGAGTGCTTTAAAAATTATTGTGTTTTGTCTAAGTAATTTCAAATATAATATTTGTAACAGAATATACTATAGATATGTATTGAAATATTAATCTCTTCACAAGTATCTAAATTTTAAACAGCTCACTGAGCCAGAAATAGTTCTATAACACTTATATAATTGCTTTATTATTTAACATGTTGGCATTTTTTCCACAGGTTATCCTTGGATGACAAACTTTATAAAAGAGATTTGGAAGTTGCCTTAGCCTTATCTGTGAAAGAAAAATCTACAAATCCCCAAGAGGTGAAAAATTCAGAAGAACAAGGTTACTTTACAGTTCCATGCAACACTCTTTATTTATATGCAGTGAATTTGAACATGGCAATTTATTTTACACTGAAATAGATTGAAAATTGTATTTTATTTCAAGATGTCATGACAAGAGAGGGTTTCTAGGTGTTGCTTCTTTTCTTATGTTCATGGGGTTTTTTTCTATGAGGGAAGTAACTCTTCTATAAGATCTTCCAAATATATGCTTGGATTAGAGACAGATAAAACTTCATCTGTTTTAATTTCTTAATATTTTTACTTTTTGTAATGTGTTTTTGTATAGTAATATTTCATTTTTTTTTTCTGGGTCTTAAAACAGGTAAGACTATTGAATCAGAAAATACACAGAGGAGATCCCCTTTTTCCAACTGCAGTGTAGACAGTGAACTTTTAGGTAAGTTGTTTTTACACTCCTTTCACAAAAAGCATTTAAGTAGCTTATCTCTTCTTTGTTTCCATTGGTTTCTTTTTTTTTATTGGTGTGGAATAAAGAGTCTTTATCTTAAATATATTTAAGGTTGAAGGAGGTGTCAATTCTTTCATTGAAAATTTGGTCCCAGTCTTAAAATGAGCAAACCTGTGGATGGGTGAATTTTTGATCTTCTTTTTGTTAGCCTGATTACGATAAATGTTAATAAATTTGACAATGAGAAAATAAAATGAGAAGCACATGAAAACAAGTGTCAGTGATATGTTTCTGAATAGTATAACTTCATATCACCAAAATGAATTCTGGGGACTCAAATACCAAATTATTTTAGAGGAAGAGAATAGATGTACTGCAAATTTGAGCTGATTGAACACTTTCTGTTTTGTAGGTCTCAATCAGGTTATGGATGATGACACACCTGATGGTGATGGGAGGCAAAGGACAGCAGCAGACAAAGTTCCAGTACATCACATGTCATTGGTAGTTGACAGTGATGACAGACCCCATGATCTGGACTCTGAGCCAGAGTCTGTACCCAGTAAGTTCTTCTCCACCAAAACCCTCTCCTTAGTTATGCTTTGGATGTGGATTTAGTGTGGATTTTTAGTGAAATTCAGGCTGCTTTGACTGCATTTTCACTTACTCCCCCCATACTCGAGACATCTCATTTGCACTTTCACACTAAATTTACACACTGGAGCTTATTCACTCCCAAACCAGCAAAATGTCACTGCTTCTCTGCATTTGTATGTCAGGAGAAATTCCTTCTGCCCTCCTTGTCCAGGAAAGTTTCGTCTCTTTAAAGATCCTCTAGATTTTTCTAGTTTTTTTCTGGGGTTTGTGTCAAAACAGTGACCCTGGAATATTATCAGTGTTGGAGCTTTCACTGTTGGCTTTGTTTAAGCTTATTTTAAAAAGCAAGTAGCCTCCCTTCTTTTCTTCCTGTGACTGTCATCTTGTGGAAGAGCAAGCTGCGTCCATGTCTGTTATTCCCTAACAGGTAAGGTGTCTGTGTAAATACTTACTGCTTCAGGATGGAACAGTCTAGAACCATCCTCATTATTTCTGCTGTGCAGTGGTCTGTCATCTGAAGTGATGATTTCTCTGCTAAAGAACATCTTTCTAAAGCAATTTTTTTTTCCATCCCAGCATCGCCTATAGTTTCTCCTTCCTGGATAACAGAACAGAACTCTGAGCCAAGGCAGAAGGTGATGTCCAGTCCCTCAGAAGCAGCAGGGAGACCTCTGCATGCATCAAGTCCTGTCACAGACAAAAAGCCTAAATGGACACCACCAGGTATGGGTGCAGCTATAGACACGGGCATGAGTTGACTTAAGCTTTTAGCAATCTCTCCTAAAAGCAAACAAAAAATAAACTATTCCTGGAAAATGCCTACACTTAATGTATATTTTATAGAGATTTTCTTTGGACAGATTTAAAACAAAAAAGAGAGAAAGGAAGAAAAGCTATACCTATGCTTCTTTTACAGCATTATCATTAACTCCTTTATCTGCCTGAGGCTTATAGAGTGTTTTCCAAACTGTGGATCAGACCTTAATCAAAAGATCCTTTCATGTCTATTTAGCTCTTATTTAGAGCTTTCTTTATCTCTGGTATGTGCTAAATTATTTTCTATTCTAAGCAAAAACAAAAACAAAAAAAATGCTGGAGTATTTTAGCTGCTCTAATAAAGCAAATGCTTAAAAGTTTTATTTTCTTAAGGTGTTTGAGCATCCTGCTGCTGACATCTCATTCTTTGATTTTTCTTTATATTTACTCTTATTTTCTGTATATGGTTCTTTCTGTTTGGCTCCTTTCTGTCAAGTCCTCGTTTCCCCATGGGAGTTGGGCTCAGTGTTTCTCTGTGGAGTGCCTGAAAATGCCCAGGACACTGGGAGCAGTTTCCCAGTGTTGCTGCAGTTTGTGGCTGGGTAATTAACCTGTGCACCATTCCTGCTGCATTGGCTCCCAGAGGGAGGAATCCCTGGTGAGTGATTTCCACGTGCCTCTGTAGTTCAGACCTTTTGGCACTCTCTTCAGAATGCTTCTTTTGTTCTGCTAGGGAAAATATTACAAGACAACAGTCATATGATATTATTTCCCCTTTTAACTTCTAATACCTTATTTCTGTTTTAAAATCATCTCCAGCTCTATCAGGAAGCAGTAATGTGAAATGTGTTCCTGTTAAGTCACCTACTCAGTGCCTTAGACTTGGCCTCTCCAGACTGGCAAGAGTCAAACCTCTCCATCCCAGTGCTACCAGCACAAATGGCCAGTGAAAAAGTGCCACACAGAGGAGAAGACTGTGGAAAGGGTTTGGCGATAAACAGAGGGTGGGCAGCATCCTGGAATCAGCCATTTTGGAGGATGTGTTACGGATGTGTCTGATATTAGGATGAGTTTTTATTCTGCAAATTACTGGGTATCTTTAAGTGCTACTCAATAATAACGTTATTTAATCAAAATGGTTAATCTGGGCCACCAGCTTTTTGATGTATTATATTCAGATATGTTGGTTTGTGATAATTTTAATTCTTTAATACCTAAACTCCTGGCATTAGCATAGTCTAGACAGCACTATGGCAGCATGAATGATAGGGAAATGTTTTTTAGAATTTTGTATTTTTAAAAAAAAGTGTAAAATAAATTACTTTATAATATCTAACTGTATTCCTTGAATTTATTAATTTTAAAGGTCACTTTAAATGTTTGTTGCAGTCTGGCAAATATTTTTGTCTGTGTGTGCTCTTACTGGAAGTCAGCAGCATTAGTCAGGCTCAGACAATGAAGAACTTCCTTGGAGCTCCTGGGGCTTCATTGAGGATCATGATACCATGATGAGGTAGGGAGTTTTGTAAAGCAGTGAAGCGATTGTTACTGATTAATGAAACTGAGCTTTTACTAATCCACAGTGTCAGTAATTTCCTATCTAAGCCTATTGATTACAGTGGATGGCAGCAAGTCCATTTCTCCCTGTATTACTTGTGACTGAAGGAATTGCATTGACAAGGAATATCACAGAACCATGGAATGGCTGGGGTTGGAAGGGACCTTAAAGCCCATCCATTTCCAACCCCCCACCATGGGCAGGGACACCTTCCACTATCCCAGGTTGCTCAGAGCCCATCCAACCTGGCCTTGGACACTGCCAGGGATGGGGCAGCCACAGCTTCTCTGGACAACCTGGGCCAGGGCCTCACCACCCTCACAGGGAACAATTTCTTCCTCATATCCAGTCTAAACCCACTCCTGTCAGTGTGAAGCCATTTCCCCTTGTCCTGTCACTCCAGGCCCTTGTCAAGAGTCTCTCTCCATCTTTCCTGTGGGTTCCCTTCAGGCACTGCAAGGCCACAACGAGGTCACCCCAAAGCCTTCTCTTCCCCAGGCTGAACAATCCCAATTGTTCCCTCAGCCTTTCCTCCCAGCAGAGCTGCTCCATCCCTCTGATTGCCTTGGTGTCCCTGCTCTGGCCTGGCTGCAGCAGCTCCCTGTCCTTCCTGTGCTGGGCCCAGGGCTGGATGCAGCCCTGCAGGGAGGGCTCAGCAGAGCCAGGCAGAGGGGCAGAATCGCCCTCCTCTGCTGCCCTGGGGCTCTGGGTGCAGCCAGGGGGGTTCTGAATTGAGGCATGTCCAGCTCTCACCCACAGTACCCCCAGATCCTTCTCCCAGGGCTGCTCCTTCTGCCCATCCCCACCTGGATTGATCCCAGGGGTTGTCCTGACAGGTGCAGCAGCAGCACCTGGTTCCCATGGCTCATGGCACCTGTCCAGGTCCCTCTGGATGACATCTCGTCCTTCAGGTGTTGTCTGTGCTTCTGCTAAGCCTTCTGTTAATGGTTTCACTGATTCTTTGCAGATTGGTTGTCTATTTGCTCTTGATGCATTATCAATGAGGTTATCATAAGGCAAAGATCACTGTTCCAGCTTTCATTATTTCTGAAGAAAACAGAATTTAGTTTTGATTCTGAAACTCTTAAGTGTGTGATTATTTCCTTCTGTAATTCAAAAGGTCCAAAACTTTCATTTCCCAGGTCTATATTGGTTATTCTCAGATATACTGTTAATATGAAAGTCTGTATTTTTAAAGTGGCTAAATAATAAAGATGTGTCTTAATGCTTATTCAGAGACATGGGATTTAATAAGGGAAACAAATATTTTCCCATTATTTTTCTAACAGAAACAAAAAATGCCCAAATGCCATTTCCTGAGATCAGTTGTATCAGGAATTCCATAAACTACTCTTTAATTTTCAACAGAGGGGTTGGGTGTAATTTTCTCTAAGTAGATAAATTTATCACTTTTGTTGTCCCACCTTTCGTTAACCCAACAGACTCAAAGCATATCAGTGCAAACCACAAAGATGAAAACAGGATGTTAGCACTTCTGGTAACCCTCTGTACAAAACCCTCCTCTTTGCATTTAAAACACTTTGTCCTGCTGCTTACAAAGAATTTCTGGTCTGTCTCCACTCAGGTGTGACATTGTTCTCTTGAGAGGAAGCCGAAAAGCTGTGATTAAAAAAAATAACTTTTTTGAGTTGAGGCTATTTCTGCTGTGCTGAATCTGTCCTCATACTCCCAATATTTACAACATTTGTGTACATTTAAATGAAGACTTGGAGCATGAGTTGTTCCTGTACATTTGGGATATTAAAAACCTGAAATTTATTTTTCTTGCATTTTGTATTTTTCCCCATTGTTGGGGTTTTTTAAATTGTTTTTGACTGTAACTCTAAAGTTAAAGGCTGTTTTTTTCTAGCCTCAACTGAATAAAAGCATGGAAGGACTTAACTGGCGTTGAGTGTAAAACAACCTACATGGTCCTTAGCGTATTAAAGCTCTATTTAATGCTCAGGCATCTCAATTCCTTCACCAAATTCTTTTCCATACTGACAGCTCTTGGAGACACTTATAATACTCCAATGTACAAAGCAATTATGAGAAATAGAACTGATTGAAACCCAGATGATACTGTGATAGACCATCTTGTAGAGCCAAAGATGACAGATTCTCTTTCTGTTTGCCTCCTTGAACAGATGAGAGATTTACTTGGCTGTTACATATTTTTTTTACTTCCAGTAAGTCTGTGTAAATCTTGCTTTCATTTTATTATCTTTGCAGGCTTCATTTAGCTGAGGATTCTAAAGAGTTATAATCAGGCAGTTCTTCCACAAATACCTTGTGAACCCCTCCCAGCATAAAGGTTAGTAGATAGGTGCATATTTTTTAGGATGTTAAAAGTCTGTAACTATGTAGGAAGTCAACATTAGAGGGCATAATAACATCAAGTTATCATTCCAATGCAGTAGAGCTATGTGGCTATCACTTGTATTTGCAAACTGTTTGCATATCAAAGAGTCACATGACAAGTGTGAGCAAAATATCGAGAAAAAAGGAATTTAATAAGCCTTAACAATCTTTTTGTCAAGTATTATCAACAGCACAGCCGCACTCTAACACATTTTCACAGATAAGTGACTTACAATGTTAGCAGGTATTTCTTGCATTATTTAATTCAGTTATAAGCTTTAACAAACAGTTCTTTTCCAGATGTTTGCTACAATTTCTCTCAAGCATAAGTTAGCTCCTCCCTGGGTAAAGGTCATGTTGATACAATTTGTGTGTAGGGTTCAGCTGCTTCAGAGTCTCTGTCACAATTTACTAGGAACAGAGTTGCCTGTAAGTCAAAAAATGTAAGAATAAGAAAATCTTACTCAGTCCTGCCAGGCACATCTGGAGAGCTGTGTCCAGCCCTGGGCTCCTCAGCACAGGAGGGACAGGGAGCTCCTGGAGCGGGGCCAGCAGAGGCTGCAGAGATGATTTAGGGCCTGGAGCATCTCTGACAGGGAAAGGCTGAGGGAGCTGGGGCTGTCCAGCCTCGAGAGGAGTCCCAGCTGAGAGGGGCCCTCAGCCCTGGGTGTCCCTGTGAGCAGGGAGGGCTCAGAGCAGGGCCCAGGCTCTGCTCCGGGGGGCCCAGCAATGGCACCAGAGGAACGGGCAGGGACTGATCCCAGGAAGTTCCACCTGGACATGAGGCAGAACTTCTGTGCTGGGTAGTGACTGAGCCCTGAACAGATTGTCCAGACAGGGTGGGGAGTCTTCCTCACTCAGGATATTCCAGAAACATCTAGACACAATCCTGTGCCCTATGCTCTGGGATGGTCCTGCTGGAACAGGGAGGTGGGACAAGATGATCCTCTGGTCCTTTCCAGCCTGACCCCTTTTTTCTGGGAGTCTGTGATCTTCCCTACCATATCTAAGACAGGAAAAGGGATGCATTCAGAACAAAGTTAGGAGAACTGCATGGACCTCAGAAGATGGAGGCATAAATGGAACCCCCCAGAAACTTAGAATTCTATTGTGCTTCCTTGCATTGAAAATAGGCAGCAATTGGCCAGTTTTCAGGAAGAATTTCTTTACAGAAAGCGCAATTGAACATTAGAATGGGTTCTAGAATGGTACAAGAAGGTGGTGGAGTCACTGTCCCTGTGAGGATGCTGAGGCCCTGGCACAGGTTGACCAGAGAAGCTGTGGGTGCCCCATCTCTGACATTGTCCAAGGCCAGGCTGGATGGGGCTCTGAGCAATCTGGGATAGTGGAAGGTGTCCCTGCCCATGGCAGGGGAATGGAACTGGACCCTTCCAACCCAAACCATTCCATGATTCTATGATTCTTTGAGTATTATGATGAACCTGCTGTATCCTCACATGCATGGATACAGAGTTTTAGTACACATCACTATCTATCACTATCACAGGAAAATTTCTTCGTAATATGCAATCTAAACCGACTCTCTTTCAATTTTAAACCTTTCCCCTTGTCTTGTCACTCCATCTTGTAAATAATCTCTGATAACATCTAGAAGTCCTGCAGTGATTTTAGGTAGAACTCAATTCCCTTGTAAAAAATGTTCCTCCTGGCTGTGTTCACATGGCTGTGGAGATGTAACCATGAAGCTACTGACAGGTTTTGGGAAGGCAGGCCAGCTGTTTTGCTTGAGAGAAAGATCATGAAGTGGAACTCTTTTAAGCTCATTTTCTTGCCACGTGGATGGTTCCGGTGCTCCCACCCATTCCACCTGCACTTCCACCTGCACAAACCCTGTTCTAGGAGGCTGAATCTTGCCCATAAATCAAAGGCAGATGAGATATATTTACCCAGAGTTGGCTGCAGTTAGGCTACCTGCAGAGGAACTGCAAATGTGGAGAGCTGCCAAAGATCCTGGAAACATTCAAACCAGCAAGAGAGATATGTAGCACTGAATAGTTTGGAAATGATCATTTAAAGAAGAATCATGGCCAGTAGGAGATGTGTTTTCTACCTCTGATTTGGATGGGGGGTTGTGTATGGCATAAAGTCTGATTCTCCTTATCCATCACCTTTGTGCCCTGTATTTTCATTAGCCCCAGTGAGTTTGCAGTAGTAAGTGATAATGGAGAACACATTCCCTGCTGAGCTGTGTCCTCTTTGGAGCTTGTCTGAGATCAGCTCCTCCTTCCACTTTCCTCATTTGCTTTGATTCATCTTTCTTGCCAAAGAAATTTGGAGGCAGATTTTTCCAGCTGCTCCCAAAAGAGTGGGGAAGTGTGTTATTGAAGTTGATGGGAAGCATTCTGTCCTCCACACATCACAGCCTGTTCCTAAGTGGGAATATTGCCTAACTCCCAAACTTTCATCCGTATCATTCCTGAGACACATTACCCAGCACATACTGCAGTAGCTCCTCTGTACTCCTTCATTTCTTCTGTGCAAAGGAAAAAATGGATATCTGAGCAAATTTTGCATTTGCTAACACATGATATGATTTATTACTGTCCTGATGATGACATTAGTTTCCACTCTGTAGCTGAACCTGCAGGGAGGTCTTACACAGGGTATAAAGTGAGTGGTGTTGTGCAAAGAGTGAAACAAGGCTGTGGTAACACACCTGAAAACTCAGGGCTGGTGTGGTGAGCGACACTGAAATATCACTGTCACAGAATTGTTTATATTTTTTACTTTAATTCTAATTACTCTTTGTACAGTAATGGGTATGAAACAGTTCTCTTTTGAAATCTCCCTAATATTCTGAGAATTTATAATGCACATTATCAGAGTACTATTAAAATATTTTCTACAAATTATAGGAAAGCTCTTTTAATAAATACATATTTCTCCTGAAACACCACTGGGGGATGATTTTTGACAAATTCCTCCTCCTGAAGAGAAAGTGAGGCAAAATATATCTACTATTTAATTAGTGACAGCAATACACGTGTACCAGGCATGGACTTTTTTGCCCATTTATCGTCAATATATTGAGATTACTGTATTCAAATTCAGCATATGTAGATACTAAAATAGATACCTAAAGAGTAAGTCCTGTGAGGAGTGGCTGGGGGTGTTTAGCCTGGAGAAAAGGAGGTGAAGCACGTTATTCAAGACATATCTGAGTACACAGCATGTGAAATACAGCAGCCTGAATCCCAGGGGTTTCCAGTGCTCTCCACTGCTGGGGGCAGGAAGAAGTAGGCAGTGAACCACTGCACCAGGCATGCACCTGCATTCCTGGTATGCCCAAGCACCTGCAGCATTTCTGAAAACTGGCTTTTGGCCTGTGTAGCTAAATGTAGACATCTTACAAGAGCTAAAAGTGGATTCCATTAGAAGGCTGTCCAGCCTCCCTAAACAATAACCTGGGCTCCACATACAGCCCTTACAACAAGACAGAACCATCCAAAACACTCAGAGCTGGTCTAGAGAAAAATGTAGGCACAGGGATGTGCCTGGAAATTACATCCTGCCTTTGCATATTTCCATATAATCAATAGATCTGTTTTTAATTCTGTTCAAAAACCTATGGATAGTACTGTCCTTATATTTTTTTTTAGTAAGAGCCATGTAATTGCCGTTGTGATAACTGAGGTTAAAAGTGAAGTGAGGTTTGGAGAGAGAGATTATTTCTTTCATGAGCTTAACTCAAAATTTTGGGAAGCCACAGACTTACTTCTTTGTTTTTCAGTTGCTATTATTGTTTGTTTTGTTTGGTTGATTTTTTTTTTTCCTTTTTCTGGTAACAATTAGGCCATTCACTTACAGAGCCAAACTTCATTCCTTTATTTATCCACTCATTCTGGTTATTTTTGTCATATGCCTTATCTATTAAATGGTTCACTGGCACTTTTATGTAAAACTGGTTTTCCTCCTGGGGGGAAAAGCTGAGGGAATTTGGATTGTTAAATGTGGGGAACAGGAGGCTTTGGGGTGAGGCTTCCAGTGCCTGAAGGGAACCCACAGGAAAGATGGAGAGAGACTCTTGACAAGGGCCTGGAGTGATAGGACAAGGGGCAATGGCTTCACACTGACAGAGAGGAGGTTTAGATTGGATATGAGGAAGAAATTGTTCCCTGTGAGGGTGGTGAGGCCCTGGCCCAGGTTGCCCAGAGAAGCTGTGGCTGCTCCATCCCTGGCAGTGTCCAAGGCCAGGATGGATGGGGCTCTGAGCAAGCTGGGATAGTGGAATGTGTCCCTGCCCATTGCAGGGGAGTGAAACTGGATGATCTTTAAGGTCCTTTCCAACCCAGACCATGATTAAAAAGGAAAATCTGATTTAAAGATTTCTTTTTTCTCTTTTTTTAATTCCATGCCCACTGTGGTTTTACAGTATTAAGGTTGGCATTGGTCCTCTGTTTTTAAAATATTTTTCTTTCACATTAGTAAAATTTGTGTCTGCATTTTTTCTGCCTTTTTTTTTTTTCAATTTTTAATATTAATTGCTTTGTCATTCTTATAAGAAAAGTAATGAAATTCAGACTAAGCATTAGATATTTCTCCATGGAATCTGTCAGGAATACTTGAATAAAACACCATCGAGGTCAGTTCCTTTAATATTCCAGCTGAAGCTGCTCCAGCTGCAGGCATTTTGATGATGGAATATCTATGGGGTCCATAGAGGATTAGGGTGTAAACAGAGACAGGACTACCTAGAAACACTCATTCCAAGATTGTCAAGAGTTCTGAGTGCTAAGAGGGAGTGTGGTGCTCAGGGGCACTGCTGGGATTCTCAGTAGCACTGGGAATTACCTTGGATTTACTCTCATTGGACAGTTCTTGTACAGGGCAGGTGAACTGAAGCTGCAGCTGTGTCTTTGAAAAAGAATTAAAAAACAGAAGAAAGGAAAGCAAAGCAAACGAGGCACCCCAAGGGATGGATTTGCAGTGCGGCTGAGCCTAATTGACAAACATGCTGTGCTGGTGTAAAGTCCTCAAAGATTTCATAGAGCATCAGCTTCCCAGTTCAGCTCAATTTGGTTTGTGGCATTGCTGGGGAACAGGGTAAAACAACCTGGGACTTGATTCCACCCAGCTCACCCTAAAAGTCATCAGTCAGCTCAAGCTTTTATTCACAGAGGGGCACAGGTTGGATCAGATTAACTGCAGTGTCAGGTTTAAATCACAAAGAGAACAATTTAATGGAGACCAAATTTAAACACGGAGCTCTGTCATTATGGGAAAAGCAAGAAAGGAGCAGTGAGAGCTGCTGTGATTTCAGCTTCTTCAGTAACTCTTGTTTACAAGTGAGAAGAAATAAAAGAGTCCAGCCTAAGGTAATCATGGTTGGCATTTCTTTTTTATTGTCTGATGTACAAATGTTTGTATTAGGTTGTGACATACCTGTTGTGAGGAACTGAAAATAAACAGAAAGGAGATAGTTTGGTCCGTTGTACCATCTGACATCAATTCCATATGATATTTTTATTGCATTAATCATTATTTAAATTTATTTGGAGAAGTAGAATTAAGATGGGTGATTCTTGATACTATCCTGTGCAGAGCTTCAGTGATCCTTGTGGGTCCCTTCCAGCTCAGGATACTCTATGAATCTATGATTTTATGATGCCAATTTTTAATGAAAGCAGTATCATTACTATTGCTGCAAAGATAAGAAATCAACATTTTTAAATTACAGGGGTGTCTTACAGTTTTCTGCATAAATAGTAAGAAAATAATTAACTTATAGATTCTCAGAGTACCTAGGGTTCTGCGAAAGATTTCAGATTGACCTTTAGGTTTAAGTGAAAGCCTTTGTGGTATATTAAAAAATATATGTATACTGTAGACAGTTGGTCTATTTTTTATTTTAGAGGAAAAGAAAGATGCTTTATAGAAATATAGTGAGCTGCATTACTCTGAAATCAGAAGTCCTACATTATTTTTAAAAAGTGTGTTTCTAAGTTTAAAACTGACATTTGATGCTTTTGTTTAAAGTGACTTTCTGGAGAAAAATCACTGTGAATGGTCACTCGTTGCTGAGGTACTGATTTCATACAGTGTAACCCCTCTGAAGTGATGAAGTTGGGAAATTATTTCACTGGTTTTTCTCTTAAGAGGGCATTATTAAGGAAGCATATCTGAATACACAGGTGAATGTGTGATATCAGTAGGATTTGTGGAGGTATTTAGCAATTGTAATTATGAACTACACAAGGACTGAGAGGCCTTGGTTCTCCTGGATCAGCCTCCAGCTTCCACTTCCAGGCAGCACAGGGATAACACAGGCTCTCCCCACATTTCACCTGCAAATGGGTAGAAACATGGAGGTCTTTCTTGAAGCTCGTTCTTGCAAAGCTTTCAGGGCTTGATAAGCAAGCCAAAAATCCTTTCCATCATGATCACAATCTTGCCAAACCCAGCATCACTGGTGGGGCCAGCAAGGGGATTGTCCTGCTCCGCTCTGGGCTGGGTTGGCCTCACCTTGAATATTCTGTGTGGTTTTAGGTGCTGCAATATAAGCATAATCTAAAGTTGTTAGAGGATGCCCAAAGGAGGGACATGGAGAGGGTGAAGGGCCTGGAGGTGAAGCCACACAAGGAGCAGCTGAGGGCACTTGGTCTGTTCAGCTGGAGAAAAGCAGACTGAGGTCAGAGCTCACAGCAGATCTGCAGCTTCCTCACGAGGGGAAGAGGAGGGACAGGCCCTGAACTCTGCTCTGTGTGACCAGGGACAGGACCTGAGGGAATGGCCCTGAATTGTGTCAGGCGAAGGTTAGGGTGGGTATCACGAAAAGGTTTTTCCCCCAGAGGGTGCTGGGGCACTGAACAGGCTCCCCAGGGAATGGTCACAGCCCCAAGGCTGCCAGAGCTCCAGGAGTGTTAGGACAGAGCTCTCAGGCACAGGGTGGGATTGTTGGGGTGTCTGTGCAGAGCCAGGAGCTGGACTGGAAGATGCTTGTGGGTCCCTTCCAACTCAGGAGATATGATATCAAATATGATATATTTGCCTATCAAATTTTGTGGGGTTTTTTTTGCCTATGACTTTTCAACATATCTTAGACCTACATTTCATCTGTGCACCCCACTCCATTTAAGTCAGCTTATCTGGTTCATATCCAATTCCTGCTTCTCATGTGATTCCTCTTCAGTTTGTGAGTCCAGGAATAACCATATTTTCTGTTCTTGGAATAGTCCTGAGAACAGATTGATGCATTAGAAAAATCAGTTGGAGCACTGATTTCTGGGTTGTCATTTCTTTGCCCAGTCCGTTTTCTAGAAATGATGATGTTGCTGGGGTCCATTTGGCTTTATACAGTCAGAGAGCTGCTTGGAAAATCCCCATGTCCCCAAATTCTATTTGAATTCAGTCAAGGACACTTACTCAGATGTTAGGAATTATCTCAAAAGGTTCTGGCAATTACATCCTTAGCAACACAGTGCCTTAATTCCCTCCTAAGTAAAATTGCATACACGATTCTTATCCACCTCCTGAGCACATTTAGAACAAACAGCGTTGTAATTTTTTTTTCTTGTTTGCTAGGAGAAAGAGCAGATCTTTGATAAGAATTGTTAATAAACTTTAAAGAGCCAATATGCTAGCAACTTATTTAAATGTTAGAATCTTGACTTTATCATATCCCAGGCTTTTGCACTCTTCTGTGGAAGAAACATTCCAAAGGAGCCAGAACCCATGACTGGCTTTTCTATTTCTATCAGACTTGGACAGATTGGTTCATCTGGTGGGTTCTTTGCCCAAGTAAATGTATGCAAAACCTTAAATCACCCACTCCCTTTGCACTGATTTTGCAAAAGGCAAAAAGCATACTTCCTATGCTTTAGTAGAGCAAATAGAGCAGGAGTGGTTTAAGAAGTTTTCTGTCAACACCACTCACATTGTGAATTTGGTATTTATCTTTCCTGGTTCAGCCTGCAGTGGCAGCTTTGGATGTTCCCTGTGGCACTACTACTCAAGCTCAGATGGATGTCACAGCCAAGAGACAGGGCTCAGTTCATTGTTCCTCTGTTTTTTTCCCTCACTCAGATCAGGAAGACTGAAGTGCAGGAGAAGCAGAATAAATGCTATAAAGAGTAGAATTAATCTAATTCTAGGGATGTAAAAGTTTGGGATATCTAGTCTACATTATTGGAACAGGCTCTTTCTCAAGACAAGCCAATAAAAAGACAGGGGGGCTTCCACAGGGAACTTTGTTTACCTTGAATGTTTAGCTAAAATGGGATGAATTCTCTTCCCACTCCACGATGCAGGGGGTTTTCTTAGCAGGGAAAGCTCTTTAATTTCCTTTACCGCTAATACTATTCTTCTTCACAGAGATGTTGCCAAACTCACGAATTTGTTCAAGATGTTGTCTGTGTGATGATCACAGCCAATGAGAATATCCATAAGGAATTTATGTACTATTGCACTTAATTCCTTTAATTAAATGTCTTTCAGAAGTGGGTAATTTTAAAAAATTAGTTACAAAGATCACGGATCTTTCCTTCAAACGTAAAAAAACCTGCTTTGAAATTTATAGCTGAAACATTTTATGTACTACTTTTTACTTCAATGTAGCATGACTGAAACTTAGTAAGAACACTGGCCAGTTTCTCTTGCTCTGAGAGTATTGTTGAGAAGTGGAGGAGAAAACTGTATTCAATGTCTTATGTCACCAAAAATTAGTTGGTTCTCTTCAGATAATACAAAAGAATGATTCTGAAGGCTGTTTTTATTCTTGTGTGACTTATCACAGCAAATTTGAACATGTTTAAAATGAGGAGAGAAAACATTTCCAAGAAAGACAATAAAGAAAATAAAGTAGAGGATGTTCTTCTAAATGGGGGATGGCTGAAACATGGGCATATCTGTATTTCACTCTTTTCTATGGAGGCCATCCTGGAGCTGCTAATTGACAAGGGCCTGGAGTGACAGGACAAGGGGGAATGGATTCCCACTGAGGCTTTAGATGGGATTTTGGGAAGAAATTGTTCCCTGTGAGGGTGCTGAGGCCCTGGCAATGGTTGCCCAGAGAAGCTCTGGCTGCCCCATCCCTGGAAGAGTCCAAGGCCAGGCTGGCCAAGGCTTGGAGCAACCTGGGATAGTGGAAGGTATCCCTGGTCATGGCAGGGGATTGGAATGGGATGATCTTTAAGGTCCCTTCCAACTCCAGCCATTCTAGGACTCTATGATCAGCATGTCTACCCAGCTGTCATGACAGCCTGAGTGGTTATTTGTGAGAAAATGAGAAGTTTCTCTTGCACGTGAGGTTTATAATACTGGGGCGGATTTGTTGCTTAGAGAGTTGCCAAGGTTGGATGAATGGAAAAGTGGGAGTGACGGAAGTGGGAGAAATGTGGCTTTAAGGAAGGTGCAGCCCAATAATTACATAAGGAAAGGCTTTGCAGATAACCATGAGTGCAAAGGAATAACTGTTTGTCCTTTGACCATTCCAACAGCATCTGTAAAAGCAGCAGCCTTCATGGAGGAGCATGTATTTCCTCCTTGAAAACCCTGGTTTCTGAGTGAAAGTAGAATTATTCTGGGTTGTTGACAGATTTCAGACCAGCAGGGAACATGTCATTCTTTGGCTGTATGAAGGAGGAGACCACACTGTATTTTCACTTTAGATATTCCCTTAAGACAGCTGGGGAATAGGGACGCCTCCATCAGTGCCCCATCACAAATTCACAGCATCTAAAGAAGGAAGAGGAAAGACAGGAGGGCAGCTAACCTCTGTCTCATTATCTGCACCAAAATAATCCACACTCTCATTATCCCACAGAGCAGAGCAGCTCTGTACCAATGTCCTCAAGAACCACGGACCACAGTTTGGTCGTCATTAATTGACATATAATGCCCAACGAGAAACCAACCCTTGAGAAATTAATTAATTTTCATTTTCCAGTCTGTCAGTCTTGTTGAAGAGGTTTTGCTCACTGTATAGCAAGGTCCCTGTGACAAATTTTGACAAAATCCAAGTTCAAGTGTTTTTTGGTTTCGCAAGCACATGAGCTCAGTGAGAAAGAACAGACTGAGATGACAAGGAGAACAGCCAATCCTGTTATATTTGTCTTTCTTATTACTGACTTGCCATGATAAATATGGAAAATTATATTTGGCTAGAAGGAGGCTGAGAAAGGGAACAGATGGCCACCAAAAGAATACTAGAGCAGCTAATAGTCACTGGCATATTTCCGGGAGAAAAACTTAAATCTGAAGCCAAGCAGAAGCATTATCCATTTTTTTCTGCTCAGGGCACTGTGCATGGAACTGCTCCTGCTATGCTCTGACTAGATGAAGGTGGGCTTCCTGAAATGCCTTCGCCGAATGGAATAAACAGCTCCTATCCCGCACTTTACAGCTCTTGCAGTAATGCTGACAGAAATAGTTGACAAGGTGGGGAAAATGTTTGTGTTCCTACTGTATTTTGAGTGAGAGAGTGTATTTGCTATGGCTTTTGAATGTGTTGCATGATTTAGCACCTGTATTATATCGTCTCCATGTATTCTACAGGCTTCATTCAGTTTTGAGAACAGGGGAAGAGAATGCCTATGTGAATGAGGAGACAATGGGGTCTGTATATTATGTAGTTGTGTATTTAAAAATTTCCAAAATTTTAATGCATTTCTTATTTCTATGATTAACATGGTACTGAAAAAATACTCTGATATTTTGAGAATTATGTGTCATGATGTCTGATTTTACAGAATGCTGTAAACCTAAAACTTTGTGACTGGGGGCTAGCTGGTGGATAAGGACCTTGTTCTGTTTCTTTGGTGGTAACTGGAATGAGCAAGGTGATCCAGGATTTGAATGGCTGGAATAGCAGGAGGTGATAGTCTGGGATTGCAGCATTGGAGCCGTAGGACAAGGCTGAGTTCCACAGGAGCAGAGAAACCAGGAACGAAATGGAGTGGAATAGTAACAGTTGCTGCAGTTTTCCTTTGGAGTGCATCTCCCACAACAAATCCAGCCACAGCAGCTCAGCTGCAGAGCCCATAGGGCAACTCCAGAGTTTTGCTAGAGGAGCTCTGCTGGGTCACCTGGATCAAGACCATCAAATAAAGCCACTGTGTGGATTGTCCAATAAATCCACCTGCTCACCATTCAGCCACCAGCAGGACTGGTGTAGGCACAGATGAATTTTTCTACAAATAGAAGTTCATGTTATTTACCCATTTGGGGGAATTTTATGAAGGTTGGTCACTTACTGGTTTTATTGAATAAATTGCCTAAAGAGCAATAAATCCTTAGTAAGTAGGTTTTGAGAAAGGGGGACAAAGAGGATCACAGATTTCCATGGTTAAAAAAGGCGTGGACTGGTTTTGATTTTTCACTGTAAGAGGAGAAATGTCCACCTCAAAATCTTGTTAATCTTTCCCCAGTGAATGGAAATTAAATGGATTCCAAATTCTGGCGGCACATCTTGGAGCCCACTCACCTTCTTCCTTAGCTCTTGCTCAGTTTTAAAGACATTTTTTTAATTTTTCACGCTCTGTTAGTAAAACTACTTTAAAAAAAATGTAGTAATATAGACATAACTGCCTATATTTTTTAAAAGTATTGCTAAGAAATAAAATGCCATTTTGGAGTGAAGATTCTGCAGTCTGCACAGGTGTGTGAAGTCATTGTTTCTTTAGTTTTCAGTGATAGCTTTTTCTCTATAAAATCCTGACTTTGCATTGACTTGTAGTTAGAAAAGCATGAAGCAGTTAAGAAACTGCCTTTAAATGAAATGCAGTATTTTCAACAGCTCCAGAAACTGAACATTATAGCTTGCTGTGAATGAAATATGGATGAAGTATGAGCAAAAGTATAACATGCACTAAAATGAATAGTCTTACTAATAGCTGGGCTGATATAATTAGTAGAGTTTTGAATGTGTATCCCAGATTCATCTTCATAACAAATGTGACTGTCCCTTGAAATGCAAGATACATAGATTGCATGAGAAGATTGTCTGTAGATTGTCTGGAGAAATACTCTGGCGTTGAGTTTTCCATGGAATCATCATCTAAAGAAATTCATACAAGGATATTTGGTGCTCTGGGCAAACTGTTGTTCTCTAGGACACTCCTGTTTAGGATGCAGTAGTCTAGTGGCCCTCCTCTGTAGCATTTGCTGTGCTGGCACTGGAAATATTTTGGATTTACAGCACATCATCCCTTATCCCTGGCTGGGTGATCTCCAGTTCCAAAGATGGAAATTATTGTGTCCAACAAGAACATGTTTTAGTACTTATCCTTTTCCTGCCATTCTCCTGTGCTTCACAGCCACCCATGACCCTTCATCTCAAGCCAGAGCTGTTCTCAGTTTGTTCTAAATCTGAAGTTTTCCCTTGCAGAAGGGTTTGTTTATTCATTTGTGAGCAGGAAGAGCACACACAGAGCACAGTTACCTCAAGGGCAATTTCCATCTGGTCTGCCCAGCCTGAATGGTGTCTTTTTGGCTGACGGTGAGACAGCTGAACCTGTCAAAGGGCAGAATTTCCTCCGTGTGGTCGGGTAGATCTGTACACAGAGTTCTATCTCCATATTTATTTTGGAAAAGTCTTTTAGAGTCTCATCTAAGTGCATGTGAAAGGATGGATGTGCCACAGCCTTTGGAGTCAGTTGAGAAGGAGGCCACCAAAGGGATCAGAGGGATGGAGCAGCTCTGCTGGGAGGAAAGGCTGAGGGAACAATTGGGATTGTTCAGCCTGGGGAAGAGAAGGCTTTGGGGTGAGCTCATTGTGGCCTTGCAGTGCCTGAAGGGAACCCACAGGAAAGATGGAGAGAGACTCTTGACAAGGGCCTGGAGTGACAGGACAGGGTGGAATGGCTTCACACTGACAGAGAGGAAGTTTAGACGGGATATGAGGAAGAAGTTTCTCCCTGTGAGGGTGGTGAGGCCCTGGTATAGGTTGTCTAAGAGAAACTGTGGATGCCTGGAGTCTGGGGCTCTGAGCAACTGGTGTGGTGGAAGGTGTCCCTGTAGGGGTTGGAACTGCTTGGTTTTTAAGGTCCCTTCCAACCAAAACCAGTCTGTGATTCTGTTCAGGGCGGGATGTGCCAGAGCCACTGTCAAGGTATGTTCAGTTTGATCTCCCTGTTTGTGGCAATGCTAATGTGCCCTGCATATATCAAGGTCACAGTGTGTGTGGATCAGTTTGCACGCAAGCATCCCTCACCCACTACAGCTTATATATATATATATATATATATATGTCTATATCTATGTCTATATATGGATATCTGCAGTGTAGTGACACAGGTGCAGCGTCTAATCTGAGTTGTCCCTGCTTCTTCCAGGCTCAGACAGAGCTCTCTTTCAGGAGCCCTTTTTTGAACCAACCCAGTGGGGTTCACTCCAGCCCATAGAGGAGAGTTCCAATCTGCTTTAGCCACAGAGTTTTCACAGTCTAAATTATCCTAAAGATTTCTTCATTTCATTGCAGTTTGTTATTGGGCAGAAATGTACGATTCTACTTAGCATGTTTATTAAAAACTGCTGAAAGCATCAGCAAATTCTTTAAAATGGTAAGCTGCTTAGCACTTTCCCCATGGTTTTCTTGCTAATACTATCTGCCCATTGGATTCAATGGGGTTTTTTATATATTTCAGTAAACTTAAACCCTGATTTTGTTTTTATAAAATCTGTACCACAAGATGAATCAGTTTAATGCCGCTTTTAGCAATGTATGGGTTCACAATCTACCTTGTGAGGCAGTTTAAAGCTGTCCTACCAAGCAGACTCACTACCAGCTTCCAAGTACATATTTAGGGATGGCAGAGGGCCCCCTTTGCCGTGGCTGAGCACAGGGGCACACCAAGCATCTGAGAGGCATAATAACAAAATAAACTGTCTCTGCCCCAGCCCACAAAACAGCTGCTCAACTGAGAGAGGCATTGCCAGAGTGTAACATGTTTTCAGCAGCTTTTGTGGCCCTCTCTCACACCCTGTGTTGGCACAGGCATTGCCACAAAGGAGGAAAACAGAAACCATGCAGGGATTCCATATTTTTTTTCCTCCTGAATAATTTTTATTAAAGCCTCGCTTCATGTTTGCAGTCTTCCCATGTGGATGCTTTTTCTCAGTCTCAGCTGACTGTTCAAGAGAGGGATCATCTGGGCTCTAACAGAGTTTTCCATCAGGTACGTGACTCTTCAGATGACTTCAAAAATACCTGAATGCTTGTTTTTTAAGTGATCTCTCATAATAAATGAATATGGGCAGAGGCTAGTCCTCTATTCCCTGTCCTCTTCCATTTCCTCTGTGGCTGTTTGACTGTCCCAAATGCCTGCAAGTATTTTGGTTTTGCTGTTTTCAGTAGCATTTGAGGCATTTCTTCTGCCAGACCACTTGTTTCTTGAAGCTTTCAGGAAAAGTCCACTGCAGTCCCAGTTCTAAGGTTTTAAAGGCTATTCCACAGTATTAGAATAAAAAACTTACTTATTGAAGTTGATTGGCTTGAGAGCATTGCTCCTTTGCTTTTTGAGAAAATATCAAACCTCACCTTTGTTGCCAAATATGTTTCTATGCTTCCCTGAAGAGAAAAATTTCACAGGTTTATGTGGGTTGTAGCTTTAGCTCTCTGGACCTTATTCTGCATTTCACAGTGCACAGTTGATCTATTTCAGAACGATTTAAAATAATTTTCTTATTATTTGCCAAAGAAATAGTCTACCTGAAGTAGTTTTCTTTGCTGCTACAAGTGTGACTTTTCTGACTTGAAATATTCAAGACATTGATAAAAGACATACAAGACATTCATAAAACTGCACCCTTAAATGACTGACTGTAATTAACAAATGATATAGAAGTGTTTTGCAAATAATAAATGGGAGAAATCAGGAAGGACTAGTAATCCTGGATTATTTAAATGAGCATAAGCATTTATTTTTAAGCAAAGTTTGCTGAGAGCTTGCCTTTTCCTCACTAATAAGGAGTGCAACAAACGGTTGAGCTCCACAGGAAATGAGGGGGAAAGAAATATGGAGAAACCAGTGCAGGGAAGACTTCCACTGTGTCCACCCCTGGTGTTTGGCAGCAGTCTAATCCCAGTTTCTCTTCTGCCACTGGGAATAGAAAATTATATTTTCTGCCATTGACACTTCACGCCTACTTATTACCCTATGTGGGCTTTATTTTCCCTGCTTGCAGGAGTCCTGCTGCCTGGAATGGCTGCTGGGCTTCCAAACCCAACCACCCTTCGCAGCTGAAGCAGCTGTAGCTGCTCTGATGCTGGATGGAAGTGTTCTTGTGAGGAATCTCATTCCCAAAATCGTGCTGGATTGCCCAGACAACCTCCTGCTGCCTATGAGTACAGCTGGAGCTGCCTTAGCATCTGCTCATTTCCCCTTTGCCTTTAGGTGTCGGAAGTGAACCACACACCTTTTCCAAGGATTTAAATCCCTTTGGTGTTCATAGGTGTGGCACAGAACTGCTTGCTAGGTCGTTAAGTGACATTTCCTTGTGCTTTCTATTTAGAGAGTCAGTTGTGGTGTCCTTTCCCTCCCACATCTGGAAGGTCAAGTGAAGCATGGTCTGGCTGCAGACACTGCAAACCCTCCCCCCTTTGAGAGCAGCCTGCCTCAAATAGCAAATAAGAGCTTGCAGAGTGTCCTCCCCTCTCTTCAGGTGAGTTGTAAAGCTCCTGGACATCTCGTTTGCCTGGTGAACCAGCGTCTCTCTTAAGTACCACTGAGAGAGTGTCAGTGGCAAAGTGTCACAAATGTGTAAGTGTGGGGGAAGAGAGATAAAGTGTCAGAATTAGAGACAAGTATGGAAAGATGCATCATTTTGAAAATAACCCATTTTTACTTGAACACATACTTAACTCAAACCCCACAAGCACCAAGATGCTTGTATTGAAGTGGTACCAGTCAGGACTTCTTGCAAGGGCATGGTGGACCCAGCTTGCCCATTTGTTAGTCCATATCCCATTACCTGGGTTCTCCTTGTCTTGGCAACCATGTGCTGGGTTTTGAATATGGCTTTGGTACCCTTCATATACCAAAGTAGATTTTTTGGCTCCATCCAGCCCCACTTGTATGAGAACTTTCTCAAAGGATGAGAAAGGAATAAATTAAGGAATCATTTAGGTTGGAAGAGACCTCTGAAGAACATCTGTCTCAACCTCTCAATACAAGCAAAGCAAACTTGGAGCAGGCTGCTCACATTATGATCTATTTATCCAGTTCATCTCCCACTCACTGGACTCCAGTGTCACAGGCCCTGCTCAAGGCAATGTCCATGATGCTCACTGCTTTTTTCCCACTAGCCAAACCAATCACTTCATCAGAGAAGACAACCAAGTCATTCAGACACCATTTGTTGGCATATCCATACTGGTTATTCCAAACCAATTTCCTGTCTTTCACTTAGTTTGACATGGTTTCCAAGAGTTTTTCCACAGCCCTCCAAGGCTGACCAGCATGGGTATAAATAGCATTTCTAGAGAGTCCATATACTGAATGAATCTGGAAGATGAACTTTCTTCTCTTGTTTATAAAGATTTGTCTTCCCATGGTTCGACAGCCTTTAGTGCTTTTGGCAGAATTTGCTGTCTGAATAAGCAGGGTGTTCTAGTGCCCAAGCTTGCTTGTTCTGTCTCAGCACAAAATTGACATAGAGATTACTCAACTAATCTAAAATATATTGCAGCTTTGTCTCTGTGAATAAAGCAGTCTTTAATTTTTAATTTTTTTTCTGCTTGGCAGGAAAATGGAACTCAAGGCAATTTTCCCCAATTTAACCTTCCAGACAGTCTTCCTGAGAGTGATACCAGAGTCCATACAAAACCATCTGAACTGGAGAGCACCAGCATTGCAGTCAAACTGCCTATGACAGCTTCAGGTAGAATACCCCTGGATAAACTGACAGGTCTAGAGTGACAGGCTGCCTGCACAGATGAGGAGTGTGTACAGTCAGGACTCTCAGGGACCAGAGGTGCCATGCTAAATGGCTGCTGAAATATTTAACAATTTAGAGCACAGCAGTATGGATAGGACTCAGTGATTTTTAATTATCCAGTTTGGGGAGGTACCTAACAGGAGAATGATTTGACTAATACAAATACAGAAGAGAAACATGCAGTATGAAAATGAATGTGTATTTGTCTAAGACTTAGGTGGGGTAGGTGATAGCAATATCCCATTACAGGGATAAAACCCTTTCCCACTTCCTTGTGGCTGTGTCCCATTTTATTGATGTGGGCTAAATTGCATTTTGGGAGTTCTCAGATCTAGAAAGTTTCTGACAGAGTTAATCTATTTCTAGAAGGAGTCTAGGGAAAAAAAAAAAGTAGTGGCCTTTTGCTTTGAAATGATTTAGCATCCCTGCATTGCTGGATGAAGATCTGCCACTGTTTAACAAAACACCCACACATGCATGCAACACACTGATTTATAATGCTTCTGTCTGAATATGTATCCACATTTAAATGATGGGAGTGGAGGTGTTAGGGCAGCTGAAATTCTATGCAGGAAGAATCAGGACTAGGAGAAAAGCAGATTTGGGCTCTATTGAATTCCTAATGTCAGGCATCTGAGGTTGATGATTTTTATCAGAAAAACAGGTACTTGAAAGCTTTGGTTTACTAGACATTATTGATATTTTATAAATATGGCAATCAAACCAATAAACATTTAACTTTTCATGTAAGTTGTGGAGCCTGAGGGAGCAGATAGAAAACAGATGGGATTTTCAAAAACATCTATATACATGACTTCCCTCACAATTAAATAATTTTTACCTAAGCTCTCTTAAAAGTCTTGCTGAGAGATGATTAATGCTTTATTGAACTTAATACTGCAAGCCAGAAAAAATAAGAAAATAAACAGAAATTTGTATGAAATTGTAGAAGCAGAGAAATCTTAGTTGGAAGGGAACTCTAACAGCATTTCTCAGCATCCTGCTCAAAGTGGTGTGCTCTACTGTGAAATGTTCCATTATAAAAGCACTTTGCCATCAGGTTTCTGACATTTTATTGATTTTTGGTTTTACATTCTTGTTTTCTGATTTAGAAGCCTTGAAAAATTTTAGAAACCAGTTAACAGTCTATGAGCAAAAAGAAATTTTCAATTATACAGAGCTCTGGTTTCTTGGCCTGGAAGCTAAAAAGATTGAAGGTTTGCCTGAAACCCAGAATAATAATTGTTATGATGATGAGCATGGTTCCTACTTAAAGGTAAGTGGAAAAATTATGGTACTCGTTTTGAGCTCAGTAAGTTTGTAGTGATTTTATGCCAACTCTTAAGTGTTGTTTGTGAGATAAATGTTGTTTCCAGAAGATAAATATTCACATAGTGAAAACATGCCTTTTAAAGCTCAGAGGAGAATTCACTTTGCATGTTATGCAGGGCTGATGCAAGGTAGGTGAGCTATGGAAGCATCACTTTGGATTTTCTTTGTTACCCTTATTTGATGTAGACTTCACCTGCAGCTAACCCACCATCTGTCATGGACAGCAGACTCACACACACACGAGCTACAAGGAAGCCTGGTCTTTGCTGTACTCTTTGAATCTGAACTCTGTGTTCTTTTGAAGGTTTTACATGATCACATTGCCTACCGCTACGAAGTCTTGGAGGTCATTGGGAAAGGGTCGTTTGGGCAGGTGGCCAAATGTCTGGATCACAAAACCAATGAGTTAGTGGCATTGAAAATAATAAGGAATAAGAAAAGGTGAGACACCTGCTGACCTTCAACCAGTACAATCATCCCTGTTATATAGAGGCAAACTGTGACAAGGTGAACAAACCAAAATCAAACCTCCTGTACATTCATTAAACACAGTGAGGGCAGAGTGAGGAAACAGTGTCAGGAACTGGCCTGAACACAGAGGAGAGACAGCCTAGGAAAGAAAGCACAGTTTCTCCAGGCTCACAAGGAGGTCTCTCTATCACAGTGAATACACAACCCAGGGTAACCAGCTGCAGAGGACTGAGAGCAGGGAGCATCCCCACAAGACTCTAAAACCACAGGAATATGCTGGAAGGCACCCATCACTTGCTTGAACATGAAAAATTCTGTACTGTGGTCCTAAGCAACCTGTTCCTGTTAAGTGTCTGGTTACAAATTTGTGAGCTTGAAGCAGAGTCAGTGAAACAGATGTTCAGCTGTTCCATTTTCCCCCTCAGTGAACACTAAGTGTAAAGATGCTTTTCAAAACCTGTCTGACTGTGGTAGGTGTGAAACACAGCACTGTTCAAGGAAAGTGAAGCATTCCTATAGACTTGAGAGCACCAGGATTTTAGTCTGGATGCTCATTGGAAACCTTTTCATTTAAAGGTTTTTTCAGACAAGTCAAATTAGGTATCCTGAAGTGTTATGTAAGGCCAGTGTATTTAGACTAGGATTCAACTGTAAGAAGTCAAAATTACAGTGGTTAACAGGGTTGATTGAAACGTTTTAATAATTGCCCCACCTGCTAAGCTTACACTAAGCTCGTGGTGTTTGTAGCATTTGCAGAAATAGAAATGCTACCCTGAGCTGATGTCACCATTCCCATGTCATGTGATATTTCAGATTTCACAGCCAGGCTTTGGTAGAAGTGAAGATCCTTGATGCTCTGCTGAAGAAAGACAAAGATGACACTCACAATATCATCCACATGAAGGAATACTTCTACTTTCGCAATCACTTCTGTATCTCCTTTGAACTGCTGGGGTAAAGTACATTTTCCTTTACACACACCTTGAGGAGAATTGTAGATCTTGTGCCTTACAAGATTTAATTTTTATGTCTTCTTCAGAAGAATTGGCAGCTAGAAAGGAACACTGTCTAAATACAGACTGCATAACTGAGCCTTTGATCACCAAAGGTGAACTGAAAAAGGCCACGTTCAGACTTCACACGGGCAATGACATGATCCAACCCTTATTTTCTGTGCTGGGTATTGAAGTCTTCTTCCCCGAAAGACCTGTGAGGAAAAGAGTAAATTCAGGACTGGTAAACTTCAGGGTATATAAATATGAATAATATCAAATAATTTAAAAATAAAACTGCGTCTTGCTTTTTATGCATCTTTGCTGCAGGGCATCTTAGGAAGAATTCTGGAGGAGTTTTGGAGAAGTCAGATCATTTTATTCATCAGCCTTCTTGTAATCAGGGAGTCAAACTGGAATTATCCAGTCTACCCATACTTCCCCAGCCCTTAGAGTAAAACCCCCATTGCTGCATGTGCTACAGCCCCTGCTGAAGATTCGGTATCATATGGGCAGCGTGATCCCAAAGAAACCTAAATCCCTTTGTTGCTGCATGTGAGTCTGTCACTTACAGGCACACAGGGTAAGAGGTGACTCCTTTCCAGGGAAGACACAGACCAATCTTTTCTGAAAGCTGCTATGGAAACACACAAGGAAATGGGATAGCCACTATCTTTAGCTGTTTACAGAGGAGTTGAAGACTGGTTGTCATAGAAAAATGTTTGTCTGGTAAAATTTTCATTGCCTTTAAAATGCCATGAAAAGCCTTTGATTTGTGATCTTTTCCATTAAGTCTTGGCAAATTTAATTCCAAAGGAATGGGCCGTGCCTGCCACCAGTGGACACTCCAGTGGGGAAGGCAGAAAGCTCCAGTTGGTCATGTCCTTGCAGACATGTGCTAGTGCTGAGGACACCTCTCCCAGGGAAGAATTTGTTGCTAATATCCAATCTAAACCTTCTCCTTTTTCAGTTTGAAATCATTGCCCCTTGTCCTATCGCTATCAAGAATCTCTCTCCCTCCTTTTTATAAGCCCCTTATGGTACTGGAAAGCTGCAGTGAGATCTTCCAGAGCCTTGCCTTCTTCAGGCTACTGGGCAGGGCTACTGGAAGGGGGTAAGATGTGAGGGTCACAGGAGGGATATAAAAACCTAATGAAAACCGAATTGAGGGGGTGGTTATCTAGAAACAATGCTGGTTAAAAACCTGTAGACAGAAATGATTTACTCAAGATGCCAAAGCAAAGAGAAATGATGGCAAAAGGAGACAGAAGAAAATTTATTTTGGTTCCTGAATGATTATTGTTCTCAGTGAAAATCAGCACAGCTGCTTAACAGCAGAGGGTTTAGCAAGCAAGTTCACTGATTTTCCATGTGCTTTAGATCTGGGAGGTGTTTGTGCATATTACATGCAGAGCAGCATTCTCAGGGAGGAAAATAGCTGTCATTTTCCTCTGCATGAGTCCTCCACGTGGGAAGACAAGTTCTTAATTCACTGGAAACTAATAATGCCTTTAAAAATAATTTCCCCAATCTCTTATCTGCTCTCTGTCTGCTGCATCTCCCTCCCCCACAGAATAAATTTGTATGAGCTGATCAAAAAGAACAATTTCCAAGGCTTCAGCCTGTCTTTGATTCGCCACTTCACTCGCTGTGTGCTGAGGTGTTTACAAGTGCTCTACCAGGAAAAAATCATTCACTGTGATCTGAAGCCTGTAAGTACAATCATTTCATCACCTGGTATCCTGTACAGAATAAATGATCTTATCCTTTTCTTTATTGATTGAGAGGAACTGTCAGGAGAAACCCCAAAACCCAGGATGATGTTTGTACAGAAGCTGTAATTTATTTCAGATTATGTTCATGCTACAGACAACTGTAATAATCAACTGATTATTACCATTGATTCAGTTCATTCACCAAAGCATTCAATGAGATTATTTGGTTGCCAAAATGTATGCAAATATGAATCAAATGCAGGTAATAGGTAATGACTTTTTGCTTAAAGAAAAGAAGAAGTACTTGTAAAATTAAGTATTTCAAGATGAGGGACATTGTAATGCGAGGAGTATTCATAAGGCAGCCTGTTTCAGGTTATCCTCTTAAATCTATTTAATTTCTTAGGCATAGCTATAAAATTAAGTAGCCTAGTAAATGGCAAAGGAATTCTGTGGAACAGTATTTAGGGTGTTCACTTGTTTCTGGAGGAACCTCTGTCATCCAATTCCCTCTGCTGTATCTGCTAAGCATTCATTCTAGGTGAAATATTTCCATTCTCCTTAAGCCCCAAATTTAAATTTTTGCAATTTCAGAGATTTCTGAAGGATTTTAATTATATTTTCAGTTCAGGTGAAAGTTTCTCTGTATTTCCTTTTCAAAAGGGAAAATGAACCAATAAAGAAATAAGTTCTCAGGTAAAAAAGGATAAAATTCTGTTCTCACTTTGCTAAATGTATCTTGATTTAGAATTCTGAGAAGTCACATACTGTACCCTGTTGTTTTGCCAATATCTTTACCAGACCAATTTGTAGTGAGAAGGGAAGCTTGCAAGATAACTCAAATATCTGAATCAAAAACAATTAGCCAAAAACAATTAGTCAATGGGAAATCTGTTTCCAGGAAGCCACTGACAAAGAATGACGTTGGCAGCATCAATAAGTGTAGTCTGTATTTAAATAGAGCAACATATTAGTGAAAATGTAGTGAGTTAATTAAAGGACAATTTTGTTCTCATTCAACAATTATACAGTTTCATTAAATTATGTTGCTTGAAACTCACATCTGTTATCCCATCTGCCTTCTATGATACTTCACAGCATAAAGTAGAATATGGAGTTTCTCTGGCCTTTATGCTAAGTAATCACTGCCTCCAAAGCCTGGTTTTCCAGTAGATCCTGGTTTTCCAGCTTTGATCAACTCCCTTGCATTTTGAGGCATAAGAGACAGAGTCCTACCATGAGCACAAAGGGATATCTAGGTGCAGAGAGGGGATGCTGCTTCCCTTACCAGAGCCCCTGGACTGTGGGATCCAGTCCTTGCCTTGACTTTCACCAGTAGCACTTCTCCTTCTTGGTACATGAAGCGTTTCCTTATGAGTTAATTACCCAGGAAACCACTTCATCTTTATTTGGCACCCACCTGGGAAATGTTCAGTCCTTCAAAGCCCTGACATATAATCACTGTAAAACTGGTTGATAAAGGTAACCTCTGTCTGCTGAGGAGTGGAGAAGGAAATCCTTCATTTAGACAGACTTCTAATGAGGATAAAACTCAGCTGTGCAGAAGAGAGCTGAAAGCTGTATTTGCTTATCAGTGCACATATCTCTGAGCTGGCTGTTTAAGAATCACTTCTCCAGCTGGAATTGCAGGAACCCAGTGCTGTACCCACCTGCACCCAGCTGAGAATCCATAGGATCCTGCCCTGTCCATTTATCCCTCCCTTGAGACCTGTGCATCACACAGGTGGGGAGGGGTGAGCTGGCATGGAGTCTGGAGCAAGTTGTGCAGGGAAGAACTATGGAGTGTGGCTCCTTCATGGGCCAGGGGCTTTCTGTGCTTAGAAAAGGATGGTTCTGGTTAATTCAGCACAGCACAAAGCCAAGTGCAGTTTGGCTTTTCCTAGATAAGCAGATGAGTTTTGGGGAGCTTGCTGGTGCCCTGTCTGGCTCACCTGCAGCCATCTGCATCTCCCCTCTGCTTTGCACAATTGCGCATTATTGGCTGCCTCCTCATTTTAGCGAATGTATTCCAAAGGAGGTCAAATTTTGAAGCTCTCATGCTGAGAAGTGTAAATGTAATTTGCATTCTGATTTTCCCAAGTGTTCACTAACTTAATATTGTGCTAAATCCCTCTTTTCCCTGTGATTTTTTTTTCTTTTTAGGAGAACATACTATTATACCACAATGGGCAAGGTTCGGTCAAAGTTATTGATTTTGGATCAAGCTGCTATGAAGACCAAAGAGGTTTGCAGAAAAGTCAAGTTGATGTAATTTTCTTAATAAGCTTTCTTAATTTTAAATAATGTGGAAAAACTATTTCTTGGATTGGGCTAATATATTGACCTATGCCCCTAATTAGAACCTGGTGAACTGTTCAGCCACTGGTGGTGGAGCAAATACTGGTAGAGACAAGTAAGATATTACCATTCTTTTTCTTTGTCCGAAGCCTGATCAGCTTCTCTACTCCTGTTGAAATCAGAATTGCACTTTCAGGAGTGCTTATCTGGAACAAACTTAAGAGGATAATCCAAATATTTCACTTATCAAGAAGTTTGTCAGGTCCAGAGAGTCTTTCTCTGTGAAATGGTTAAATTATAATTGGTACTTTTTGTATGAATATCACAGGGAGGGAAGTGGGAACTGTGTATTTAATTTAGGAACTGTTGATTGATGCAAATGGAACACCTTCAAATAGGAAAATGAACATGGATGAACTGAATCACAGCATTAGTAGAACAATTTCCTTCAGTGAAACTTGAAAAACAATTTCTGAATAGAACAGTGGAAAGCATATCACCCATTACTTTTAGGATGGGATAAGAAAATATTTCCAGAGCCTATGTGAGCAATCCATGGATAGACAGATTTATGATTCCTGAACATATGCCACTTTTCTGTGAAACCTGCAATTGACATTTCAGTCCCAACTGTGATATTTTGCTTCTTGTCTGATTTTTGATCCAGTGTACACCTATGTTCAGAGCCGCTTTTATCGCTCCCCTGAGGTGATTCTTGGTCATCCTTATGCTATGGCTGTTGATATGTGGAGCTTAGGCTGTATCATAGCAGAGCTTTACACAGGCTACCCACTGTTCCCAGGGGAAAATGAAGCTGACCAACTTGCCTGCATCATGGAGGTAACCTTTGGGAATGGTTTGCATACCCATTTGATAAACTGCACCACCAGAAACAAAGAGAAACCTCAAGCAATAATGAAATATAACTGGCTACAGCCTGGCCTTTCAGAGGGAGGTTTAATGCAGCCAAATGTCTCTTTGAGCCAGAAGGTTCCCCCTGAGCCTCTTTTCCTCCAGGCTGAGTCCCTCCAGCTCCCTCAGCTTCCCCTCATCACAACTGTGCTCTTGCCCCTTGCCCAGCTCTGTTCCCTTCCACGGACATGCTCCAGCCCCTCAATGTCCTTCCCGAAGTGACAGGCCCAGAACTGGACACAGGATTTGAGCTGTGGCCTCACCAGTGCCATGGAGAGAGGGACAATCACTGCCCTGGTTCTGCTGGCCATGCTATTTTTGATACGAAGATGTGTACCGGCAGCACTAAGGAATCCCTTAATTCCCTCAGCAATAAGAGGTAATATTTTGCAGGCATTTCACAAATGTAAATTGCAACATTCAGCTTCTTTTCATAAGGAGGGCAAAATGCCACATCTCACTTGTTGGTTGTTGTGTATCTTATGAAATGAGGTGTAACTCTATGAATTAATTTTCTATGAAGGTATTGGGTCTTCCACCAGCTGATTTTATCCAGGCTGCATCAAGGAGGAGAACATTCTTTGGTAATTTCTTCTGATTATTTGTCCTTGCTGGATCCCTCCTTGGTAGTCAATCACTAATTAATAGCTCTGGTAGAGAGTATAGACCTTCAGCTAATTCCTAAAAAAAATACTGATAAAAAAATACTGAAAAAAATACTGATAAAAATACTTCCAGGAAGAGGTATGGAAGAAAAGCAAAAGGATAAAATGAGGCCTATAAACGAACCTGGAGCTCTGTTCTTCATGTCTTATGGGCCTCTAATTGCCAAAGTTATAGAGAAGTTGCTCCTTAAAAATGTTGTTGCTGAAAGGAATGCAGTGGGCTCTGGGAACTAATTTACATTGTTCATTTCTCTGTGTATAATTTGGGTTTGGAAATTGCTTCAAGCGAACAAACCAACAAAGTGTAGGATGTGGTCTCTAGGATGTAACCAATCCTGCTTGCCACAATTCTGGCAGATTATCAATCCAGTAGGGCAAAACTGGAGTTTTAGTGGGATGGACATGGATACTGTTTATGCAACGTCTTAAAGTATTTAGTGAAGGTTTTTAATGTAATTTTTTGAGGATGTCTTTTTTTTTTTTTAAAGATTCCAAAGGTTTTCCTAAATCCATAACTAACAGCAAGGGGAAAAAGAGATGCCCAGACTCCAAGGATCTAAGCACAGTGCTGAACACTCATGATGCTGGTTTCTTGGACTTTTTGAAAGGATGCTTAATGTGAGTTCATATTGTATGCAACAAGCTAGTTTTGACTTTGCTTTCATTCTTTTGTGCCTTTTAAATCTTTGTTATGTTTGGTTTTTTATTGTTTGGTGGTGTGCTTTGGGTTTGGTTTGGTTTGTTTTCCTCATGGCATCATTTGTATAACTGTTATTACTGACATTTTACTATGTCTTCTTTAGCAGTGACTTCCAATTTCTTTCTAGCAGTTCAGTAGCACTTTCCTAAAGAAACTGTTAACTTGTGGTTACATGGGGAGGGAAGAAAAAAATCATCCCACTCTGTTTCACAAGAAGGTTGCTTTCAGTGTTCTCTGTTTGCCAAGTCTGTGTGAATCATTGATCCATTTTGGTTTGCTGGTTGAATCGAAATTTTCAGAAAATAATTTCAGTGGAGCAAGAAACCAAACCTTAAACAAGGAATTTTGGTTCTCCACACTAATAGAACCAGGAACTGCATATTAAAAATGGTTTGATGCTGCAGAGGGTTTGATCAGCACAGTGCTGACATAAATAGGTTTTGAAGGATGGAGAAGATCACATAAGATTTTTCCATGGTTTTGGGATAAAAATATAAAAATTATTTTTTTTCAAAAAAATGTCCTCATGACTTTCAAAAGACAAGGCTAAACCTTTTCTACCTTGTACTAATTTTCAGACAGAAATAGTTGAATAATGATTTGTCTCCTGTGGATTTAAGGTGGGAGCCTTCTCTGCGCATGACTCCCGATGAAGCGATGAAACACGCGTGGATCCAGGAGCCAAAAATATTCCGGAAAACACAGGCTCCAAGGAAGATGAGTGATGGCTCATTCTCTGCTCTGGAAAATAGAAGAGAGACCATTCGTAAGCTTGTTCTACTTCAGAACTAAGTGCATTTATATCAGTGTTTGGTGTTTATTTGTGCTTAGTGTCATCTGCCTGGAGTAAGGGGAGGTGAAAGTATGGAGACAGTGGATGGCCACTGAAATGGAGTGGGTAAAGGCACCATTCCTCAGTTGTGTAGAACTGCATGCCTCATGTTTTAGTTCAGCTGCCTGCAAAAAGACTGGAAGTGATGAAGATTCTCATGGAAAGTCCTTTTCCCTGTTGAGAGCAAAACAGTATCTGACCCCACACCACAGTACCTGTCACTTCCAGAGCAAAAGAATGCAGCAGTGGGGGCTGTAAGAACCCAGAGAAAACTTTCATCTGATTTGCTGGGAGTTTGTGTCAATCCTGTGTTTTACCTGCTGTTAAAAGTCTGCAGTCTTAACCCTCTCATTTTAATGATTTATTGTTGCAGAGAATCTCTGGAAAAATGCAGCTGACAAAGTGAGAAGTGAATTGGCTGACAGACTGACTCCCTTCACAGGCACAGCAGAAAGTGATGTGCAGAACACAAGGAAGCATGCTATTCCAGACAAATATTTTGAAAACCACATGGAAAAACCTATTAAATACGATCAAGCAGAAGACAGTGGCGAAAGAGCTCTTCCAAAAACTTCTCTTTTTTTCCCACCAATTAAGTAACAAAGAGCACAAGCTATGATTGGCTCGATTGCATACCTAGTATATTTTGTAGGTATTAATTGTACTCAGGAATATAAGCTATATCTGTCTGTTCATGGGCTGTGCACATTGTAAGTATATTTAATGTTCTTTTTACCCTGAAATCATCTAGTCAACCAAAACAGAATTTGAGAACCATTCATTTTCCTCATCTACATCCTTGTGATCAGAGATTCTTCACAACCAGCAGCAATAAAATGGAGACTGTAGAGGTGGAGAGTGGCTTATTCTTGGTGTTATAACAGACTTTTGAATTTTATATTTTCCTGGATCTAAAAGAATAGATGTGTTGACTGAAGAATCTGAATTCTTTTACTTAAAGCAGCATAAGTCAGGAATAATTCATGGATAAGATTACTGGATTTACTTAGGTATATAAAAAAATAAGAGCAGTCAAACCCAGCATCCTCATTTTCCTCCTTCTCTATCTTCCTCTTTCTATAGTGAAGCTGCTAGATGGAAACCATTGTCACACCTTTCTAGAAGATTTAGAAATGTAAATTATGCTCTTTAGCTTTCCAGCAACAACAAAGCAGAGTGGTATTCTGGGCCCATTTCTGCAGGGAGAATGGATTAAAGCAAGCTGGTTTGATTTGGGAAAATTGTCCTTCATGGCAAGTTTAACTTAATACTGTGAAAAAACCCCAACAAAAACCAAATTAATTTCTGTGATCCCTATGGCTTATGTGTTTAATTTAGGTATTTGGCTCCTCACTGCATTTGTAAAGCACCCATCTCATTACGCATCTTACATTTACTGGAGCTTATAGCTAGAAATTCAGTTGAAAAGGAATAATGAGAAAATTGTCCTTCTAAAAGCAGCTGCTACTTTAGCAATGACACTGCAGCAGCCCCAAGGGAAAGAGGTGTTCAGAGGTGTTTAGAGTCACCATAGCAGCAAACTCCCACAGGCTCTTTAGCAAAAGTAAAATTCAAAGGATATGGAAGTGGTCCTCAAGCAGTTCCAGAGTTACAGGGGTAAACAAGCCACCTGACAGGTACAGCTGAATCACTTAATGGTGGAAGTCACCTCAGGGAAAATCGACTGCTATGATTGTCCCCTCAGCTTCAGACAAATCCTGGGACTCCTGAGGAAACACCTGGAAAATGAGTGACCCAAGAAGGGCAATAGCCCATTATTGAGGGTAATTGAGCAGAGAATTACAAGGATATTTTGGCAGACAAATACCACCCTGCTGTGATGCAGAACATTCCTGACAATCAGACTAGCTTGCAATGCCGGAATTATTTGTACCTCTGGTTTCAGCAACACTCTTTTGGAGCTGAACCCTCCTGGAGACTTTAAAATGCTCCCATTCCCATTCTTCAGCAGAATGATGTGCTGGGAAAAATGGGTTCTGTTCTGCACCATGTTGTGGCATGGCACAGCACAGCCAGGATGGGTGCACTGTATAGTGTGGGCCTCATCATATTTCTTAGACCCTTGGAACAGTAATTTACTAGTTTGGTGCAGTTGCTGGTCATTCTTCATCTGCTGTGTCACATTCCCTTCACTGCTTAGGCTGCCTCAAGTTACAATATCTGATTCTCACAATTGTGCACTTGGCGTTTTGTCTGCTCTACCTCAGGGACAACATTTGGGGGCAATTATATTGAGGTGTCCGTGACACCTGCAATGGATGTCACCCTAATGAAGGTGTAAACCTCATTTGATAAATGGGCTTCTGTGCTGGAGCCATGTTTTCTTCACAATTAGTATGTTTCAGTGGCTCTCTATAGTAAGTATCATCATATTATTTCTCATCCCATATGCTGATGGGCTTTCCAAGGCATTCTGTGTTCCAGGAAAAGTGGCAAAGTCACCTGAGCCTGTAATTCAGTTTGATCATGCTTTCATACAGAAGGGAGATGGATGGCATTTCACTGGAGCTGCCATGAAGTTGCTGTCTTCCTTTCCTTGCTGTCCTGCTGTTCTGCTTTAATTCCTGCAGTCTTTATGGTAATCTTCATCTTCAAAATCTTTCCTAATAAGGGTTCTTTTGGATAACTTGATTTTTTTTCTCAGAGACGACAGAAATTAATATAAATTACTTGGCAGTAATATCTAGCCCTGAGATATCATCACTGCTTTCACATTCCTCTGCAGAAACAAGTAGATCTATCAGACACAAGTAGCATCCTCATTTCAGTGCTATTTGAAAGGAAATAATGAGAAAATTCTCTGTGTAAGAGGACAACCTACAAAATGCTGAGAAAAATCCTCTGACTCATGCTCAGCTTGAGCCACCCTCAGACTTTTCATGACGCAGACTCACAGAGAAAAGAAACACTGATAATTTGCTTCCTTGAAAAGCCCAGTCTATGCATCATGATTTGTTTCTCTATGTATTGCCATTTTTTAACCACATTTGCCAAGAAAATTAAGTGGCTGCTTTCTTGTCCATCTCTGCACATTGGCCTGTCTCTCTGGTCCAGTGGAAGGTGTCCCTGCTCATGGCAGGAGGGTTGACATGAGATAATCTTTAAGGTCCCCTCCAACCCAAACCATTCTATTATTTTATGATTCGGTCTTCCAGTTGGGCATTTTTACAGCACAGATAAGTGATTTGGGGTGTAAGGCTGGGAGGGGTATCACAGTATGAAGAAGTTCTAGGAATCCACATCACTGAGCTGAGGAGAATGTGCAGGACCAGCACTGTTGCAGCAGTAGATATTTGCAGGATGTCAGATACAAATCTTTAGGTAATCAAACTGTGAGGACACAAAGGCTCAGTGACCAAGCTGTTAAAACACTTCTGTCTCTGAAAACTCATTACAAAACTGTTGTCAATAACAACCTTTCTGGAATTGAATGCTTTCTGTATCATTGCACTTCACTGCACTTGGGAGGCTGCATGGGTATCACTGCAATACATCAAACTCACAGTCATTGCAGAGCCCACATCAGTGGCTTTCAAACGCAGAGACTCTCCTGATTACTCCAGATCTACCGTGCAAGGATTTACCAGCAGGCATCAATTTCTGCAGCTCTGGGTGTGCCTGTGCCCTCCTATTTGCTATGTGAGACAAATAAAGCCAATTTGTCAGCCTGGGAACTGCTTGTCTTTGACCCTCACTGTGCTTCCACTGCTCTGAGCTTTCAGGTGACAAGTCTGTCCAGAAAATGGATATGTAGACACTGTTTATATCTGTTCCAAAATACCTGTAGCCACCACCTGGATGCCCCTGCTTTCAACAGTATTTTTGGCACCACTTTAAAACTTGAAAAGGGAAAGGGGGGAAAAAAGAACTGCAGTCCTACAATTCCCCATTCTGTAAATATCCCTGTAAATATAAATATACGTGCTGATGTATCTGGCCCTGCTAACCCACTTTGCAAACTACTTATTATAAAGAGAATCTCCAGTTCTCTATCCTCGGGTTTTTTGGGCATCCAGGATTTTCAGCCTGTGAAGAAGGAAAGGGTTTTTCCCAGCTGCAGTGGGACAACTCCTGGAACAGGACGGTTTGTACTACACAGCTCTGGATACACAAGCCCAGAGCAGTGAAAGAGCTGAGAAATTACATTAAGCAAAAGTAAAGTCCTTTCACAAGGCAATTTGTGAAAAAAAATCTCCCTTATGCCACCCCTTTTCCTTCAGGATTGCATGTATTACTCAACAAAGAGCTTTGTATCTCCTCTGCTGCTTCCATATGATCCATAGGATTTGGAAGAAGTAGCCCTGCAGATGTGTGGCAAAAGGTGAGTCAGTTTGGCACCACCTTCCACAAGGGCTATAGTTTTTTGAAATAAGGAGAATCTGGGATGGATTCAGACATGGGAAATAGGACTCTCAAAGAAGTGAGTAGCTGAATGTTTTAGCCTAGTTACAATAGGCTCAAGTTACCATTCTGTTAAATACCTATTTGGGTATCAGCCTTCAGACATTTTTAAACCAAATTTCTTTTTAAGTTGAATTTTTTGTTAAAATTTGTCCTAAAAGAACAAAGGTGTCAATAACCTTGCCAGAATGCAAATATTGTGAAAGGATACTGGCATTGTTTCACCTGGCTCTATATAGCAAGATTCTGCTACTTCCTGCACTGCAGCAGGATGAGCTGGGGAGGTGTGGGGTGGAAGCCGGCTGTGAGTCAGGGACGTGTGTGCTGCCTGCAAAGGATTTCGGCAGTGGAACAATCAGGGCTGCTTTGAGAGTACTGGGCACAGCATTTTCCTTCTTCTTCACCTCCTGAGTTTGTTGCACGCCATCATAATCCCCAGAGAGAAAACTCGGGGAAACTTCACTGCTTTCCTCTCCTGTCTGTCTCTGTCTGTTGCCTGAGGCAGATACTCAGAGGTGCCATCACATCCTGTGGTTCTGACTCTCCTCTTTCTTTTCACACTTGGCTACTGTACCAGCATTTAGTTTTCTAAAGGAAGCAGATTTTATCTTCCTCCCTCTTCTCAGGTCATCTATAATTTTAAAATCTTCCTTGGCATGCTGCTCACTGCCAATCTGTGGTATCTTCCTGCTTCTGCACATCTCTCCCACGCCCCTCAGCAGTGCCATGCAAACACCACCACATCCTGTTCCACCCAAGAGACCACGCAACTCCAATCCTTGTCACACAGCTAAACTCCTTCTCCTTGTAATTCCAGAAGAGTTGCACATTCCAGCAGCGACTCAGTTGCATCCTCCAATCTCACACTTTTCTCCATGTGAGGAAGGGATTTTCTGCCTAAAAGTGGAGAACAAGCCATAGTGAAAATTTCTCACATGGGCAGGTCTGCAAGATGCAGATTCCCTTGCCTTTTCCCCTCCCCAGTTCATGATTAATTCTGTCTTTGGTTCATATCCCAGAGGGGCCAAAGTGTCTCAGTTTTGATATCCCTGTGCTGTCCTAACCTTCAAATTCTCAATTTGCATTCTTGTATCCCTCAGTCCTGGTTCCCCGCAAAAACAGAGTCTTGGGCCTCTCTGGAGCAGACAGTACAAAAAATGTCAGCATTTGATTAGAGAACTGAAATAAGAAACCATAAATATACTTGCTGTCTAAAGCAGGACTGTCAACAACATGACCTGGGATTCAAGCAATCTGTATGCAATTCAGTCTTTTTAAACCCTCTCCCTGAGGATCAGATCAGGTAACTCTCCTTCTCTGTTGTTCATCTGTTCTTCCAATGCTTGCCCCAGAAAAATAATACAAATGCCTTTTCTACATTTTCCCTGCAAGTTAATAGGAATAAACGACCACGTCCTCCAAAACCCACAGATCTGGGATAAGTTTTGTAGTGGATCATGCAACTCGGGAAATTGGAGATGATGGACAAGGCACCTCCTGGCAGAACTGGTCAGAAATCTGCTGAGAGTTTTTGTTTTTATGTCATTACACTGAAAGGTCTCAGGCAGCACAAGAGATGATGCACTTTTCTCCTTTGACTCACTCCCACCAAGGTATAGCACATGGAACAAAGGCATTTTTCTTATTCTACTCTTCCAGATTGCTATCACAGGAGCCCTTTCCATGTGCCACAACAGTTTCCTCATAAGCCCATGGCATTAAGACTGAGCTTCTTTCCAAGAATTTGTCCATAACCATCCTGCCACAGTGGCACAATCAGGGCTCATTACAGAATCTGCAACAGCAAGACAATTTTGTCAGAAGAGCCCCTTTTCCTTAGTGAGGAGAGCCAACATTCACCCACCCTGAGGAGTTCTGGGTAGGAGGCAAACACTTGGCTGCCTTGTTTTGGTCCTGTAGTACAAAACACCTGTTAAAAATGTTAAAAGATGTATATGAAATGGCTTAGTACAGTTTCACTCAGGCAAGGTGCCAGGGCATATTATGTAAAGCGTTGATCTTCCTTATATTTTAAATTGAATATAGATCAGTCGGGTTCCAGCCCTCCTTCCTGGCAACAGGCCCAGCCTCGGGCACTTCATATAAACTGGTATTCTCATAGCTGCCCAAGGTTGCCCAAGTTGCCCAAGCAAGACTTAGAGGTATCAGAGACTGCAGAGATGATGGTGATGTTCTTTTCAGGAATCAAGAGAATGCTCTTCCTCTTGTTCCTCCCATGCTTTTGTTCTGGCCAGCTTGCATCTCTGCTGCTGAGTTTCCCCACCTTCATGGATCCTTCCAGCATATTCTACCTCCATTGGCACCATAAGGAAGAGGAGCTGATGGGGCTGAGCTGCACATCCCCACAACTGGCTGGGTGGCACATGGATTCAGCCCTCATGGAGAGCTGCCTGGATCTGACATGGTGTCAGGAGATGCCTTCCAAATTGGCAGCATCTCATTCCCTGTAAGCTGAACAGATTTCCTATTCATCCCCCTTTGCTAAGGGTCATGCTCCAAGTATATTGAAAAAAAAAAGGTATATTGAAAGGCTAAGAGGATTGGAAAACTTCAGCCTGGAAAAACTTAGGGAATTGGGATTTTTCAGCCTGGAAGATAGAAGGCTTTGGGGTGACCTCACTGTGGCCTTGCAGTGCCTGAAGGGAACCCACAGGAAAGATGGAGACTCTTGACAAGGGCCTGGAGTGACAGGACAAGAGGGAATGGCTTCACACTGACAGAGAGAAGGTTTAGATTGGATATGAGGAATAAATTGTTCCCTGTGAGGGTGGTGAGGCCCTGGCATACTTAAGTATGTCAGGCATAGGATAGGATATCCTTGGGAATTCTTGTTTTTTCCACTGTCAGGCAACCACTAAGGATAGGCGCTTGATGTTAAAGCAGCTGGAGTTTAGAGAGGGAGAAATGCCACCAAGGCTGCTAAATTAAAACCAGGCTGCTGTTTTGTTTTGCTTTAATTATAAAAGAGAAACAGGCAGCTTAATTTTGTCCAGAAAGAGAGAGAAAAAACTGATACCAGTGAAGTATCTGCCAGTTGCAGCAGTTTTACTTATTCAGCTGTTTTCAATTCCTCTTTCACACAAGAGTAAAATGTATTTTGCACAAAATATTTTGCAATGTTATCTAAAAATGGGTAGACTTTGGAGGGAGTGAGGTAGCCAACCTTCCTTATTGTCATCAGTTGGTTGCAAAATTATTCTTGTCATAACCACTTTCTAAATATATTTTGGATTGTGACCCAGACAGGGACCTTTTGGCTGTGAATCACTGCAGGAAAAAAATAAAATAAACACTTGTTCTTATTTGTTCAATAATGATTTTAAAAAAGGGTTTGGGGATAAACCCAAAACATTTAATTTCTCCTAAAAGAACATCCTCAATGGAAAAATTGAAATATTTGATTTCCAAAGTATTAAACATTCCATTATTTTCAGAAAATATATTTAACGTTAACAATGCTATTTTCCTCCTTGATAGTTGAAAGTCTTTGTTTATATTAGAAAATCATTTTGGTCCCACAAAAGTTACCATTTTTTTTCAAATCTTTTACGTATCAGAAAATATCTCCTAATTAATTTAGATCTGGATACAGTAAGCAAGCACATGAAATCCAGACAAATCCACATCTGCTCAGCTGTCAAGCACATCCACTGAACCCAAGGAACAGACAGTTTGAGGGAAAGACATCCTAATTACTGTAAGTGGAATTTAAGTGAGGTTTTTCTATTTGAAATCTTCCTTCTAAGCCTCTCTCACATCCTTGGTTTCTAATTTTCCTTTATACTACAATCAAAAGGTCATTATCTGATTATTGTCAAGGGATGAAAAACCAGCCCAAAGGCTTACTTTCACAAAGGAAAACACTTGTTTTTCCAAGTGTTTACTACATTCTCCATTCATAATGTATATTTAATTTAAAATATTTTATCTATTTCACAGTAGCTGATTTGCAGACTATTTATCTTTGAATTTGGATCTTGTAATGACATCTTTACCAAATCTGTTCTCTTGATGAGGTACAGAGACCCATTGGACTCAACTGACCCCAGAAGATTCTCCATCTCTGACCTGAGGCTGCACAATGTAAGTACTGGACAAGAGCCTGGTATGTTAAAAAACTCCCCTTCTTCTGTCTTTCTTGGTCATGGCCACACTGAGTTTGCGATTGCACAGGCCAAAAGATGGACATGACAGGTCTTGGAAACATGGATATAAAGCTGGCAAGAGTAGGAGTGAAGTGGGAGTGTGAAGGGTTATTTGTTAGGAAAATGCTGTCAGATGTTGCCCATGCCCTTAGCTAGAGTTTAGGAAGCCAAATTCATTAGGTGCTAATGAATTGCAACAGAATTATTAACACAGACATCTCATTATTAACACAGACATACAGGGCCATTGTCCCACCCATACAGGCCCACATAAAAATAATTTACTGAAGGTATTACCACTCCCCATCATAGTTTTGTGGGAGATACACAATACCACAGAGAAATAATAAGTATACATTTAAATGCTGAAAAGTGTGGCTGAGTACTCAGAAATACAATACAAACTACCCTGTGTGCTATCTCCAGTATTAAGGTATGCAGCATCTCAGTATCACATGAAAGGATTTACAAGGGGAGATGGAGTCCCCTTTTAACTTCCCCTCCATGGTATTTGCACCATGCTTGTCAAATTGAGTTCAAAAGCACCAACTCAGTGGGGTGTTGCACCTTCCTTCTTCAAACAGCACCGGCCCACACAGTCAGCACTCCCTCAAGATGCAGCAGAACCTGCTGATCAGCGTAGGCAATATTCCACAGGAAAGAGGGGCACTATTTTTATGGCAAAATTTGTGGGATTGGGGCTATCATGTGCTTGTCACTCCAGAAAAACAGCAGTGAAAACCAAAAAAGTTGATTGAACTCAATGGATGTTTCCTACACTCCGTCTGTGTTACAATTGGCAAATTAGTAATGCAATTCCCTAATAGAAAAAAAATTCTGAATGAAAAATGAATTAAGGCTTGGTGGAGCTGAAAAATCTCAGAATACTTTGGGTTGCCCACAGAAGCTGTGGCTGCCTCATGCCTGGCAGTGTCCAAGGCCAGGTTGGATGGGGCTCTGAGCAAACTGAGATAGTGGAAGGTGTCCCTGCCCATGGCAGGGGTTTGGAACAAGATGATCTTTAAGATTCTTTCCAACCCATTCCACCTTTCTGGAGATGTGGAATGGCTTCCAACTGACTTTGTTGTGACAGTAGCCCAGCTTTTATACTCTTAAACAAACAAGCTGACGTAATTTCTAGTTTCATTCTTCTGTTAGATTTCTCTCAAAGCCTGGCCAGGGCTCAAGGGTGAACCAAGGGAGATGTCTTTGATTGTGTACCCCTCTAATTAGGCCAGATGTGGTCTTATCCGGTTTCTGGATATGCAAAGTAAACACTTGTTTTGCCAATAAACAAACACATACAAAAATAGTTCATTCGTAATTGAATATATCTATCTCTATATCTATATCCATATCTATGTCTATATCCACATATAAATAACATTTGGTTGGAAGGTTCATCTAGAGGCAACTTTGGCTCAGTGTCTGTTGTTGAGGCCTCGGTCAGGGTCTGTTGTTCAGGCCCCAGTACTTCATCTGCCTGTCACAGAATTTCTGGACACGTCTCCCTGTCAGGTCTGAGGGCCACTGCAAACCTTCATTTGACCACAGTACAAACTTTTGAGTCCTCAACCACCACAGAAACGGCTTCACTTCCTCCTCTTTCTCTCACACAGCTGGTGATTGCTTGGCTTTTCTGGGCCTCTGATTATGGGACATGAGGCACAGAATACCAGAACACATCCCTGGCCCTTTGAAGAAACCTCTGCCATTACCACTGGCAGCAGAGGGTGTTCCAGATCTGATGGCCCTGAGAGAATACTTCCATAATAGAAAATTGTCTCTCTGTAGAAGAAAAAGTTTTTCCTATAGTTGGTTCTAAGTCAGAAAAGCAATGTCTTATAGTTCTGTAAAGACAGAAAAACAGTAATCATAGAATTATGGAATGGTTTGGGTTGGAAAGGACTTTAAGATGCTCTCATTCCTCCTTTCCTGCCATGGGCAGGGACACCTTCCACTACCCTAGGTTGCTCAGAGCCCTCTCCAACCTGACCTTGGACACTGTCAGAGATGGGGCACCCACAGCCTCTCTGGGCAACCTTTGCCAGGGCCTCACCACCCTCACAGGTTATTTTATTATTTCTTCCTAATATCCAATTTAAACCTCCTCTCTGACACTGTGAAGCCATTGCCTCTTGCTGGTCACCCCAGGCCCTTGTCAAGAGTCTCTCTCCTTCTTTCTTCTAGCACTAGAAGCATCTTTCTTCAGGCACTGGAAGGCCACAATGAGGTCACCCCAAAGCTTCTCTTGTCCAGGCTGAAAAATTCTCTGACTTTCGTCATGGCAGAGGTGCTCCAGCTTCTCAACTCAGCTCAACTTTGTTGGCCTCATGTGGACTCTCTCCAACAGCTCCATGTCCTTCCTGTGCTGGGACTCCAGAGAGAAAAGAGGCCACCCCTCAGCCTCCTTTTCTCCAGACTGGAAAAAACATGAAATCCTCAGCTGCTCTGCACAGGACATTCCTTCCAACCCTTCCACCAACTTTGTTCTCTTCCTCTGAGCCTGCATTCAAGGACCTTCACACCCTTCTTAAATTCTAGGGCCCTGGGCTGGTTTTGGCTGGGATAGAGCTCATTTCCTTCATAGCAACTGGTATGGGCTACGTTTTGGATTTGTGCTGGAACAGTGTTGAGAACAGGGATTGCTGAGAAGAGATTAAACAGAGTAGGAGTCCTCTGTTTGTCACCCCACCCCACCCCACCACTGAGGGGGCTGAGGGTGCACAAGGAGTTGAGAGGGGACACAGCTGACCCCAACTGCCCAGAGGCATATGACAAACCTGGAAAGCCAAGGGATTGTTTTGTTTAGGCTGCACTATTCCAGCTGCTGCCTTTGCATATTAAGTATCTTTTGCACTTCCCAAAACAGGCTGGACAAATCCCCCTTTCTGAATCTCCATTTGCCCCCAGAATTCCCTTGTAGAGAAGCAGACAATGTCTGTGAGCTGCACAGAGCCCACAGTGCTCAGGACACAGCAGGGAAAAGTGTTTTGCGTGTGGGTGTATGAAGCTTCCGGTGCCAGAACCACTTCCCAACACAGGTGACCTCAGAGCAGCGATAAACTTGTATTTCCTTGTCGCTATCCCTCTCCTCGGTGGGACCCCTCTGTCCCACCCCCTGTGGTGCGAGCCTGCTCGTCTCAAGGCACAGGCGGCGGAGGGGTCCTGGAGTGGATACAACATGGACTCAAAGTATCTAGACACAGGAGGCTCAAACTTGCTGGAATAATCCCGGGTTTATTGTCTGTGTTCCATCCGGGGCAAGAGAGAGACCAAAATGCTCAGGGTCTTATCTCTTATACCAGGGGGCAGGGGTGATTAGGGGATGCAGGAAGGTCACAGCCAATGGGAAGGGGGAAGGGAAAGAAGGTTCTCAGGTAGGAACTAACATTACACAACCCAGAGGTGAGTTTTACCCTTGGGAGGTACCAAGATTTTAGATGCACTACAATACCTCACCCTTTTCTGTTATATAAAAATGAAAAACATAGATTTGAGTAAGAGGTAGGTTATTTCTACAAAAAGAAAAAAAAAGGAACAGAAATTTTTTAAAACATATTCACAGCTAAAGTATGCAGGTCAGAGGCTAGAGAGGTTTCTTCTTGCTCTCTTCAGCCGCGTCTTCTCTTGGAAGCAACAGCCACTTGCTTCTCCTTTTTTCTTGCTGGTGCTGGATTCTTTGGAACAAAAGGTTTTACAAATTTCTGAGGAATCCATCGGGGGCCTGAAGGGGTGGAGACACATGCGTAACCACGCCCCCAGGTGACAAGTTCATAGGGACCCTTGGTCTGCCAAGTTTCAGGGTCTCTGATTAAAACCGGTGGATGTTGTGACAATTTAAACTGACCACCAATGTTAAAATGCCGGGTTACAGGAGGATTCATGTTTTCAAATGAGCAGTTTAGGAAGTTAATGGTAAACAGAGCTTTACAGAGTTTCTGCTGCGGAGACATCCACACTGCTTCACTGCCTTGCCTGGCTAGAACTTGTTTGAGCGTCTGGTGGGTACGCTCGATTACAGCCTGACCTGTGGGGGAGTGGGGGATGCCAGTTTTATGTTCCACTCCCCACTGCTGGACAAATTCCAGGAACTCCTTGGATTTATATGCTGGGCCATTATCTGTTTTAATTTCTTTAGGGATTCCCAATACAGAAAAGGCCTGTTGTTTAGCATGCACAGACTTTTCTCCTGCGTGAGCAGAGGCATACACCGCTCCTGAGTATGTATCAATACTCACATGTACATACTTAAGGCGGCCAAAACTGGGGATGTGAGTGATATCTGTTTGCCACACCTCACAGCTCTTAAGGCCTCGGGGATTAACCCCGATGCCTAATGATGGTACTGCCTGGAGCTGACAACTGGGACAGGTAGCCACGATGGCTTTAGCCTGGTCCCGTGTCAGCTGGAACTGACGGATCAGTCCTGGCACATTTTGATGGTATTGCTGGTGACTTATTTTTGCCTGCTGAAACACATCAGGGAGACATACTTTTTCCGCTGGGGCAGCAAGGGAATCAGCCTTCCGGTTTCCCTCAGCAATTTCACCTGGCAACGGTGTATGCGCCCTTATATGCATTACATAGAAAGGTTGTTCTCTATTCGAGACCAAGTAAATCAGTTTTGAAAGCAATCTAAAGAGATGTTCGTTCTCAATGTCTTTGAGAACTGCCTGTTCCGCTCTGGACACCACTCATGCTACGTAGGCTGAGTCAGTAACTAAATTAATTGGTTCTGAAAATTTCTCAAAGGCTCTCACGACTGCAGCTAGTTCAGCTATCTGGGGTGACCCCTCTACAAACTCAACATCAGCTTCCCAAAGCTGAGTCTGTGGATTTCTCCAAGTCATCACCGACTTGTGGGATGTCCCAGATGCATCAGTGAACACTGTGAGCGCCTTGAGTGGCCTTCGGCTCCTTTTCTCACGAGGAATGAGATGGAATTCCTCATGAAACAATTTGTGTGATGGTGCATGAACTGAAATTTGCCCACTATAGCTGTCCAGAGCTAACTGGAGGTTAGCATTGCTCTGCAGCAGATGCTCAAACATCTCTTTGGTCAGTCTCTCAGGGGAGTGTTTGCCTTCTCCAGAGAGCCTGACTGGGAGGTGAATACACATAAAGTCACAACCTGCTAGTTCTCGCAGTCTTATCCTGGCCTTTTGAATCAGCTGAGCTATCAGCTCTTGTGGCTTGGTGATAGTTTTGGGCCTTTGATGAGAGAGGAAGACCCACTCTATGATTAAGAGTGCATCTCTCTGCCCCTCAGCCCATTGGAATATTAACCCATGTAAGTGTGGTAACTTCCCCAGGACAATAAATTTGAAAGGCAGCTCAGGTTTGAAGCGGTGTGCCTGTCTTTCTGTCAAGGCCTTTTGTGCCTTTTCAATTACAGTTTTTGCTTCTGGAGTCAGCTCCCTGGGAGACAGTAACTCTCTCCCCCCTTTCAATAAATTGAGTAGGGGACTCAGGTCCTCATTTGTGAGACCTAGCCATGGTCTGACCCAGTTTAGTGACCCACATAGAGAATGGAGATCTGCTAGAGTTTTAGGATTACCAATAATTTCCAATTTTTGTGGAACAACAGTCCGTGCAGTAATTTCCAGGCCCAGGTATTTCCAAGGTGGCATCCTTTGAACTTTGTCTTCCTGCAACTGAAATCCAGCAGAGGTTAAAACTTTAACCACTATGTCAAGGGTATCTGTTGCCGCTGAAGGTATCTTTCAGTATGTTGTTATTGGGACATGAAATTAAAATATCATCCATGTAATGCAAAATGATAGCTTCTCTCTTTTCAGCATGCACTGAGGACAGCAATGACCCCACATACCACTGGCAGATGAAAGGGCTGGCTTTCATCCCCTGAGGTAGTACTGTCCAGTGGTACCGTTTCATTGGAGCTTCTCTGTTAATTGTAGGAATGGAAAAGGCAAACCTTGGTACATCCTCTGGGTGCAGGGGAATTTGGAAAAAACAGTCTTTAATATCAAGTACCGCTAGTAGCCAATCCTGTGGTAGCATGGTGGGAGATGGCATTCCTGGTTGGAGAGATCCCATATCTTGTATTTTTTTGTTTATTTCTCTTAAATCTTGAAGGAGACGCCATTTATCTTTCCCTGGCTTTTTTATTACAAACACCGGGGAATTCCAAGGGCTGGTTGTTTCTACTATGTGTCCTTTAGCCAATTCTTCTTCCACTAATTTTTCTAGCGCCCCAAGTTTTTGTTTGCTGAGAGGCCACTGGTTCACCCAAATTGGATCATTATCTAGCCAAGATAACTTTTGGACCGGACGCTCTGCAGTGGCCTCTATCAAAAATCCTGAGGTGTCTCAGGAATTGTTAATTTGACCCCCCCATTGCGACATGGTATCTCTCCCCCACAAGGGACACTTGTAGTCAATTACAAAAGGTCGGACACTAGCTATTCTACCGTCCGGACCTTCGATCTGGACGATATCTTTAGCAACTTTTGCCAGTTTCATTCCTCCAACACCCTGTATTTTCCCTGCCACCGGTTGTAATTCCCAATGTGAGGGCCACACCTTCTCCGGTATGATGGTCACATCTGCTCCAGTATCAATTAACCCTTCTACATGGAGATGTTCTGATTTATGTGTTAAATTACACCCCATAATGGGCTTATCTTCACCCACTACTTCTGCCCAGTAGACTCCCGGTGCTTTGTCATCTACTGGGACTTCTGTTGGAATAGGGATCACCTGGGCTATTACCTGCCCTTTGTCTATATAGAAAGGTGGTTGAGGGCACCTAGCTAAGAGAATGAGATGTGTTAGGTCTCCCATAATTGTCATGGGAGCCACCTCAATCTCTATTGGTGTGTGTGCTGTGTCTCCAAAAACAAAATACCTACTATCCAGTCCAGCCAGGTCTTGTGAATTTTTCTGCAAATCTACTTCAACAACAGCCCAGCGGTCAGATCTGAAACAAAAAGCTTTAGAAGTTACAAGTCTGAATCGCTTTTGTGGTTGCCAGACCTTATTAGGCAAACATTCCTCACAATTATATTTCTGCAGTCTCCCACCCCGCTCCCTTTCCTCCCCTTTTCCCATTAAAACAGAGTCCTTTTTCTGCTGTTTCCCTTGTTGCTGGGTTTGAGGACAGTTCCTTGCAAAATGTCCTGGCCTCTTGCACTGGAAACAGATGATGTGCTGTAGCTGTCCTGGTGGCATCTGTGGCTTGTTCATTCCTGGTGTCACTGCTGCCACTGTCCCTGGGTTGCCCGGTTTCTTGTCGTGTACACTGTACAAGTCTGCTTTCTGGGCACACGCTTCAATCATATCTGCTATGGTGGGTGGAGGGTTAATAGGTAGACTCAGAATTACTTGACGACAAGCCTCGTTGGCATTTCTTTGGTCTATTTCTTTAAGCAGTTCCATCTGGGCCACTGGTTCTTTAACTTGTCTCTGTATCTGTAGTCTCAGACGATCTACAAACTGTAAGAAACTCTCACATGGAAACTGGTTAATATTAACATAATTGACTTGAATATCAGCTGTTGGTAATTGGTAAAAAATGTTTTCAGCTACATCACAAACTTTATCTGCAACAAACTTTGTTAATATTCTCACTTGATCGGCAGGGTTAATCCAATTTCCCTCCCCACATAAATGTTCTAAAGTGATTTCATTGTTCTCTGTATCATGTGCATTTTGATTACTTTGTTTGAGTTCAGCTAGGAGTTTTGTTAACGATCTTTTCCATAAACTTTCCCAAAGATCATATTCAGAGGGAGTTAGCAAACACCGAAATAAATCTTTAATATCTGCAGGAATTAAATCCAGTGATTTCCATGTAGTTCTTATTATTCCCCTTAAGACTTCACTATCACGACCAAAATCATTTTTAATTTTACAAATATCTTTGATTACTTGGTAATTGAAAGGCTGATGTTGTAATCTCATTGCTCCTCTGTTGTGATTGTATACAACAGGGGCTGCTGTTACTATAACTTCATTTTCTCCAGGGCTGCCATTCCCTGGGCTTCTTTGCTCGCCCCCGCCGGGCTCCGGGGTGCCTGTTCCTTCCCCACACCTGTGGAGAGACACAGCTCCTCCCCCGCAGGAGCCGGGCGGGGGGCCGCCCCCTCGCACACCAGGCCCCGGGGCTCCGCCCCCGCCGGGCTCCGGGGGTCCAACTCCCCTCACGCCGGGCTCCGGGGTGCCTGTTTCCCCACAGGAGCCGGGCAGGGGGCAGCCTCCCCTCACGCCGGGCTCCGGGGTGCCTGATCCGCCCCTGCCGCGTCCCGGGGTTCCCATTCCCTCATCGGGCTTGTGGAGGGACTCAGCCCCACCCCCGCAGGAGCTGGGAGAGTATCCGTGCTCCCCCCCTTCAGGCCCGGCAGGCAGGCACCCCCCCATCGGCGGGCAGGGCCGGGACACCCCTCCCCCTGCCCCTCTGCAGGAGCACTGGGTGTAACTCCCTCTCTCCCCGCCCCTCCTCCCCACGGGACAGGGGCTGGAGGGATAGGAGATAGGGTTACAGCCTTGGGGGGCAGGGTCATAGGGTGGGGTCAAGCAGGGCTGGGAGGGATCATGGGTAGGAGAAAGGGGACACACACGGGGATTCACCATGTGGCCAGGTAACACGTGGCAAGTGCCATTTTGGCTCTCTGCCATGTGGGGAGAGGAAGATACATTTTCTGTAACACTGACAGGGTATAGGGAGGGAGCCTTGACGGCTTGTGAGGCAGGACTGGGTGACTGAGACAGACACACCGGACTAGAACTTGTATTGTTTGTCTCGGGTATCTTTTCTATTGGGGGAATAGAGGTTTTGGGGGAAAAGTTAGGGAAGTTAGATGGATACTGTGGTGCTTGTTTGTCTTCCGTTTTTATTTCTCTGTTAACTAATTCTTTTCGAATTAAAAGAAAAACCAGGAGGAATTTCAGGGCCAATTTGTCTCCTCCTTCTATTTTTAAGGTTAATAAATTTCCAATTTTATCCCAGGCAGTTACTGAATCTAATTTCAACAATTCGATCTGTTCACTTTGCTGAGTCAAATATGATACAAACTGTTTTTATCTTATGTTTTGAAATTTTTACATTTGTGGTTCTTAAAAATGTCTGTATTTTTTGTGTATGACTCCTTTCTTGTGTGCATAGCCGGGCTCCCATTTTGGAGGTCACAGCAGCTCTGCACACAATCTGTCTATTTTCCCTACCACAGAAAACAAAGTCGCACCAAAAGGATTTACAATTGAACTCACACTATACAGGCAGCTGGGAGAATCCCTCTCCCCCCCCCACCCCGTCTCTGCCCACGGCTGGGGGAACCCCACACGCTTGGGGCTGCTGCCGCTGGGAAGGATTTACACAGAACACAGACCCCCGGGGTCTGTTTCACTCTCCACCCCTCCCAGCCCGGTGTTGGAGTTCAATCTTACCTTTTCTGTAGTTTTCTGGCAGTGTGGAAGGATACTTGTTGCCCTGGAATCGGTCCTCTGGTGCTGGAGGATTTTCGACTCCTTTTCAGAAACTTTTTTGCTGTTTTAAACTGCATCCAAAGTCTCCAAAGAACGGCTCACCCTGGCTCCGATAAGCCTTGACGTGGGCTTGTGCAGCCCCACGTTGGGCGCCACTCTGTCGCTATCCCTCTCCTCGGTGGGACCCCTCTGTCCCACCCCCTGTGGTGCGAGCCTGCTCGTCTCAAGGCACAGGCGGCGGAGGGGTCCTGGAGTGGATACAACACGGACTCAAAGTATCTAGACACAGGAGGCTCAAACTTGCTGGAATAATCCCGGGTTTATTGTCTGTGTTCCATCCGGGGCAAGAGAGAGACCAAAATGCTCAGGGTCTTATCTCTTATACCAGGGGGCCGGGGTGATTAGGGGATGCAGGAAGGTCACAGCCAATGGGAAGGGGGAAGGGAAAGAAGGTTCTCAGGTAGGAACTAACATTACACAACCCAGAGGTGAGTTTTACCCTTGGGAGGTACCAAGACTTTTAGATGCACTACATTTCCTCATGTTACTGACATAGAACCCCGTGTCATCAAAAGATTAAGCAGAAATAGACTTTTCATCAGAATTCTATGCATGACTGGAAGAGTCAAGAACTTCCTCCTGAAGTTTAGAAAGGGGAGGGAGCTCTGAGTTGTACCCAGCCTAGAGGATCACTCTCAGAACAGCTGAGGGAGGGAAAAAAGAGAAGCAGAAACAAGAATGGCAGAAAATGTCCTCTATGCTGACTTGAACTTCCCTCAATCAACCAGACCCAGAATCCTGACGGTCCCTGATGTCCAAGGTAGGTCCAGTGCTGAGCACTGAGCTTTTTCTTGCATTCTCCAGTCTCTCCCCTGCATATATTGAGAGAGTTCCTTGGAGTACCAAAGTCCCAAAGAGCACAAGGAAAACATGAGGGCAAGTGCTGGAAAACTGCAGGTGGAGTGTCCAGATAGGATTGTTTATATTTACAAAGGCCAGTTGTTAAATGACCTACTTTTCTCTTGCTAAGGTGCAAGTGTGAGGGAGCATCTCTGGTGTGATATTCAGAGTAGTTTTTATCCATTTTGAAGATTATTCCAGAGCTGAACATCCACTATTCCTGCCCTAGGTTTGTTGTCCCCCAGCAGACAGGGATTCCTGCAGCAAACTGCTCAGGATGGAGTTGGAGAGACTGGTGTTTGCAGCAGTCTCCTGCACAGCTGTTCCTGCTCCCTGAGCACTGCAGGCATTGCCTGGGGGCTTCTCCTCCTGCTCTGGCTGTACAAACCGCTTGTTTAATGCACAAGTGTGAAATGTTTCATGGACAGGTTTAGTCTGATTTAGGATCAAAGACCGAAAAACTCTGACCTATGATTTATCTTTAATGAGTTTAAAATTTTTACATAAATTTTATGTAAAATTTAACAATGTCTTTTTTGCAACATCTGCATAAAAGTACATCCTAAAAAATACGACTTCATACAGTTTGTATTTAATTTTCTTTTTTCTTTCCTTCCTTTCTAACCTTCCTTTCACTCTGACAGAAATTATTTCTTGACATCCAGTGTTTGTCTTTTGCACAGAGGGTGGACCCTCTGCATCTATTTTCAGATGGGTGGAGTTACTAACACCCCAGGAAACAGGGTTTTACTACCCCTTTCAACAGATTAATTCAGGGCTCAATTGCCCACAATAGATGCCACCTGATTACAAGTTCCATTTTCTTTATAATTTAACCCATGCGTTCCTATTCAAAATTTTCGTAGATTTCTAGTGACATTTTTATGTTTCTCTGCTTGTGCCTTTCGGGGAAACCCCTACCAGCTTCCGTGTGTTCACTGAGTTTATGTACAAGATTTCCCAGATATTGTCTCCATCTTCTGAAAAGAGCTCAAAACCCTGGCTTCTGTCTTAGCTCTTTACAGTGATAAAACCCAGGAGGCTCAATGTTGCATATCACGAAGACTTTGAGAGTTTTATAATATTGCAACATCTTTTTTTTTTTTTACTTTCTACCCACTTTTTATCTCCCTCTGATCTTTCTTTCCTCTCCATATGTTTTCTTCCCTGCTGGTTTGTATTTATTACCTGCAGATGATAGAAGAGATTTCACTATTCTCCATGTTATCTTGTTAATTTTGGTAAGATCTCAAACCCCTCCAAATTTAGCACAATCTGCAGTTTTCAGGCTTTGATGTTTTAGTCATTCTCACCATTCCTGTCTGGATGAACAACCTTAGGCCACCTTTGGCACTTTCTGTCAAGATTGACTATGTGGGTGTGTGCCCCTGTCCCCTCTGGTGTTGTCTGCCTTGAAGAAAAAACAGATCTGTTCCTGCCCATAGCAAGTGCTCCAAGGGTGAAAGTGTCATCATGGAACATGGACTCATAATATCCTGAGCTGGAAGGGACCCACAAGGATCATTCAGTCCAACTCCTGGCTCTGCACAGACACCCCAACAATCCCACCCTGTGCATCCCTGAGAGCTCTGCTCAAACTCTCCTGGAGCTCTGGCAGCCTTGGGGCTGTGACCGTTTCCTGGGAGCCTGTTCAGTGCCCCAGCACCCTCTGGGGGAAGAACCTTTCCCTGATATCCAGCCTGACCCTGTCCTGATACAGCTCCAGCTGTATCTCTTGGGTCCTGTCCCTGGCCAGCACAGAGCACAGATCAGTGCCTATAGTAGAGAAAAATATAATTTGTGCATAGTTAGCCACAGTCACATCAACCAGTTGTTGTTCTGTGTTCAGCATTTCTCATAATTTCAGTCATTTTTGTTTAATTTAAGTTGATTCACAGCTCTCTCTGTGCTTTGTTCTTATTCCCGGACTCAGATTGTACCTACGCAGAAGTTAAAGTGAAATCCCAAGACACAAATGCTGCAGCAGACTGCAAATCATCTGGTGAGTTTAACTGTCTGATAAAGTGATGGGAATTTAAACAAGAAGGGGAGAGGGGCTGTTTCTGATGCCCCAAACATGCAGTGACACAAAACCATGAGGACACAACTGTCTGCTTTCCACACTCAGAGCAGGGGCAGCTGAGGTGTTGCATCCTGTGCCCCTAAACATTTGTTGGCTTTCCCTGGCAAAGGAATAGAAGGGTAAGATGGGCCACACACAACCACCCCTGAGCCCTGGCTCCTGCCCCCAGCAGCAGTGAAAAGTGGATAAAGGAGATGAGGGAGCAGGGGGTGGCCACTGATTGCTAGGACTCTCCTCCTTTTCACCTCTCCTCAAACCCACTGCAAGTTGGGATCTATTCAGTTCCCTGAGCACAGGTGACCAGAGCTAGTGGGGAAGCACTGGGACATCCAGCCTGGCTCCAGCTTGCAGATCTGGAAGGCCCCAGATTCCCAGTGTGGGCCTGAAAAGGGCACCTTGGAATGCAGAGGAAAGGCGCTTCTGTCCCGCTGTTCCCCTAATCTTTATTTTTCTCTGTAGGTAAAAGCTGTTGTTCCAGAAAACATATTGCTATATTGGTGGTGATAATCCTCATACTGGTCCTGGCAGTATATTTAATAATCACATGTAAGTCCTTTTGTTAGTGTCATAACAGCAATTAATTTGTGTCTTGCTCCCACTGACTGATGTCCAGGCCATGACATATAAATCCAGTGGGAACAGAAGCTTGCTTTGAAGGCAAAGGACAGCAGTTTTTTGCCAACCATGTAAGAGGAAATCTGTAAGAGTCGGGTGGTTTGAAAGATTAAAATTCCAACAGATGGAAAAGCCAAAATCCAAATGAAAAACTGACAACACTCAAATGACAAAGAATTTATTATACAAATGTTTTGAAGAAGCAAGTTAAGATCTGATAATGCTTACCAGTAGTATCATTGCTAACTGTGAGAATCCCACAAGGTGGTGAGGTTATATCATGAGAACAAGATGTCAATAAAACAAAAAATCTTAAAATAGTTATGAATTAAAGTTCATTTGAAGGAGGCAAATAAACCACATCTTAAGGGAGTTTGCATAAGATCATAACATATTTTGAGTTACATAAAAAGATAAATAATATTTTGGACCAAAAAAAAAAATCTTACTTACATCAGAAAAAAAAATTTAATAGATCCATTTGGTATTTCCTTGTTTTCAAAGAACCATTTTCAAATTTCAGATGGTTTTGCTTGTTTCATTCCATCCTTTCACAGCTGAGAAAGCTTGAGAAGCTTCCACAACCAATCGCTCTCAAGTCCCAGAGTTTGCCACTAGCTCAGAGATGCACATGGGGAAGACATGGAAAAGCCTTTGATCCTTGGAACTTAAAAAATAGGGCTGGGGGAGGCAATTTATTCTTCTTTTTCAAGGCAAAGAGTTCAGGATTGATATGTGACAGTGCCCTGACATTTATAAAATGCCAAACAGCAAAGGGTGAGGCAAATTAAAGACAGATAATAAACCAACAGAAAATAAAAAAGTGTAATTTGCATTTAATACAGCTTTAAGTCTAACATGGAAAGAGGAGTCCTTAGATCCAGGACTGGCTTTAGTTATAGTTCCTTTGTGGGGCTCAGTACTGGCTCAGAACAGCTACAGACCTGAAAAAATACTCCTAAGAAACTTGAGATCTAGATCAAACTCGAGAAATGAAATCAAAGTAGTTTATAAGTTCAAGAGCACACAGGTTTCACTTGTGCCCCAAATAAAAACTGTTGCATTTTGAGTTTATTCTAAGTTTTAGTTTTTTAATAATTTTCCATAGGGTCTTGTAGGGTTATGCCAACTACACTGTTATTAAGATATAAGTTATTTAAATGAACTAAAGTGTTGCCTTTTACTCAGTGGAACCTGACCTGACCATTTCATGACTTTTTATAGTAGAATCATGAGCAAAGAGACAGAGTCTGCATTCTGTGTTGGGTGATGGGGCAGGGGTCAGAGAGCTCCAGCAGAGCTCTGACAGTGGTCATTCCTTGCAAGCAGAAACTGTGTTCTTATTTCCAGATGGTCCCACTGCAGGCAGCCAAAACAGCTCAACAACTTTGTCCCACATCCCTGAAGAGGAATTAGGTAGGCAATCTTCTGTCATTCTAAAGGGAGTTGCCAGAAGCCTGTTGGATTGAATGCTAAGGAGGACAGAAAGGGGGCTGTGTCAGGATTTTGTTCAGAAGAAAAACAACCCCTCTGCCATGTCAGGAATACAAACCTTACCCTGAACACTCCCAGGATGAGCTTTGGAGCCCATGGAGGGTTTACATTTGCACCTCCTTTGGAACCAGTGCTGATCCAGCTCTGCATTCCTGTTCCACAGGAAAGAACTGATGCCTCTCTGCTGCCAGAGCAGAGCAGTCTGAGGCCGGGAAGGGACAGGAGGAACAATCCCTCTTTGACCCCAGCCCTGCAGGGAGCAGGATGGACAATGTGCTTGTGTTGCTTTCCAAGGCCCCTCCACTGCCAGCCTTTGGCCTCAGTGCAGTTCCATGCTGTTGAAGAATGGCTTGCTTCTCGAGGCCATAGCTCCTTGGAAGGCCTGCACAACCCTGACTTTGAGCTAGCATAAGTCCTTGGCAGAATATTGTATCAAAGAAATGAAGAAGACTAATTGTTAATAAGACAATGAAGAATAAGAATTTAGGATGAGAAATCTGCTAAATGTATCTTAATAAGTTTTACTAAAAAGTATCTTATAGAGCTCGGGTGTTATGAGCTGGACCAATAGAAATGTAGAAATTAACACGTGAAAAATAGCAATTATCCAATCATAGTAGAATACAGATCGCATGTTACCTTTTCAAAATACTATAAAAATGTAGCTAAGATTGTAATAAATTTGGAACAAGCAGCTAACTCACATTGGGTTATCTCTTGATTCCTGAACCCGTCTCCTACACCATGCTGCTCTTTAGGAGCTGCTGGATCCCCAACCAAAGTGTCTCCTGCAGGCCCTGTCTCCCTGAATCCCAGCTCCCCTCCTCAGATCCTCCCACTGCCCTGCCTAGCAATGCACACAAATGTTGCTGCTTTCAGTAGCACCTCTGCTTCCCAGTTCTGCATCAGGCAAACCAGACTTCAGGGATCTGAGAGCTGCTTCTGTGCCCTGAGCATTTCACTGTGCCCTGATCAAAGATGGGAAGGGCTGGATCATGTTTGCCATGCTGCTCTGTGTCTGGCTCTTGCCTGGTGATTCTGGGCTGGTATCAGCTCCAGAGGATGCAGGGGATCCCTGATGCTCTGTTGACAATTCCCAGCAGGAGCACACAGGGATTTCTGTGGCTGGAATTTCCTCTCTGACCTCTCTTTCGTCGTGGCATCCTTTGGTCAGCATGAGCATGGATTTTCCACACCTCTTCTTCCCTTCTGCAGGGTGCCCCCCACTATGGAGAAAACATGGGAGAAAATGCTACTTCTTTTCTCCAGAGAAGAAAGAGAAGGACTGGGAAGCCTCCCATAGAGAGTGCATTACCATGGACTCAGACCTGGTGGTCATTGACAGCAGGGAAGAGATGGTGAGATCCAACTCCTGGGGCAGCTGCTCAGAGGCGGGAGCTGCCTGGCCAAGGGCTGAGCAGTGACATTTGTGCCAGCTCCTGTCACATGTCCTTGGGCTCTGGGACGTGCTGCCAGCCATGGACACCCCAGCCCAGGCAGTTGGAGCAAAGCTCTGCACAGGGGGAGGTCTCCTGGGGCTTGGAGTCCTGCCCCTGGAAGTTTCTATGCCCAGGCCTGATGCCATGGTAAGGAGCAAACTCCCTGCCCAGCTGGCTGGGGTTTCACAGGGATTTAGCACACAGGCCATGGAGATTGAACAGACACTGTAAGAGATCCATGGCTGTGACAAAACCTGAAAAGGCTTTGCCACCCCCATCAGAAGGGAAAAGTGTCCCCAGGTATCAAGTCACAGCTGTTAAACTTCAAACTACACCTATAATAGCACCACAGGTGAATTATTGCATTTGTTATATTCATAAGGGGCCTCCAAAATGGAGAAACTCATCCTCTGGAGCTGTGGGAAGAGGTGCTGTGGCTGGATGCATACTGCACTCTCTGTGCTGGCTATTTAACACTGAGACTTGTGCCTCTGGTGAAGAAAATGTCATTTTCATGTATTCCCATTGTTGGCTTCCTTTCCAGAGTTACCTTCTCTCAGTATCAGAATATGAGTACTACTTACTTGGTCTCAAATACTTTGAAAAGAAGAAGGAATGGAAGTGGATCAACGGCATGAAACATGACCCAACAATGTGAGCTGAATCCAGCAAGTCCCTGCCATGCAATGTCTGGGAACAGGAAAATCCCAAAGCCAGAGCAAAGGGCAGAGAGCACGAGGGAGATCAGGGACTGTAGTTGGGGGGAGCCTGATTCGTTGAGATCCAGATGTTTCAGCACATGCCTGTGCCAAGGGAAGGGAGCCTTTCAGTGCCAGGGAACACAGGCCTGTCCCATCAGAGTGGCAGGAAAGGACACAGCTGTAGTTCTGCTGGCAAAGGAAGAATCTGACTGGATGCAGTTTCCTGGGGGAAGGAAGGAGACAAGAGGCAGGGACAAGAGAGAGGGTGATGTCAGCACCATTGGTTGGAGGGGACCAAAGCAGGGGAAGGTCTGGATGGGAAAGCACTGCCCAGAAACTCTTGTGGAGATGTGGGGAACAAAAATGAGGAATAGGAGAGAGATTCCAGCAAGGCAGTTTCTGATCCCAGTGACAGTAACACAGCTTAGCAGCCAGGCCAGGTGCCACTCTGCCTTTCTCTGCATGTCAGGAATGTAATCAAATTTGACTTTTTCCCCTGTTCAGGTTCAATATAACCAGACCTTTTAGCGACTATGAATGCACAACCATTGGATTTGGTGAAGTAGAAACTGCACCTTGTGGTGGGTCCCAAACAACACGAAATATGTGTGAAAAAAATGCGACAATTTTAAAAAGGCATCAGAAAGAGAGCTAAAAACAAGAGGTCCAGGCTATGTTATCCCTAGCTTCTTGTAGGAAATGTGGATGGGATGTGACTCATTTCTCTTCAGCTGCCCAATCTCTTCTCCCAGGGACTCCTGCAGCCTCCCTTGAGACTCGTGGCTGAGCTCAGCCCACCCTTTTTTCTTTGATGTTGTTTGAGCTTGGATGGATCCCCTCTGGAAGAGCTGGCACTGGAGCACAGGAGGGGTCTGGGACTGTCTTGTGCCAGAGGTGGCACTTCCAGGCAGGCACTGCCAGAGGAAAGGAGTCCAGGCTGGGGATAGGGGTGATCCCAAACAGATCCTGACTCTGCAAGTAACATCCATCCAGAGACCTGCCTGGGCACAAGGAGACCCTTCCTGGACACAGCCTTATCTTGCTTCCAGCCAGAAGGGAAGGGCAGCACAGATTTCTGGTTGGGATCTGACAGGGAAGGATCTGACCCCTCTTCTTGCCAGGTCCTGTGGCCAGGATGGACAGAATAAAGCCAGGTGTGGGTGTGGATAAGCCTTCCCTTGTCCCAGACTGTCTGTTCCATGGGATCCCAGAGCCTGTGGGGCAAATGGGAATCAGCACAAGGGAAAGGAACCTACAGCAGCACAGCTCTGGGCATAAAATCAGCCCCATTCCTGTGTAAGGAAGGCGTGTCAGATTTAGGATCTGCTGAGGAAGGGCACAGGATGGAGGCCAGCAGAGACCAGCAAGGCCTGAAGAACAGAGTCCCAACAGAAGCTGTACTGGGCAAAAAACAGAACAATGAAACCCACAGTGACCTGTGAAGGAGCTGGTGAGAAGTATGAGAGTGGCCTGCAGGGAGTGGCAACACCGTGCTCTGCCCTCTTTTCCTTGGAGATTGATCACAGGTGGAAATGATGCCTGAGGGCTTTTCCTGCTCAGAAAAGTTCAAGCCAACACAGAAACAGGCGGCACCAGGAAAACAGAGCTGTGATGAGTAAACAGGGAATGCCACCAAAGCTTTGCCCATGTGCTTCAGTGGCTCTTGGGACCCTGTCTGACTCCAAGAATTATCATTCTTACTGTGTCCTTTCAGCCAATATCATTCCTCCTTTATTGGTGCCTTTCATGGCTCTCTCCTTCAGCAGCAGGATGGAGAAAGCTCTGTGAAGTCCTTGAGGAAGTGACACTGATGGCCTGGTTTGTCACTGAGAAAAAAATTGCTCAATCAAAAAATCTATACACAACATGTTGTGGCCACTGGAAGGGAAAATGGAATCCTGCAGGTAAATCTGTCTCTTTCTAAATTGAAAGCACATTTTCACATCCCTCACACCAGCCCTCCTCACTAACTGCTCCCATCAAGATGCTTTGGAAATATATTTGCAGTTCTTTACCTGACTTTCAATCCCCAAAGAACAGAGTTAGAACACGGAGCTGTAGCAGAACAATCTCAGTCTCAGACCCCAGGATCTGCACTGTTATTCCAAAAGGAAGCTGAGCTGGAGAAGCTCTTTGCTCGCACTCACTTTACTGGAGAGGGTGGGAGAGCATTCTATGTTGTGTTATAGATTTCTGCCCTTCTATTTTCATATTCCAGCTGCTGGAATGTACCCCCTTGGATCAAGTGGGCTCTCCTGAAGGGCCACGGAAAAGCCTCTTCCCTGGGAGCCACTGGCCCTCAGCTGGAGCTTTCAGCAGGCAGCAGAGGCAGCAGCTGTGCACCAGAGGGGTGGGAAGGGGAAGCCACCCTGGGGCCACTGCGGAACTGCACAAACTCCATCAAACCCAAAAAGCCACAGGAAGACTCAGGACTCGGGAGCAACTACAGCTTGCAAGGAAATCACCAAGGGCAGAAGTTCGACTGAAAGTGCTTTGTTTCCTCTGCCTCTTGTGTTGTTCTTGTTCACAGTTCTCTGATCCTGTGATCTAAGTTTTACAATAAACTTTCCCTTTACAGTGTGTGTTTCTTGGATTACCTCTGACATCCCTACTGCAAGGGAAGGGTGAAACATTTCCTCCTCACTCTGGTGTGGTCAGGGTCTAATCCTGATGCCAAGGCCAGGCAATCCCTAAACAATCCCAACCTGACCTCCCACTGCTTCTGTGCTCAGTGCCTCAGAGAATGCCAGGCTGGTTTAATTCTTGCTGCAGCTGGGCAATGGGTGACATTCCCTGGGACAGGCCAGGCTGGCAGCACCACCCCCAGAGGGGCACATCATGGACAGGACTGGCTCCATTAGTAACCTTTATTGAGGAGAACCTGTGACAGGGACACCTCCAAGAGCTGATCCTCTGGGCTAGTCCTATTTCTATGGACCTGATTCCCACCAGTATCTCAAGCTGTGGTATTCTTGTCAGAAACCACAACCAAGGGATTTTGATTTTATTTTGGGATAAAACAGTATATGAAGGCAAGGTTCTTAAAAAAAATCACCCCAAACCATTAAAAAGCCCAGGAACTGGTGCACAGAAGTAAACTAAGCAGAGACAAACATGAATAGACATTTCAAAGATGAGTGACATTTTATGTAAACAAAACAAATTCATGCAGTATTGCACTTGCAAACAATTTTATCTGGTTCTAAATGACAAATGCAAGAAAAGGACCTCACTGCCAAATGGGCAGTTCAGGGAGGATGCACTGCCAATGCAGATTTGGTGTCAGAACAGCAAGCAAGGTTCAGGACACACAAAGAACACCTTAAAGGCACTGAGAGTGCTACAGATCTTGCAGCAATCACTGGCAGATTTGGTTCCTTTTTAGCACACACTGAACTTTCTGGAACTGTTTTGGGTTTGTGACTGCAAAGGCTTCAAATGGTGAGTGATGTTTCAAGGTGCTAAGTGTGATGTTTTCTCTGTGGTGAGTCACATATTCTCTGTAGAGAAATTCTGTTCTTTCTTGGGAAGTAGTCCATGGGAATCTCATGGGGTTTAACCAGGCCAAGTGCTGGTGCTGCACCTGGGTCAGGACAACCCCTGGGACCAATCCAAGCTGGGGATGGGCAGAGGGAGCAGCCCTGGGAGAAGGATCTGGGGGTACTGTGGGTGAGAGCTGGACATGCCTCAACTCAGAACCCCCCTGGCTGCACCCAGAGCCCCAGGGCAGCAGGGGAGGGCGATTCTGCCCCTCTGCCCAGCTCTGCTGAGCCCTCCCTGCAGGGCTGCATCCAGCCCTGGGCCCAGCACAGGAAGGACAGGGAGCTGCTGCAGCCAGGCCAGAGCAGGGACACCAAGGGCATCAGAGGGATGGAGCAGCTCTGCTGGGAGGAAAGGCTGAGGGAACAATTGGGATTGTTCAGCCTGGGGAAGAGAAGGCTTTGGCTTGACCTCACTGTGGCCTTGCAGTCCCTGAAGGGAGCTTATAAAAAAAGAGGGAGAGGGACTTTTTACATGAGCAGATAGTGACAGGACAAGTGTGAACAGTTTTGAGCTAAAAGAGAAAATACTTAGAGCAGGTATTAGGAAAAATTTCTGTACTTGTGGGGTGGTAAGGCCCTGGCACAGGTTGCCCAGAGAAGCTGTGGCTGTCCCTTCCCTGGCAGTGTCCAAGGCCAGGCTGGATGGGGCTTGGAGAAACTTGGGATAGTGGAAAGTATCCCTGCTCATGGCAGAGGGTTTGGAACTAGATAAAAAGTCTATTCCAATCCAAATCATTCCATGATTCTATAATCAGTGAGTAATAAAAGGTAATCAAAGATTATTTGGGGTAGCAGCAGGCAGGAGGCAGCACAACAGGATCCAACTGTGACTTTTCAAGTCAGTCCCATGAGAGCCCTTTTGTAAAATGTCATACTTTTTCCTTAAAATGCTTGCATTTTTCTCCCTACATCATGGCAATATTTTAAAGTAATTTTCCAGTGATTCAGTTTGGAGGGTATTTCTGCCTTTAGGCTTCAAGAAATTCCTATCTTGTTAAACTTTCATTTCAGGAATTGTCTGGAGGCTTCTTAGCCAAACTGACCAGTGAATGTGAAGGTGAAGGTGAGTGTCTCAGTTACAAACATCTGGGATTAATAACAGTAGTTCTGGAGGATCAGATGATTCACAGCTATGTTTACAGCATTTCTCAGGGTTTTTTTGCCAGCCTGGAGAATCTCCTGCAGCTGCCAGAATTACCTTCTGTGGTAGAGAATTACCTCATGGGTGAACATGAAGAGAGCGCTCACTTCTCAGTGCTCTGTGGTTAAAAGCCACAGTGCTATTTTTTACCTCAATGACAGGCAGGACTGAATGGCAGGAGCCCAAGCCACTCCTTCAGAGTGAATAAATGCTGAATAAGCTGTTCTTAGAATGCCAGCTGTGCACACACCCATGTTCCACTGTCTCCTTGTGTGTAAAACATGCTCTGCATCATCTCCCTGCTGCCCTAATTCCACACTCCACTCTCATCCTCTGCCCCTCTGGATTCATGTCTTGCAAAGCCTCTGGTCTCCAGCTTGTGGTCTCTGGATCCATCACCTCTTCTCTCTCCTGGGGATCTGTAGTTCCCTAACCTCCCTGAAGCCACCATGCCTTAAGCCTTGTTACACATATCTTTTTGGCTCTTCTCCATCCCTTTATTTTCCTTTCTTACCTCAGTGACTTCCTGGGAATTTTGACCAGTCCAGCTCTCTCAGTTCAAAGCTTAAATTAACTCCCACTGCAGGCAAGGGCTAAAATCAATTGCAATTCAAATTATACTTGTGGAAGTATAAAGTTTATATGGTTCTTTATAAGGTGTAAACATAAAGACCTGGAGATGATTTTCAGCAGCTCAGCACTGCTCAGAATCCTTGACAATGAAAGTAATTGGAGACTGCAGTGAAAGCTTAAGTTGTAACCCCCCATTCCCATGGTTTTCTGTTTGAAGTTTCCTGCCCAGGTACAGAAGGATGCTTACTTTGGATAAACCACTGCTGAATTCCTCACACAGAGCCCACATGATGACTGGGAGAGAGCTGTGCTCCTCAGGCTGTTTGAACACACAACACAGCCCGGATCTGTCGTAAGAACAGCAGTTATTGTGCAAAACCACCGGATGAAATGGATGGTATGTCTGGCCCTGTCCTCCAAGCAATGCTGAAATTTCTATTGCACCTTCATCCCCACAGCTGGCAAGACAGCATCATCAGGCTTTATGCTCTTCTAGGTAAAGCAAATCACTGGCCAGGTTTCCCAAAAAGGGTTAAGTAATCAATGTTTAAATACTTGATTTTATTCTCCTCCTCTGTACAAAAGAAGAAAATAAATATTAAATAAATTTTAAAAACCCCAAACAAACAAAGAAATAAACAAAACCCACAAAACCAAAACACCCGACACAAAAAAACCCAAACAAAAACCAAACAAACCCCCCCCAAAAAAAATCCCCAGCAGACCAAACCAAACCAAACCAAACCAAAGCCTTCTCTCTTTGTATTAGTTCCTGGAATTTGCTTATTGCAGAGGATCTCAGCGAGATCTTGTGGGAGCCGACTTCTCCTTGAAAGCGTCGCTGTTTCCTGTTTCTGGGAGTTGCGAAGTGACTGTTCCCGGCGCCAGGGCCGGCTCCGAGCCCACGCTCCGTGGCCATGCCCCCGGGGCCGGGCCCACCCCGGGCCCCGCAGCTGGGCGCCCATGGCGGGCGGCGCGCGCGGCGGCTCGGCGGGCCGCGGCACGGCCCTCAGCGGCAAAGGTGACGGCCGGGGGACAGCCAGGGGCTGCCGTGAGGGCGGGGAGCCGGGACATCCCTCCGCAGCTGGCCGGGGGTGCCGGGCTGGGGACGGGCAGAGAGTGCCAGGAGAGGGGAGGGAGCTCCTCTGGAGCCGCTCCACGGACGCTGGGCAGTGGCAGGGCCGTGTCCGCTTCCAAAGCCCTGGAGGGGACAGGGGAACAAAAGAAGACTAAAAAGCTGTGGCTGTGGGATAAGGCTGGATATTGCTCAGACGTTTCGGGCTCCAGAACTGATGGCTTTTTTTATTTGACTTATCCATGCCATGTTTAGGCGTCAGGTCAGTATCAAACTTACTGTCCGCAGTCATTTTTCCCATGCTCGTTTCTTTCTCTTTTGATCGCTTCAAGTTCTGGATGATGTAAGTAAAATTTAGAGTAACTCGGAGTTCTTGTTAGCTAAGTAGCCTTGTGAAGATAAGTTAAATGTCTCTGCTCCCAGCCTGCTCTCCACAGCTATGTTTTTGGGTTTTTTTAACAGCTTTGTGCCTCCTGGGCTCTACTTCCCACTCAGCTGGTTCTTATTCGTTGTTCTGGGTTTTTTTGGTGTTGGTGGGTTTTTTTTCGTTTTTTTTTTTTGGGGGAGGGGGGGTTGTTTGTTTGTTTTATTTTGTTTTTTAATTCATTACATTTATTTTTTCAGGTCTGTTCTCAAACATCTGGCTGTGGCGGGCTGTCGCTGGAGTCCTTACTGCTGCTGTCATTTTGATTTCATCTATTCATTTTGGTAAGTAAGGAATTTTAAAAGGAAATATAATTAGCAGAGAAATTACCAGAGTTTGGGATTCTATACTCAGAGAGTGGTGAGGCCCTGGCACAGGCTGCCCAAAGCTGTGGCTGCCCCATTCCTGTGATGCCTAGAGAGGCTACCTGGAACAGATGCTAGACAGAGTTAATGGAATAAAGTAGGTATTTATTAAAAGGCCTTCAAAGGATACACCTTGGGCAATTGAAGATCCTGGCTGTGGCTACACCCAAGATGGACCCAAAATGGATGACCGCTCATGACTTTCCACACTTTCATAAGTTTTGGTCCATTTACGCATTGGGGTTAATTGTCCAATTACAGCTTCAGGTTATGAAGTCCCATCCTCCCAGATTGCTCTCCTCAATTCACCATTATTTATACCTTTTTGGGCTTGAAGCTGCAACAGTGTCCTTGTTTCTTGGGCTGGAAAAGGATTGTTTTGTCTAACTAAACTGTGAAGAGAATTTGCTAACACTTCATATGAAGTTCGGAGTTATACATTACTGCAGTACAGAATCTGAGAAATATGAAAGCTAAAACTTAAGGCATCACCTGGAAGCATCCAAGGCCAGGTTGGATGGAGCTTGGAACAACCAGATCTCACAGAATCTGTCCCTTCCCATGGCAGGGGTGGGAAAAAAATGGTCTTTGAAGTCACTCTCAACCCAAGCCTCTCTGTGATTCTGTGTTGTTTGAAACTGGGGGCCAGAGCTGCCATCACCACATGCTTCAGTGGGGTTAGGGAGGGCTCAGTTTAATTTTACTGTTCTTTTGGTATCAAGTTTGTCACATCACTGTTGGTCTTAATCCAAGTTCAAGAAAACAAATAACAACAGAAAGATTGTCCTACTGATCTGCAGTCCTTCAAAAATGACACTATAATAAACAAAGTTACTAATTCAGCTGCGAGGAAGCCATGCCTGCAAAAACTGGAGTTGTTGGAATCTTTAAACTGTAGAAGAGTCCTTGGGTGATACTTTATTATCACCTTCTCAGCTACTTCTACAACTTGTCCCTGACTATCTTTTTAAGGATATATCAAGGGGCAGAAGGTGCAGGATCCAGACTGTATCATTAGTTTACAGTAATTATCTCAGCTGGACAGAAGTAACAATGCTGTGGCTAGACTGGGATTATTTTAAGTGATGCAGTCAGAAAGTAAAACCTTTCCCAGCTGGAAGAAATGGGTAGATTGTGTTTTTTGTCTTTTCCCAGCAAATCGTTCTCTGGGCAAAGACTCTCCTGTGTGCCCTCCCCTGGACCTGTGTCCATCAGGCTGGCTGTACTTCCAGAGGAAGTGTTACAACCTCTCAGAGAGTGAAGCTGACTGGAACTCCAGCCAGAGCCACTGCTCTTCCCACAACTCTTCCCTCCTGGTCATCGAAAATCTTCAGGAGCTGGTAAGGGAACCAAAGGGAGATCCTGTTTCCCCCCAGTTCACTTCCATGGAACTGCTTTCCCAGCCTCCTCAGCTGAACAGTTAGGAAGCTGATGAAAGACCACAGTGAGTCACAGCCTGCAGAAAACTGCCTCTTCTCCCTGAAAACAGGAAACATCAGCTTGAGCAGTTGATGTTTTGGAAAATGTCCGAGTGCTTGTCTGAATTAAAGTTGGTGCTGCGAACAGTTATAAACACTCAAATTGAAGGCATCTATCAGGGTAAACACTGTTGCATCTCATTTTTCTTTAATTAAACAACTGTTTTCTCATATTGAGATAGGTTACTGACACACAAGTTGGTAAATGCGTTAATTGTGACCTTTGGAGTTAGGAAATAGTTACCCAAAGTGCAGCTTGCAGCATTTTTTCCTATATTATACCACAATATTAGGAAAGATTCCACCCTGCACAAAGGGGTATATATATATATATATATGTATGTATGTAGGAGAATATATTCTTCTGTACCTGTTGCAGACCTTGAAAGCAGATATTTTAGATATATTTTTGATATTTTAGAATAGCCTCTCTTTAGGTCAGTCAACCCTATCCCAGTCACCAGTCTCTCTGTATTTAGGTTTTAATATTGTTTCTTCTGCAAGGCTAGAATGTTGTTTTGCTTTTGCCCTGGATCAAGGACTTTGTATTTTGATAGCTGGACTGAACATGGAGAACTTCTTTTCTCATGTGGGTTTATTCCTACAGAGCTTTATGATGAAGATAACAAAGCAAAACCCATGGATTGGACTCCATAAAAGAAATGAAGAGTTCTTTTGGGTAAATGGAAAAGCATTAGACAACGAACTGTAAGTTGATGTGGAGGGGTTTTGCTGGTGATATTTGATTATAGGGGAGTAAGAAAAATAATACAGAAATAATGACTTGTAGGAAATATCTGTTATTATGTTGAAGGGATGATTATGGAGAGGATATGGAATGCAATGAAGGTTTCACATGGCATTGGTAAAACTGGCAGATGAAGATAGGGGATAAATTTGTAATGTTGAGGAGCAACATGACGCAGGCTCATGGTAACAGACATTAGAGAAAGTGAAACCAAGAGACACCAAAATACCAAAGGCATTGGGGGTAGGAAGGGAAGATTACAGTAATACAAATTCCTCATTATAGAATATATTTTGCAAAAGTACAAACCTGCATGTAAGCTGTGTGAGGTTTATAGCAAAGACTGCTAAGGGAGACTGCTAAGACTCCATGTAAACTCCATATAAAAATGTTTTCATTTTTATAGAATGTTCTTCTGAAAGAGGCTGCTGGAGGGAAAGGAAGATGTGAATTTGTGTTGTATGAGCTGCTTGTTCTGTGCCACCAGTGCCAGGTGTGGGGCACTTTGTTCCTCTCCCTGGCAGCCATCCCATCTCCTCAGAGGCTGCTGCAGCTCATCCTGCAGCAGCTGCTGGCAGGAGTTGGCAGAATTACCATTAATAGGCATAAGCACTGAGATTTCACAACTCTGAAACTACCTTAAAAAGTGGAAAATTTAAATACTTTTAAGTCTGTGACATTACTGATGATGTGTAACTATAGTCACTTCATCCCCAAGCCCTGAAGGCTTGATCTGACAAAGGCATTTAATGTGAGATATGAGGAACACGTGGGCACCTCAAATTGAAAACTGCAGTCCTTCCCACTCTTTTATCCCCTGTCTGCAATAAGACATCCACTGATGCTTTCATTTTCAGTGAGTTTCTTCCCATTCTTGGACTTCTGCCTCACTGCTTGCCTCAAACTGCCCCTCCTGAAGGGGAGGGCAAACACCTTGATATCTAAGCTCAGGTGTTACTACACTGGTGGGGATTTGTCCCTTGGCTTTTCCAGAGGCCATCCTAGTTTTCTTGGCCTATCCACAGAATTTTATAGCACTTTGTTTGAAAACAGAGTTGCTGAAGGAGTCCCTTACCTCTTATGTAGGGACACCTATAGTGTGGAAACTGAGGTTTGCTTCTTGTTTTTCCCCAATCCCTTAACCATGGTGCCTTTTAGATTCTGAGCAAGGGAGAAATGAGAGGTACACTTGCTTCACAGCTCCTGCTGGAACCTTTTAGCTGTATAGGAGGATGTGGAAATGCAAAGTGGTGGTGCCCATCTTGATGGCATGGCATCCCTGAGAAGAGCAAACCCGGGTTTCAGTCTCTGCCCTACGGGTGTATTTCACATTAAGTGACCACCAAACAAGATGCAGGAGTACAAGTCCTGAATTTTGTCTTCTTATCACAAGATATCATTAAGAAAAGACAATCTCCACGGTGTTCTCTTCAAGGCACGAAACATCATTGTCCTGTGGTACCTTGCCTGAGATAAATCAGGCTTTATTCAAAGAGAACCTGAGATCCCCGTAGCTGTCTTTGCTCTATTGCAATATTTGATTGAGGGTGTCCAAGTAATCCTGTCTTCCCTTCTCCCTGGCAGGTTTGAAGTAAAAGGCTCTGGGAGCTGTGCCTATCTGGAGTCCAAAGGAGTCTCAGCCTCGGGATGTTCTTTAACCAGGAAGTGGGTGTGTAGCTTGAATATCAACTCAGCTCAATAAAGGTGGGCCAAGCCACCACCCCTGACACCTCAGAGCTCTGATATGATGCCTACACAGGCTGTGTCTATACTCTGGGACCTGGGAATGTGTGCCAGATCCTACCCAGAGGTGAATGACTTTTCTGGTAGCCAGAATTCTACACCCATGGAGGAAGGCTTTAAAGATACCATTTAAAAGGCTCTCTACAGCATCTCAATGAGTCATTTCCTTGCCCCATTATTCCAGCTACTGCCCAGCTGTAGTTTCCTTTTTGTTGGGCCATCAATATTTCTTCCATTTACTCTTCTCTTGTAGGAGCAGCTGTTCTTTCTTTCCCTTTTGGGTGTGCAGTTGGAGGTTTTTGTTCTGCTTTTCCTTTTGCCAGCCTCTGTGCAGGGATGGGGGGTGGAGTGGGTCTGTCTGGAGGACTGCCATTGCCTTGTGGCTACAGGGTGCAGAAGTGAACACTGTTGTTTTAGACAGGATCACAGTAGATTCCTCTCTCCATGTTTGATGGGATGCACCTTGCATTGTATTCCATGTTTTGTTAATGTTATGTTACATTAATCTTGTTAAGTCCTGGTGATAATGCTGTCAAGCTAATTTATGTAGCTGCACTGCACCTCAAGTGATCCTCACAACACTTTCTTTAGCCAAAAAAAGGTCACAATAGATTGTGAATATTTATTTACGTGAGCATCTGCACTGATGGAGGTGGGGGATGAGGAGTTAGAACTGGAAGAGTGATAGTGAAGCTGCAGGCATTAATATGTAAAGCAGTGCAAGGAGGCAAAGTCAGAAGTGAATGAGAGAATTACCAGCAAGGGATGTTTCTCTGTGTTTTCCTCATGCCCTGTGCCTGTCACACTGTGAGGCTTCTGAGCAATAGAATATATATGACATTTCCAGATGTACAGTCAGTGATTCCTTGTGTAGAGGACATTTTCAGCAGCAGCCTCCAGTACTCTAAGATTGCTGGGAGCCTGAACAGAATTAGGGCACAATCCCTTTGATTGTCTGAGTCCCACTCGTGTCTAGTAGGTTATCTAAAGATTCAAAGTGTCATTTGACCCAGAGGAAGAAAATTTTCCTGGAAGGAATATAACTATTAAGTTTCTAGAGAAGGAAAAATGGGAAGTTCACCTTCATCATTTTCTGTGACAGAAGGACTTTACTGTAGCACATGGACCGCACACATGTTTCAGATGTTTATTTAAATATAACCACTAATTTTGCTGGATTACACTTTTCTTAATTGCTTGTATTCTTTATAGGCACAGTAACAGGAACTCTACAGTATGAAAAGCCTAATTTTCTATTAATTTATATGTTGGGGGGAGAGTATTATTCTGAAATGTTTTTAAATTAGCTTGATTCTGAAGGATATGGAATGTGCAATAGTCCTGAAAAGATACTTAATAAATGTCTTTACAGAGCCCTTGAATTACAGTGGTTTGTATCTAAATATTGAGACATTAAAAGTCTTTTTCATCTCAGGCACCATTTTGGTGAAAAAAAAATTTGAAGCGAAGTAAAATATTCAGGTTTTGAACATGAAAAAAATATTTAATCATAATGTTGGGGCTGACATGAAACAGGACATTTGATCCAAAAAAGAATTCTTTTCCCTTTCTAATGCCTCATAATGGGTCAGACTTTATAAAAGAGGTTACAGTGAAGGCTCTTCTGAAATCTGACTCCTCAGGGATAGCATCTTCTTCAGTGATGTTAAGCAAAGAAGGGTCAAGCTGCAAACTCTGACAACTTGCTTTACTCAGAGTGGAGTTTGATGAAGTACTTCAGTGGTAATTTATTTTTTCTTTTTAAATAAGTGACTGCTTAAATTGTAGGTGAGAGCTTCAGTAAGGCCCTGCAAAAACTTACATGAATAATAGCAAGAAGGTCCAAATAGTAGATGTTTTGTGAATATTGTTAAAACCTAAACACCACAACTAATTTGAGAAAATCCAGCATGCAGGAGTTAGTTTTTCTTGTTAAATTCAGCATGAATCAAGAAAGATCTGCCATAAAACCAGCAATTGTCAACTCTACTGCATGGAGAAGGGTGTGCTGTGAGTACCCTGAAAATTTCTCAGCAAAGAGAAATTATCTCTCTATAAAGCATGTATTATATAGGTATAGACTATTAACTTACTCATTTTAGACTCTTTCCTTTTCTTTGCTTCTCTCTAGAATGATCAAACCAATCCTCTTCACATGCTGTGAATTTGGGGGATTTTTGTTGTTTCCTCTTACATAACAGCAGTTTCTCATCAGTCTTGAGCTCCTGATGCTGCATTCTGTGGGGTAAATCTGTGTTGGAGTTTTTTTGTTGTTATTGTTTAAAGGGAAGTCCCTGAGGGGACAGTTCACTTTTTAATCTGCAGCCCTAAAGTGCTGAACATTAACCCTCCCCAGGCATGTGCAGGCGTGAAAAAACATCTCTGTGAAACTGCAGCTGCTTTTATTTGTGTGCATCACAACAAAGATGAGGTAAAGGCTCACCATCTCAAAAGCCATGTTACATTTGTTTCTCTTCTCATTGCTGTAAGGACTCAAATTCCAGTCGGTGCCATTTTTGTTAGAGAAACACCTTCAATTCATGACATTTCTTTACTTTTGTCAAATAATCTGAATCTAATAAAAGCACTGGGTCAGAGTGCTCTTAGCATTTTTGTGTTCTAGACCTAGAAATAGTATTTATTCATGACACTTCAATACCTAAGTAATGCATTTACTGAATCCACTCCCAGGCATTCATTTCACCAGTCTTATGGCTCATTATAGCATAACTGTGGTTGGAACTTACAATGTAAAGGGACAAAATATAGGTGGAGAGGAAGCTTACAAACTTCATTTCCTTGCACTGCAATGTTGTCTTACAGTCCAAGCCCCTTCGCTAGTTAATCCCTTCAGGTTCCAAGGCTCAGCACCAGAAGAAGATGGGAGCAATCAGCAGATTAACCACGATTGTTACAAGTCATTCCATGCCTGGTCTCCTGTCTACACCCAGTAGCTCTGCAGCAGCTTTAAATAAGACACTGTCCAATAAATGCATTTTTTTTCCAGCCCTGAAGTGGCTTCTGTGAGTCACAGTTAGACCCCAAGGAAAAGAAAACAAACCCACAGACTTCAGAAAACACTAAAATCCTGAAACCCAACTAAGAAGTCCTCAGTTCAGCAGCTGTCTGCGGGCAGGGGTGACAGCAGTGGGCCCAGCACACTCTTCATCCCCCACAGGGGCCATAATTCCTGCACATCACACAGTTCACGTGCACAGGGCTCCTCCTCACAAGTATCTCTTCTCCTCTGACCTTTCCTGAGGCAGCTGCTGCCAAAATCTGTCTGTGTGAAGGCTCAGCTCCCCAAAATCCTCATGTGCCAGTTTACAGCCCTGTTACAGGAGCTGTCTTCTGACTTCTTAGAGAGCCCAGCAAAGTGCAAATTTCCCTGCAAGTCTGATCAAAACTATTTACACCACAAGTAGGTTTGTCTGTAAAATGGGTCTTCTGACAAGAAGCTCTGCCTGTTGTCTGGAAATGCAGCTCAGAGCACCAGCAAGGTTGCGTTCTTCTTACAGATCCACTCCTTTAATGTCTGGCAGTTATCTGCCTGGATTACATTTTTCCTTCTATAGACAGCACAGTTCTTGTCAGCCTCGATGCTTCTTAGAGCTGTCCTGCTGAGAGACCAAAAGGAATGCAGTTGTCAGCTTTAAACTCAGCTTTAAACTCATCCTGGTGGTGCTCTGAGTGAGAGGGAGGGATGATGCCCACTCCAGCAGCCCCTTGAAGCACAGCAGCTGTGCAGAGGTGGGTTGGGCACCCCCAGCAGGGACTGCTGGCTTCTGAGAGATGGATGCTTGGGATTATTAGTGTTAAAAGGAGAAGAATCCTCCCCATGCAGCCACAATGCTGAAGAAAGCTGCTCAGATCCCAGCCAATGCTATGTGACAGGCATCACCTTCAACAGAGGCATGGTCTGTAAAGTGAGAGTTTGTTGGCAGGGATTTCAGCAGAAGTGTGTAATGATATCTCTGTATTAATAAATGTATGAGCTGTAGCTGTGGTTGGTCCTGGAGGCAGAAATCAGTTTCCAAAAGTGCCCGGCAGGAACCTGTTGACCTGAAACTGGGCATGAAATAGACTCTGAATATGTACCTGAGGCTGCAGGGTTCGATCTGTTCTTTGGGTAATTAGCTCAGATTCAGAGCTGTATTTCTAAGCAGGGAGACCACACTTCGCTTTCCCCAAAGATATCCTCCCCCCACAAATCATCACCTCTTTTTTTTTACTGTGTGATCTTCCACTGAACTCCATGTTTTCTCCATGTCTTCAGTGTCCAAGCCAATCCAAATATATTTGGTATCTTTGTCTTTGTTGTCTATAAATTCCTGTGGAATGATTAGAAGGATGTTACCTGACAGAAGAGCTTTCCTGCTGTGCCCAGGTCACTGTCCTGCCTCATGCACAGCTTTTATTTCCTCTTGAAGAGCAAGGACAGGGATGCAGCCACGGCAGAGCAGCCTCTTACATCAGCCCATACACATGACCAGGCTCCTCTCTTCCCAGAGCCAAGCGGTAGAAACGAGTGGAAAGTCCCAGCATTTCCTCCTCCCAGTCAAAACTACTCTGGCTTCCACACTTGGCACCTTTTGTGCTTCTCCTCTTCAGCTCTGCTCTGCTGATATTCCCAAACTCAGCTCTTGTGCAGGGAGGGTCAGATCCTTTCCCTGGTGGGGCTCTTGCTTGTCTACCTGTACTTTTGACATCCAGGCCATTTTCTCTTGGAGAAGTGTTTGGCTGAGGCCTGTCACATGCTTTTAGGGCTGCTGCAAGACTCACCATCTCAATTTCATCCTCAATGACAAGCAGCTGGGATTTCCTGGCCAGGCAGTTTTTCTGGCTGTCCTCCCAGCTCCTGGCCTCCTCAGAGAAGAAGTAACATCTGCTCCTGTGCAGCTGCCACCCGGCGGGACACAACTCACATGTTGTCCCTGTGGGTGGACAGGGGCAACCTTTAGCTCCTACAATTAATGGAATTCCTCCCCCTGTTTATGAATCATTGTCTGGAAAGTATTCTCCAGGACAAGAGGAGGATATATGGCATTTCTGACAGCAGCTCCTGGCAGAAAGAAATGTAATGAAAATACTGGAAACTTTATACCAAAAGAGGAGTGAGACTATCATGGTTAAAATGTTAGTTTAGATTTTGCTATCACTGCTCTGCAGGAACACCATGCTTCCTGGGTAGCACCAGTGACTTCCCATAAACTGCAGGGAGTCACAGAAATGGGAACAGAGACAACAGAGCTTTGCACACCACATGTCCCCTATGCTGGGAAGGACTAACGCACCTTACCCTGTCCATTTTCACACAGCTCCTCCATGAGCCATTTCAGGAGTGCTGCTGAGACAGTCCTCTCTGAAGAAATGTCACTGCTGGTGTTCAGACCATACTGGGGCAAACTTTCTGATTTTCCCGCTCTGCCCTTCAAAACTTGAATGGCCCAAAGTAAGCAAAAAAAAAAAAAAAAAAGGGAAAAAAAAAAGAGAGAGAGAGATCATGGTTAACAACAAAGATAAAGAAATGAAGAAATTCAGTCTTTGTACCCAGTGCTGTACAGTGAATGTGAGGATGTTTCTGCGTACATTACCTGGTACAGAAACAGCTGTGAGCAAACTCAGTGAGTAAAGCTCAGTGAGCAAAGCCCTCCTTCGAAGATGTTCATTAAATGGCCTGGCTTGGAAAGACTTTAAAGATAATTTCATTCCAAACCCCTGCTATGGGCAGAGACACCTTCCATTATTCCAGGTTGCTCAGAGCCCATCCAACCTGGCCTTGGACACTGCCAGGGATGGGGCAGCCACAGCTTCTCTAAGGATCCTGTGCCAGGGCCTCACCACCCTCACAGGGAAGAATTTCTTCCTAATATCCAACCTACATCTGTTCTCTGTCAGTGTGAGGCTATTGTCCCTTGTCCTGTCACTCAGGCCCTTGTCAAGTATTCCTGTATTTGTGTACAAGTTGACACCTTTCAGTGCAACACTAAGGGAATTTTTCTCTCAGCTCGTTCAGAGGTTTAAGCATGTCTGCAATGAAGGGATGAAGCAGGAGGAAGGATCTACTCACATTGCTTGGCCTGTATGGCCACGACTCCCAGTAGGATGAGCACAAGGACTGCCAGGACCAGTGCCACATAGAACCAGGCTGAGCACCTGTGCCGACAGTCTGGAGGGATGCAGGAGGAAGAGCAGCTTAATGTCCTGGCACTCTTAAAATTATCACTGGGTAAACAACAGAGAACTCATCTGCCTAAAATCAGTCTGCTGCCAGGAGGATGCAGTGGCATTTTACTTATTAAAAATCTGCATCCATTTTGCATACATGGAAGTGAAATCAAAACATTTGGTCACATAGAGCAAGTGATTGTCAACCATTAAGAATTTGCCTTTTTTCCTTTGACTTATTTTTCTCAAGCATTGCCTCCTCACACCTACCCACACACACCGGCAGGACTTTGCAGAGCAATTCAGGGAAAGTATCAAGGATGGGCTGGGGTGTCGGGGATGGGCTGTGGAGTGTTCCTCCTCTCTGTTTCCAAATGTAGCTGTTCCTGTCCTGCACCTCAAAGATAACTTCCCTAAATGCATCAGAAAAAAAGCCCCATTCTGACACTCCCTGGCACAGGGAAGTGCATCAAAGCAAGCATCTCTGCAGCTGTTTGGCATTCACCCTGTGTTGGAGGGAAACACTCAGGAAGCTTCAGAACCTGAGGAAATTTGGGGTAAAGGTGCCAGTTCCACGAGACACAGACTTACACTGTCATAACCTGTGTTTCCCTGACCTTGCCTGTATGAGATGAGCAACTGCTCCGTCCTCTGGCTACCTGAGCTATCTGGTATAATGTTCCCTTTCCCTGGCAGGCAGGTCCTTCAGTCCAGGGAGGGTGAGAATCACCAGGGCACTAATGGCACACAGACATGCATTACCCTGCTTCCAAAGCCAAATACATCCCTGGGACTCTTCCTGCACGAGGGCTCTAAAAAAACATGGAATTTTACTTTGCTTTAATACATTTTCCATGCAGGGCACAAAGGCATTTTTAGAAATTATTTTTAAAACATGTCTATCAATATTTAGGAAAGTGAAGAATCTGAGAACCCAGCAGAAAAAAAAAGCAGCAGATGAAATGATAGATCAGTCCTTCATTGAGAGAGTGTACATAAAGGCTTTTGATAACAGGTTTCACTGTTGGGCAATAGGAAAAACTAGATCTATAATTAGTAACCAAATTGTACAGTACCAGGAGCGGAAGTCTCTGCTCTGCTGTTTCCATGGGGTCTCTTCACGTGCAGCTCAGCGTATGTGATCGTGCTTCCTGTAAGGAGAGGGCAACGCTCACATTTGTGGCTGTGCAAATCACCGAATAGAGGAACAATAAAGGCTGAGCCTCTATGAAAAGCGGTGTGTGTTTGCAGGGCTGCCTGTTCAGCATTTTCCTTTTCCTAGGCAACAACAGGCAAGATGATGATTTACCACTTCCTCCTGCTGTCAGGCAGGAAAAGCCTCCTCCATACGCTTTGAACTGTTGAGTGCTGTGTGGCTGGAGCAGAAGCCAGACAAACAGGCTGAAGGATGGGAAAGACCTGGATCCGATCCATGGCAAGCATCCCATCTCTGTTGCTAAGCCAACTCAGAAGGTACCACAGGGGCTGGAGGGGCACCAGACCGTGACTGCTTTGTGGGGCAGAGAGACGCCAAAAGGAAAACCAGCATTTAGAGAAATGCTGCTGCAGCAAGGTAACTCCTGGGGCATTCCTGACTCATGACTGTTTATCCCAGGATATTACAGGTGGTGCCTGTAGCAGCAGAGGAATGGACCTGATGGCTGAAGACATCCTTTTCCAGAAGCACATTGCCAAAACAGAATCAAAAAGGGCATTAAAATATCACGGTGTGGGTTCAAGGCACATGGATTCTTTCTGAACATGTTTTCAGTATCATTTACCTGGGTATTTTGCAGAGCTACTGGTTAGTCTTATGGAAGGTGTCTGGACCTTTGGGACACTGCTTTTGCTTCCATAAATGGAGAGATTTTATCCATCTGATTCAAGAATAAGCTTCTGTGCTACCACCCTAGTTTGTGACCACTGGGGCTTTTAAAAAGAGGTATTGTATTAAACTTCACTGATCAGGGAAAACCTTGGCAGAAGAAGAGAGTCTCATTAGGTTAAAATAAGGCAGCATTTCATATGAGAATTGCTAAAGTGTGGAGAGGTTTTACAGTAAAACAAAAACAAAAACACTGAGAACCTGATTGGCAAATAAGGGTAATTCATGTAGGGGAGACAGTCTACACTTTAGAGAATCTGACCTAACACATTTGGTTTTTTGCTTTATTTCAATTTATTAGTTCAGTGAACTACAGAAAATTTGTAAATTAAATGTAATTGTTCTCAAATCAAATGCCTTAAAAGTTTTTCTTCTTAGAATGTAAATAATTTTCCAAAAACACTCAGGACTTTTAAATGCACTAGCCCTGTAAACAGAGGTACTTCTAAAATAAGTACTTTAGACATTCTTCTACAATTAGTAAATAATTTGTCTCTCAAATGAACATTCATTCCTTTAAAGAATCTCCAAGTCTCTAAGTCTGTAAAAAAATAATTATCAATGCAAGCTGAACATTTAAACAAAGTTATTCCTTCTATTACAGTGTGTATGGGCACACAATTATTTGAATGTGAATCCTCAGAAGTCAGCATAAGCTTAAGTCTGCCGGATGCTTCCACACCCTCACCTAATTCAACAACAAGGTGGAGATCTCAGTCAGTCACTAAAACTGAAATTTCACTTCCCTGTGCCTGTTGTCAGGTGCAGAAAAAACATCTCTGTTTATTGGAAGCTTCTGTTTGGTGAAAGTGCAGACAGCGAGTGCTGCTGGAGGGGTGTCAGCAGTAGTGTGTCCAGCAGGAGCAGGGAGGTCATTCTCCCCCTGTGCTCAGCACTGGTGAGGTTGCTCTATGAGTTCTGTGTCCAGTTCTGGCCTCTCAGTTCGGGAAGGACGTTGAGACACTTGAGCGCGTCCAGAGGAGGCAACGAGGCTGGTGAGGGACTGGGAACACAAACCCTGTGAGGAACGGCTGAGGGAGCTGAGGTTGTTTAGCCTGGAGAAAAGGAGACTCAGAGGTGACCTTATCACCTATCACACTCAGGTGGGGGTCAGTCTCTTTCTCCAGGCAGCAACTGACAGAACGAGAGGACACAGCCTTGAGCTGAGCCAAGGGAAATTTAGGTTGGATGTTAGGAAAAAGTTCTTCATGGAAAGGGTGATAAAATACTGGAATGGTCTGCCTGGGGAGATGGTGGAGTCTCCATCCCTGGATGTGTTTAAAAAAAGACTGGATGTGGCATTCAGTGCCATGGTTTAGTTGAGGTGTTAGGGCTGGGTTGGACTCGATGATCTTGAAGGTCTCTTCCAACTCAGTGATTCTGTGATTAGAGAATGTTGTGTCCAGATGTGGGCCAGCACCTCCAGGGGTCTGGGGGAAGCTGGAGAGGCTCCAGGTGGACCTGGTCAACACCGGAGCAGCCCAGGAGGTTAAGAAAGGGAATAAGAAGTTAAGGGCACAACCAATAGCATGCTACAACTACTTGTGGGTTAGTTTGGTGATGGATTTGAACTTTCCTTGGCTTGTTCTTCTCCCAAGGAAGGTTCTGTGTAGCCACTCACTATTTATAATCAGGCAACTCTCAAATTATCTGTGAGGGAACTGGGACACAAAAACTACTGGAGTCTTCCACTGGAAAATGGATTCCCAGGTGTCTTTATCCTTGCTGGGATTTGGGAACACTTTTCTACTTTTGAACACCTGTTTTGAAGCACCTGCACAGTAACAGCACCTGCACCTACCATAGTGCCATTGCTAAATCCTCCTCAATACCCTCTGGCAGAGCAGCCAAGAATCCCCTCATCCTTGTCATTCAGAGCCCCTGAGTGACAGCTGAAGTCCAACTGTAATCCAAACCCAGTCAAACAAAATATATTTGAGTATAATCAGACATAAGAGTGGGGATAGTGAGACTGGGAGCTATAAACAGTGAAGAAAATATTATGTAAGAGATTTTTGTCTCTACAATTGAGACAGCATAACCAAGACTTGTAGAAATATTGGGTGGATCTCTAGTGCCTGTTTTTTAAAGGAGATGGAAGCACTGGACTATGAACAGAAGAACATCCACAAAAATGATAAGCATTTTTGAGAAGTTAAATATTTAAAGGGAAAAGGGCATTGAGAAATCACTTAATTACCATGGCCAGTAACTTCATGTGAGAAAATATCATGAGTTAAAATCAGTTCAACAAAAGTTTCCTAAGAGCCATCCACATGTTAATGATAAATTTCATTGGAACTGGCCTGTCCAAAGTTGAGCTTTTCCTTTAGGCAGCGTGATTTAGGAATAGTTTTGGATGTCTTCTAATCAAGATTTGATGTCTGTCTCCCTTCACAAACAAGTTTTATCACTTTGGATACTGGGTAAAATTACAGGCAAGCCCTCTTTGTGTTGCACAGGTTACAGCAGTGCAAACAACATCCATGGGTGCATGGACACACAGTCTAAGGTAGTATTTCATATCATAAATATAATAAAGTGAACTTATTTTTATCTTTTTGATACCAGTCTTGTAAAAATATATGAAAGATATTCTTTTCTGTCACTTAAGTGCATGTATTCAGAGCACCATCGTCACTATCAATCTCCATTCTAAGCAGAACATCTAAAAATATTCATTACACAATGTTATTTCCTTAAGGGATTAAATACATTCATTACTAATGAAAGCATGAAGATATCCTTAGTTGATGCCACAAGCATTTCCTATTTGCTCATAATAAGCTGTCATTCATATTAGATGTGATCCAGAATTTTGTCCAAATGCTTTCATGAATGAATTTTTTTCCAAGTAGTAGAAATGTTACTTCTTCAGAAAATTTAGTTCAGAACATCTCCTTACCCTGAATATTGGCTCAATCCTTTGGGTTGTTTTTACAAATATAGGAAGTGATCACAGATTGATAATTTGGTTCTGGAGAATCACCACTGGAAAATTAAAGAGAAAGAGCAGGAAGTTTTTAGGGGACATTCAGTACTTCCTTCAGTGACAGTGACTGCACTTTTGACTGCCACTAGTTTCCTGATTTACTGGTTAATTTACTGCTCCTTTTCCATGAACATAAACACTGATCTGATTTGTGGGCTAGGTCGTAATTCAGTGGAGCATTGTCTTGATCATATTACTAATTTTAAAAGAAACATTATGCTCATTATTCAAACAATGAACACTTTTTCTTTCTCATTCTGTTACTTAAAGCCTGGGACCAGACCTGAGCTGCTGCTCCTTGGTGATTGTGATTTGGGAGCAGTTTGGCTGATTTGTACTGCGAGGATCTCATCCACTATTCCAACTTCTCGCCCTTCCCATGCAGCATCCTATGGCCTTCTTCTAGTTTTACCCAATTTAAAATGTGAGACAGAAAGAGAGAAAGAGAGAAAGAGAAAAAGAGAGAGAGAGAGAGTGCACAAGAGAGCAAACAGTGCATGCCCAAGATGTTTTACCTGGGTTTGATGTTCCTGAAGGAGTGTGTGGCCTTTCCCTCGGCAGCATTGCCACGGCCGCGTAAGTGACATCCCCTGCCATCTGTGAGCCTGTCCCTCGGAGCTATGGAAAGAGCAGCTTCACCACAATTATTTGCATGCTGTCTCAGCTTTGCCTGCCTCCAGAACAGTCACACGCTGTGCTATGGCTCTGGGGAAGGCTGAGAAACACTAAAAAGGAAGTTACTAAGTCACCTCTTTCAGTGCAGCTTCAAAGCCTGTTTTCAGCCACTGTTCTTCTTGCCTTTCAGAATAAACAAGAAAATGAAGATTACACTCTGCCATTCTTTTAACTAATAGATATTAAAAAACCTTATTGGTCAAAGAAGAGGGAATTTACTAAGGAATGCCCAAAAATGGACTTACACAGGTATGAAAGGTTTGCTGGTTCTCATGAGAATAGAGGGTATAATTTGTGCTGTGGCTGTTTTGTACTCCTCTGCATGATCTTACACAGCCTATTCACCCGAAAGGAAGATAAACAAGAAGTACATGTATCAGTATAAGATGTTTTGGGGTTAATGTAACTGCAACCACACAGCTTCAAAAATGTAACTCAAATTCTAACCTGCTCCACCCACAAAGTACTTTAATGGCTTAACTTTAATGGTTAAATTTTGGTGATATTGACAATGCATGAACATGAACTCAAAATAAAATCTAAAAAAATATGATCAATGCTTTTTACAAGAATGTTTCCATACTTTACTGTAACAGTAGTTAAGGAGCTGCTATTCCTCCATTGCTTGAACTATTCCCTGCTTGATCCAACAATTCCACAGATGGAAAACCTGAGTTGCCTTTATTACCTTAAACTCCTTTTTTATTACCCACGTGTTTGCTGCAGTATATTTGGATGACAGTGTTTTTGTCCTCTATTTCAGGTCGGGGGAAGCCTCACAGATTTTAATTGAAATGTAAACAAGGTTCGAAAACCTAAAAATACATTTAGAACACTCAGACACAGAGTTCTGTGCATGACATTTCCTTCTAAGAGCTATGCTCTTGGTCTTGTGCCTTATTCCCACTTAGAAAATTCCCTCCAAGTTCAACACAGAAAGGGTCTGCGAACCTACATGGGTCTGTTGAAAACAATGTTTATACAGGCTGTTTGCAGGGTTTTGTTACATTCAAAGGCACCTAAAAAAAACAAAGTTTGGGACTGTAATCTTACACTACTGATCTTTTCCCTTATGACGTTAAACACTGGTAATGGTGTTAAGTGCAGAAACACAAAAACCTTTGAGGGGGGAAAGAGGAACCTTTGATAGTCATGGAACAGATTAGTCAGAAGTGCTGCCTGAGTATGATTTATAAGCAATGTATCTAAATCATTATGGGTTTATAATCTGATAATAACTGATAAATCAATACTGTGTGCTGGAGCCTGATAAGGTTTGTTTCACAGACACATACATAGAAGCCATATCACCAGACCTCACATGAAACAGAACTTTGTCCTCTGAATCAGTTTTCCCCTGAACTTCTCAGCATCCTTTACAGCAGGATAGTTAGGCTCTGAAATGGAAAAAAAAAAACAAAACAAAACAAAAAAAAAACCCCAACCCTGAACTAAACCAAATTTCCTTATTTGGGTTTTATTTGAAACTTTGGTCCATAAAGGAAAGTTAGAAGGCCTAGTGGGTTGTTTGAACTCTCAGTCCCTTTCCATCACTGCACACACTCTTGAACAGTCTCTTCCCTCATGACTGCCTCCTAAACCAGTCACAAGCATCCAGTCTTGAGGCCGTTTCCTCTTGTCCTGTCCCTTGTTCCCTGGGAGCAGAGCCTGGCTGCCCCTCCTGTCCGGGAGTTGTGCAGAGCCTGAAGGTTCCCCCTGAGCCTCCTTTTCTCCAGGCTGAGCCTCCCCAGCTCCTTCAGCTGCATCTTCACAAGCTGTAATCTGGGTTGTTTAATTTATCGCATGATCCACCTTCACCTTGTGTTTTTGGGGTTCTCCAGGTAGAGCCTTGCCTCAGCCTCTTCTTCCCTCCCAGGAAATGAATCTGGATTAATATGCAGAGCTTACAGAAGCCTATGAGGCCCCTAAAATACCAAGGGCTGTGTATTAAACATCCATATGTCTGGGGAGGGGGGAGTGGTGTTTTAGCCTTGTATTTTCACTCTTTTTGTCAAAACAGGGAGATATCTGAAGGCCCAGACTCTATGGCAGCACCTGCAAGGAAAGATGGTGGGATTGTTGTGTAGGATTTCTCTGCACATCATGTAGAGCTTGACAACCTGAAGCTCCAGGGGCACTGTGGGGGTAGGCAAAGGATGTGAGCTCATGTCATTCCCCATCCTGCGTGCACACAGACTCCCGCTTTCCAAGTGCCAAGCCTGAGTGATGTCACTGAGTGATGTTCTGGTGTCAGCACAGTTACCAGCTCCAGCTATGCACAGAACAAACGTGGTGACAACTGCAGATGCCTCCCTGTCTTGTGGGTGTGACAGCATCACCTTCTTTGCCTGTGGAGGCAAAGGCAGACTGAAAACAGTGACGTGGGCTGCTAAGCAGAATCCAGCAAAGCAGAATTCAGCCCCTCCTGCCGCAGAACAGGCGGCTCAGCCCAGGACTCCAGCTGCCTCATAATGCACATTTGAAAGAATTTGAACTGCCAGTCTGACAATAAAATGCAGTTCCGAAAGGCTGAGCTACAACACAGAGGCTTTCAGGCTAAACTGAGAGAGTCCCGTGAGTAAATGTCCAGTTTAGGTTTCAGTTCTAAGCCTCTGCTCTGTCACAGCAGAGCCTGTTTGTATGATGAGCACCCAGAAGGCATGATCAGAGCTAGGGCTCTCTGGACAATCTGTTCAGGGCTCAGTCACTGCCCAGCACAGAAGTTCTGCCTCATGTCCAGGTGGAATTTCCTGGGATCAGTCCCTGCCCGTTCCTCTGGTGCCATTGCTGGGCCCCCCGGAGCAGAGCCTGGGACCTGCTCTGAGCCCTCCCTGCTCACAGGGACACCCAGGGCTGAGGGCCCCTCTCAGCTGGGGCTCCTCTCGAGGCTGGACAGCCCCAGCTCCCTCAGCCTTTCCCTGTCAGAGATGCTCCAGGCCCTAAATCATCTCTGCAGCCTCTGCTGGCCCCGCTCCAGGAGCTCTCAGTTAAGTTGTAATAATGGACAAACTGGAACAATTTATATCAATAACACAGCACACAATTTATCCTGCTATGCTGAGTAACTGATGTTGGCTCTTGATTTTTCTTCTGTTAAAAATTGTTCTTACATGAAATATTGGTCGTGAGCTGAATATCAGAGCTAAGTAACCAATTCATGTTTGGAATCTAGATGTCTAAGTTCTCTGAGGGTTGGGATTTTATGATCTGAAAGGCTCTCCCCTGGGACACTTCAAAGAAATAAAGTTTAGAAAGAGAAGCTTGAAAGCTTTCCAGCAGAAATCCATGTACTTTGCCCCTTGCTGCTTCTGGTGCTTTTGAAAACATCCCCAGAAGTTCTTGAAAAGACCTTAGGGGACAGTAAATTACTGTCTTGCAGTGTTAATTTCAGTTATTAAATTTTCCTTAGATGTTGTTCCTGCAAACAAACCAAAGTGAAACAAACCAACCAAACAAAAAGCAAAACGAAAACAGACACACACAGAAAATCCCCCAAAACCTATAAAAAACACCCAAACTGAGATGGTCTCTGGAGACCCTTCCACCCCGAGGGTTCTAAGTGTGCTGAACAAGAAGGGAGCAGCAGATGGCCATTGTGCTTTGAACTGCAGCCACGCAGTAGTGTGGAAACTAGGAAAGGAATTGTACAGTGTAAATTACACAGCCAAGTGAACTGTTTCTCTCTCCCCTTGCTCTTCCTCTGCCTCTGACAAGCTCCAGACCCTTCTAACAGGTAGTTCTAACACTGCACTTTCCTCTGTGCAATCTCACAGTCACCAAACCCACTCTTTCAATGCACACACACTCCTTCCTGCAGGGAGAACAGATTTGAGCCCCTCAGGCCCCTTTTACTGGATTGGTGTACTTAATTTCATTTATCTTACATTAAAATCAGCTGTCTTAATTTCTGGGTTTTTTTCAAATGCTGGAAATTGCTTCTTACTTTATCAAAAGAAGATGGTTTGCACATGTCTCATTAAATAGCTGGAAAGGACATTTAAATATATGTATTGATCCTTAGTTCTGCTTTGTTCCTGTCCACCTGAGGAACTGTTGCTCCATTTGAGCAGCTTAACATCATTATTTAAATGGAGACTTGTGAGGTCTGGAACTATGGAAGCAGCTCTGTTGAAACCTTACAGTTTTCACTGTAAGGTTTCTGTTGCACTTCCAAAGGACAAGCCTGGGCTTTTTGTAACAGAAAAGATTTGTTAACTTTGAAATTCACAGGCAAGGTCTTTTCCACAAAAGTTTCTTTTATGTTCTCTCCTATCCTGCTAAAGAGCAGGAATGAGAGAGAGGTTGGATGGGTATCTGGCTGCCAGCTAAGGTCAATCCATCATAACCATCTTACCAGCCTATACTACTTTAAAATTTTCTTTTTTTCTTATATCTATTTGCTAAGCTGTGTAAAGTTTTAATGTAACAAAAGCAGTGGATCCTGTGGTTATCTCAAGAAGCTCTTAAAAATATTAGCAAGAGACCACCCATGGAATATTGACAGAAATTGACTCCTAAGTGAATTATCCTCCTGAACAGGAACAAACCAGTTTTAAAAGTCAGGAACCTGCTAAATAAGCTGTTCAAATATTTCAGTCTTTTGTTTCACTTGCACTAAATCCCCTTTACATTCTCAAATTAGTTTTTGACAGTTTGGAGTGGAAGTGAAATTATTTTCATGTAATGACACATAAAGATAGCAGAAAGCCCACCCAGGGAAAGGAAAACCAGTCTTTTAGTCTGACAAGAGTAACACCCCTCTCATCTCCATCCAAGTTAAGCTCAAGGCTATTCACAGGCTAGCAACAGAAATTGATAGCAGCATTGCAAGGATGAAGGTCAGAGACAGTGCCAAGCCTTCAAAATCCAGAGCACTGCCTCAACAGAAGGATGAAGGTCCCAAAGGGGAGCAATGCAGGGAAACTCAGGCATGTTTACATTTAAACACAATGTTCCCCTGGAATTTTCTGAGTAGCTGTGTACCTGCAGATGGTGTGCAGTGTTTTTAAAGATCACAAATCTTGTTCTTCTTCTGCACATTCAAAGAACTGGCTTCTTGTTACTCAGACAGACTTCACGCTTCAGGTTTTATTTCACCAGAAAGAACATTTCAAAGCCACTCTCACACATATATAAAATGTAGTGGCACTTCCTTTTCTTTTGTAAAGTGCAGCACATGCTTTAACTGAATAAACAAAGAGCAATTCTGAGAAACACAAATCCTTTCTTGGCAATGTGGTGTTGTGAATCCAAGGCAAAAACATTGGGATTTTTCCTTTATTTCAGAAGGATATTCGTATTCCTTTTACTGAGATGATAGATCTAGCAAATAATGGCAGAGATAAGCAACCAGGCAAGAACAGCAAGAAGCCAGCCTACAGAAATGCAGGTGTTGAAAGGAAGCAAAACGAGAGAACCATAATTTCTATTGGGCTGAAAACCTGTCACTAATGGGGTCCCACAGGGCTATTTCCTTGGCCCTGTTCTCTTCCACATCTTTGTGAATGACCTGGACACAGGACTAAGTAAATTTGAAGATGATCCTAAATTGGAAAGGGTTAGTACAATGTGCAAATGCATTATTGCTTTTGATATCCTCTTTTGTTCTTCTAGCTAGGAAACATCCAATTCCTAAATGCTCTAATATTCTGTTAGGTCAGTAATGTTGCCCATAAAATAGAAAATGCTATGAAAATTCTGAACCACAAGAACTCAGAGTTTCTGATTACACAACTGGTGAAGACTTTTTGTAATGTTTGGGCTTTATGTCTGAGAAATCTCTTTACATGCCTAAAAGCAGCCACGGTTTTAGCAGGTCTCAGTGGTTCATTATCACTCAGTTATGTTGGGAAAATCAACCTGTTTACCTCTGACACATAGTAACATTTGCTTTTGTGAACATCCTTACAGTGCAATATGTAATAAAACCCCGCTTCTCAAAATTCCACTTCAAAAGATGTTTCATGTAAATGAAGATCAAAATTCCTGTAAGTGGCTTTGGCACCATCTAAAGAAGCAGGAAGCTGCCTAGGGGTTTAATGATACAGATCAAAGGACACTAAAGGTGCTTTAATAGAATGTAGATGCTCTCATACAGTCAGAACAAAAATAAGGGGAACTTTATTTTATTTTATTAATAAAGTTAAATTAATTTTATTTATAAGAGGAACTTTACTAATTCCCATGGATGCTCTTATCATGCTATGGATGTTCACAAGTTCAAAATCATTCTTATCTGGTAGCACTGTTGTCACAAATCTGGCACTACCCTCTTTTTCCATCCTGTAATCTGCCTCTGGATTTCTTCTGTAACCTCTATCTTAATTTTGCCTTCTGCAGAGCAGCCTGGAGCAATGTCTTGCATTGTAGAATCATGGAATGGTTTATGTTGGAAGGGACCTTGTTCCACCCCACAGCCATGGGCAGAGACACCTTCCACTGTCCCAGTTTGCACAGAGCCCCATCCAACCTGGCCTTGGACACTTCCAGGAAATGGGGCACCCACAGCTTCTCTGGGCAACCTGTGCCAGGGCCTCACCACCCTCACAGGAAACAATTTCTTCCTGATATCCAACCTAAATCAACTCCCTTTCAGTTTAAAGCCATTCTTCCTTGTCCTGTCACTAACTTTCCCTCTCCAGCTTTTATACAGACCTCCTTCAGGCACTGGAAGGTATCTCAGCTCTGAGGTCTCCACACCCTCTCTTCTCCAGGCTGAGCAGCCCCAATTGTCTCAGTCTGTCCTTGTAGGAGAGATGCTCCATTCTTCAGATCATCTCTGTGACCTCCTCCACACCCATCCCAACAGGTCCCTGTCCTGTGCAGATCTCCAGAGCGGCACACAGGCTCATTTCCTAACCACCTCCTAAATCTTTCTTCCTGGGAAATAGGTCTCCATTCTGCAGCCTCCTCTTATTTGTGGCTGATTTTAAGAAAGAGAGTGCAAATAAGAGTGTGAGGAAGCTCTTGGATGACTTGATTTGAGCCACCAGCAAGTGGTTCTGTAGTTTCAGCAGCCTTTAAGCCTCTGAGTAATATGAAAATGGTTGCTGCAGGGAGTGGAGGTAACTTCTACACATGGGCAGATTCTCTTCTTTCCTTGCCAGAGCTGGGGTGAGCCCTGCCTGTCTCATCCATGACCTTCCAGCTGTATCAAGGCTGGGTGGCACATCCACTGGTACAAAGTCAGAGGTGAAGCCTTGAGAGTGGAGGTAAAAAATTGTCTCTAGTCTTGACAAATACCCACCTCTTCTCTATACTCAGGCTTTCCATTTGCAGCACCTTCCATGTCAGTCAGCACAAATTCTTTAACTTGATATTTATGTCCAGTTGGTGCTCTCTTTTTTTGCAGGAGGAATCCTTACAAATGGGATAGGAAGTTGGAATGTGAGACCTTGGGCACAGTTCTCACGTGTGTTTGTTCCTGCACTAAATGTTACATGACACCCCCACCCCAGAGGATTGTCAGGGGATCCTCCAGGAATCCTCAGGGGTGTTTGGGTTAACAAGGGAAGGAAGAAAGGTGTCTGTGGGTGCAAACAGCCCTGACACAGGGTAAAAAGGCTGCTGCCGTTTTTGTTAGAGCCCCGCCCCAGCAGCCACCATCAGTGTGTCCTGCCATGGGGCAGCCCAGCTGCCTGGCTGCTGTGGTGGTACCCATGAGACAGCTTCTACTTCACCACCTCCCCTTCCCCTCTGTGAATGAGAGGGGCTGGGAGCCCTGCCTGATCAGGAGGGCTGTGAGGTTCACCTTTTGGGATCTGAGAACATCAAAACCTCAGAGGTTGTGGGCAGCATTGCTGGGCACTACAGTCACTGCAGATTCTAAGCCCTAAAACCTCTGGACACAGTAGATCCCTTTAACCAAGCTTGTAGAGAGTTTTCAGTTAGTGCCAGCAGGAACAGGATTATGTCCAATAACCTTTGAAGAGAAATATCTGGCAACTAAAGACTTCATTTTAATGACTGAGGGCTTTGAGATTGATATATCTGAGTATGTTCTATTTTTTAGGTTTACCTTGCATGGCTGGAAAATAGCTGAAATGTGGCGCTTGCAAGAAGAAAGGGATCTGTCTGATGAGTTCTTAGGCAAATAAGAAAAATGAGAATTCTGCTGGACTTCAAGGAATCATGCATGACCAGGCGTTTAGACCTCCCCATCACCCTTTAGAAATGTTTTGATCAGTTGTTATGTAACATGGGCTTGTGTGAATGTGTCACTGCTGCTGTATCAGTCACACTTCCATAATTCCCTCCCTTTGTAGCTTTTTGTGTGCAGTATTCTGTGTCCTCAGCACCTGAACAGAAAACTCAAGCAGAAGGACAGTGTGTGCAAACATCACTGATGACCAAACAGCTGCTTGTGCTGCCTGAAAGCTGCTGAGCTCCAGTGAAACTTTTCTTGAAACAATGAAAATGATCCCTGAAAAATGCCAGCATGGGGAAGGTCTTTGGTAACAGAAAATAGCTCAGTTTGGCCCAGACAAACACAAAACAAAATCTGTAGTTGTACTTCAGTGCAGTTCATTCAAGACAGTTTTTTATTATCTTTTTGTCTCAGAATCCCAGAGGGAACATCCAAGGTGCAACAGCTAAAAGACCCAAACTGCCTGACAACTCTCTCAAAGAGCCTCTACCCAGGAACTCAGGGAGGGAGCTTTCCACATTGTAAGTTTGAGACTCACTGCATTCCTCTTAGCATTCTGTTTGCATCAAAATTAATTATTTACATAAGTCACAAACCACCTGCACAGCTGCTGAAATGCACAGCATGAGCTCTTATTTCAGCAGCACCAGAGTAAAGCAGGGATAACCTTAGGGAAGTTGACTGTGGAAATTCCTGGGTGTGAAGTTGGCATCAGTGGGACCTTCAGGATTTTCTCAGCAGGTCCACCTCCAGTGTTTCTTGTCACTAATGGAACACCCACCACCCTTATCTGAGAACTTTCCTGCAAGCTATTGGAGCCAGTCAGGCTTTGACTTGACACAGAAAAACTACAGAAAAAATAGGGAACTTTATTCATTGTAGAGTTATAATTTTTATATATTTTCATTCCTTAATGTGCAAATAATACTAGTTCAAAGTTTTATTATTATGATGATGATTATGCAAACAAAAATAAACCTGTAAATGTCAGTTCAGGTCAGCTGTGCAAGGGATGGACCAGAATTCAGTAGTTTAGCTTTTTAAGCTCATACTCAAACTAGGACAGCATGGAATGAGAATAAGAGCAAACTGCTGTGATATATCCTGCAAGAATATGGTATTTCCTGCAGTATTAGAACTTCCAGGTAATCTATCCAAGATTTCATTAACCTATTTTTACAGGAAATATGCCTCAAGTATCAATGCTTCCAGTGGGATTTCATAACCATTCAGAGTTTATCTTAGTGCATCATAAAATCTTTAAGATCAAGACTTATTGAACATTGTGCATAAGATACTGCATTACTTTTTGGCAGAAGATAGATGATTATTAATTTCCACTCAGCATCATATCTTTATTGTTAGTGTTGTTTATGATATACATTGTAAATTGATCTGCTCAGACTCAGGAAGATCTTCAAATATTTGAAATAAGGTTATCAGAGGAAATCTTGAAGATACAGCATCCAGTACTATTGAATTTGAAGTATTTTTCTATACCCCTTCTAGGAAAACATATAAGGGAAAAGGTGGTTGGTTATCAGATGGGAAGGCCTTCACCCTCCTTAAAATACAGGATTTATTATCCAGGGGTACTAAGTTTGCATCTTCTGACTCATACAGATTGCATAAAAGGGGGGGGGGAAGAAAATACTTTTTTAATACTATTCTCAGTGGCTTTTATTCTGCTTGTTCAGCTTTAGTCAGCTCCTCAGTTTATACTCAAAAGCTGAAGACTTAAAGTGAAACAATGGCCTTTATCCAGGGAGATTTATATCCATAAATGTGCTTGTTTTGCATATGAATGTTATGAATTTATTCTCCATAGTGAAGAGTTCAAAACCATGAAGTAAATAAAGCTTCTTCCCTTCCTACTCTGCCCAGTGCAGGAACAACAACCTGCTATTATCTATTTCAGGGAGGGAAAACATGGGTTTTTTAGCCTAAGCCAGAGGATTTCCTTTAACCTATAGCAGAGCTTTAGGTGCTGGGACAGAGCAGGTTTATCTGCAGAACTCAAGGAATCAAACAGGTCAGTGTTATGTAACTCATACTTATGAAAATAAAAAGGCTACATAAGCACTTCAAATTTCCATCAGTTTAAACTGAATAGAAATTCTGATACGTTTTATGGTGAAGTAGAGACATCTAGTGACTATTTTGTGTGATTCAAATGCAAAGGATTCATGTAGGAGGGAAAAAAAAACTTCTTCCAAATTCTTTAATATCCTTCTAACAATAAGTACATCTTTATATCTAAAATAAATTTAGCCTGGCTCTGCATTACTGGCACTGAGGACAGTTTAGTGCCCAAGTACTAACACAAATCCCCTCCTCATGCTACTTTGTTAAAGAATCTTCCTCAGAACAACTTGGCTGCAATCTCAAGCAAAAAATGTCTTTTTCTACTGAACCATCACCTGGCTGCTAAGGGAAGGGGAAGATGCTGGAATTAGAAGGGGAAAGATGTTGGAACTGGAAGCAGGCTGGAATTAGACGGTCTTTAAGGGCTCTTCCAACCCAAACCATCCTGAGATTGATTCCATGCTGCTTTGGACAGAAAAGTTTTAACCCCATAATCTTCTGCTCACCCACTTAGATGCCTAAATCTCAGCTGTTTACAAAATTCTGCTTTTCCAGTTGGTACCTCCACAGTCCTTCCACTTTCTCCTGAAAGGTCTGTGAGGTACTGCAACACTGTGGAACACTTCAGATTTTCTCATTCTGTTTCGGCAGCCAAAGAACACATCATTCCAGAGAATGGGAGAGTATCACTTTCTCTCTTTGCTGCCCTCCTTTTCATGAAAGAAGACATTGTGGTTATTCTCCACTCTGGTGAGGGTCCCCCTGCAGGGCTGCATCCAGCACAGGAAGGACAGGGAGCTGCTGCAGCCAGGCCAGAGCAGGGACACCAAGGGCATCAGAGGGATGGAGCAGCTCTGCTGGGAGGAAAGGCTGAGGGAACAATTGGGATTGTTCAGCCTGGGGAAGAGAAGGCTTTGGGGTGACCTCATTGTGGCCTTGCAGTGCCTGAAGGGAACCCACAGGAAAGATGGAGAGAGACTCTTGACAAGGGCCTGGAGTGACAGGACAAGGGGGAATGGCTTCAAAGTGACAGAGAGATGATTCAGGTTGGATATTAGGAAGGAATTGTTCCCTCTGAGGTGGGTGAGGCCCTGGCCCAGGTTGCCTGGAGAAGCTGTGGGTGCCCCATCCCTCAAGGTCAGTTTGGACAGGACTTGGAGCAGCTTGGTCTGGTTGGAATTACATAGTCTTTAAAGTCTATTCTAATCCAAACCATTCCATGATTAATGCAGAACCTTTTAGTTACCAGGATAGTGAAGGCCCATTCTAAAAACATCTCAGTGATATAAGCTGAAAATGCCAAAGTGTTCATCCTTCTTCTATGGCTGTTCCCAATAGGGAAAAACATCACACTCCTTGACTTGCCACCATGATACCCCAAAGAACCCCATTTTCTGCCTTTATTGAGAAAATTTGAAGATCAACATGCAAAGGAAGCATAGGTCAGACTCAGCCCTGGTTTAATTCTGAGCTCAGCAGTGCCCCAGGAATATGGGCATTAGCATATGGTGTAGAGCTGGTTGAAGAGCAGAAGTTCCTCTGTGAGAAGAATTCAAATTTTTGGTATCATTCTAAGTTACCAGAAACCCCAAAAATTTAGAAAAAAAAAAAAACAAACCAACTTTAGAAATTTCTATGGGGAGGAAAATCCAACAAAAAAAGGGACCTTATAGAAACATTTTTAAAACTAACTTTTAAAAATAATTTAATTCTGTGTGAAATATTAAAAAAAAATAAAATTCAGAAAAGCGTTATTTCAAAAATAATTAAAATAGTTTTTTCAGCAATATCAGATCTTCTTTCTGTTCCTCCCCATATCATTGCTTTCTTGTTTCAACCCTAAACTATGGAAGTTTAGGAGGAAGTGATCTGATAATCACAAATGAAAGCAATATAATAACCAAAACATAAGCAATCTAATAATAATGAACTGAGTTTTCTGTTGAAACACATTTTAACGTCCAGTTGGTTTGAGGAGAATATGAACACACTTAGCACGTTGCCAGCTCAGGTTCTAAATGAAAATGATGTGGTCTGAAAGTCACAGTTCATGAGAAAATTGATCAAAATCTCAGTTTTTAACAGAACAGACATCAAGAGAAGGTAACAAGAATTAAGAAATGTTTGTCAAAAGCCACAAGGTGAGAATTTACATTTGAAAAAAACGGTTCTGGTTTCCTTCCGTTTTGCAGCCATCTAAACACTTCTTTGACCTAATGTGGTGTGATGGGGGGAGGTCAGAAATAGGGGCTGTGTTTTTTTCAGTGAGTCCATTTTGATAGCAGACCTGAGATCTGAAAGCAGCTTTTCAAAATGTCAAGTGAGGTGTTCTACACCAAGGTGTCACCCAATGAAAGAGTGAATTTTATTTCAGAAGCTTCAGATACAGGTAAAAAAAAAGCTTATCTTAATATTACCTACTTTGTTCATTGGCATATTCTTAAAACTTGCACTCTCTTAAATCGTTCGCAAGCAGCTGAAGTCATGTGGAAACCTTTTATAACTATTAATACCCCACTCTGTTTATTATATATATCTATTGGCACAGCAAATTCATGTTTATTGATAGAATGAATGCTGAATTTTGCTGAATTCTAGCAAAAGTGAAGATTGACCTTTAAAATCCCATTCTGGCTCGCAGTAAGATGGCTGAAATAGGATCTTTCTTCAACACATTCATGTTCAGACACTGAAGAGCTTTATACAGATTATTGGAAACCCATTGAGAGTTGAAGTTCACTGAATGGAACTCTCTCCTGTAGTCCGCTTACATTTTGTATTTTAATTTGATACAGTTTCTTAGAAACCAGAAATACTTTTAAATTCTAAAGTGATAGGTCTGTTTCTCTTTTTTCATACTTTTTCTTTTTTTCTCTCTTTCTCTGTCTCTGTCCCTCTTTCTCTTCTAAAAGTTTTGTGTTGAGAAAAATACAAGTCAAGATTTAATAGCACTTTCTATAATTTTGAAAACTCTTAGTACTGCAATTTGTGTATAACCTACTGATGCCTTCAACTATAAAACTGTACTGCTTAAAAAAAATAGTTTCAAAAAATAATATGCAAAATATAGCCATTAATGGATTTAGGTAGGAAATAATTCATGGTTTTAAAACAAAATCCCGGGTTTTACTTTTTTAATTCTGATCAAAAATAATCTTTTCTTGTTGTAAGAGTATTGAGCATGGAAAATATTCAGAGTTTCCAACAGGAAAGAAAAACGTGTCCTGAGTATGTCAGTAAAGCAATATTTAATCTTAGAAATTAGATATGTATATTCACGCATTGGAAAAGAGTACAAAAAGCACCTGTATGGGTATGAACACTTTGTCTTTCATTGTTAACTCAGCTTGCCTCTTAAATTACGTGATCAGCTCTCTGCAGAGGAGCTGCACTGACAGGACCATCATTGGCACTCCAGTGTAGAACGGTCCCCTAAGGATTTATTTGACATGCACCCTCATGCCCAGTACAACTCACTGTGAAAATGTCTCAGACTTGGAGAGTGTAAAAGTCTGTTCCATCTATTTTTCTTTTTTTCCTCACCTGTCCCTTAATTTTCCAGTTATATGTTAGTTTTAATTGCTTCCACACAACTTTTAATTCACTTCAGTGAATCATGTTTAGAAATTGCTGTATAAATTATTCTGTGAGCCCCCTAAGCCAAGATTATACTTCTGAAATTTGCCAATATAAGGTGCTTGGAAATTCAGACTCTAAAAAATTCCAATTATGAGGCTAATTAAGTAACCAAATTTCACGCAAAATGCTATTCTTATTTTTTAGAGTATGCCAGCATGGTGTTTAGCCTGTCACAATATTTTTTTTAAATATTTTCAACTGCAATATCTATACTCTTGTCACTTCTGTGAATCTTGCATCCCTGTTGGTGTCCCGAAAATTGCTTTACTTAAATAGCATCCTAAAACAAGGACTTCCACAGGCTGATTGTAACACCTTACATGAAGAAATATTTTAAATCAGTCTTGAGTTTGGCATCTGTTAATAGCACCAGTGTGTCCTAGTGAGATATAGCAGAAAAAAAAGTCACCTATCTATAGAATTAATATCTTTTCATGTTCTTATGGATATAAAATCATACCTATACATTTTCACAATCTTCAATTTCTTTGTGTATTCCATCGCTTTTGTATTTGTACAAAACTTGTACTTTTGTACACCACAAGTGCAGGAAATGGAGCCTTCATCTTCTGCCAGATGCTGTGAAATTGTTCTGTCCACTCGGCTGTTGCCTGTGAAAGATGCCTAGTTCTGAAAATGGGTTGGATTTGATATTTTTTTTGTAAATCTAAGGTTGATCTCAGAAGCTCTGGCACCTTTAGGAGGTTGCCTTTCTTCAGGCAAAAAAAAAAAAAATCTTATTTCATACACTATCAGTGAGCAAATTTTTTGAAAGTAGCTCCTGGGGAATGAGGCAAAACATGCAAAGCAGGCAAATCTGGAGGTTGTGGTGTGTTGCAGTTGATATAAAAATAGAGCTCCTTCCTTCCTTCTGCTGCCACACCCGCCAAAAACTGCTGGGGTCAGTGACACATTCCACACCTTTGGAGAAGCCCACCCTGACAACACTTTTTATGCTCTCTGTTGGTTGCAAAAATCTTGTAACACAGGATGAAGAACTTTTTATAATGGTTGTGAGCATGAGTGTCACAGCCCCACTTGTGGTTTATTAAGAAGTAAACAGAAAAAAAATGTTGAAAGAAATGCTGTCAGATGACTAACTTCTGCTTAAACACTGACAGAATATATAAATGTGTGTATAAGATATGGGATGACAAGGAAAAAACAGAATTATTAATAGAGTAGCTCAGTGTGTGGTAACTGAGAGTCACCTAGAAGGATTTGTAAAACTGTCTAAAATTAAAAAATTAATAAATTAATTTTGTTTGTTTGTTTGTTTATTTATTTGGAATACTGCACTGAAGAACCGTTGTTGCAGGACCTCTTCTAGTACTTTCAGCCCTTTTTATCCCTCCAGGTGATCCAGTCACATATGCTGAGGTGAATGTGAAATGGAGATCTGAGAGACCTGACAGCACGCCCAAAATTACACAATCAGGTACAGCAACACTGCAGGACACTTCATGTTTTCTTATTATATTTCAGCAGCCAAACATGATATTTTTCCAGAGTATGGGAGAGAGTCACTTTCTCTCTTTGCTACAGGTGATTTCAACCCATTTTTCCCTGCTTCCCGCTCCTGAAGGATGATCAGAACCTGGTAAAAATTCAGTTTGCAGTAATTTTTGGAGTAATTTGAAAATTCTTCTGTTCATTTTAGTAACAATTTCTATGTGTTGCTTTCCACTTCCAAACGAATTTAGGGTGAATTAACAGGCCAACAATAGTATTTAAAGCAAAACTGAGTTACTTTAGGAAAGTAATAGCCAAAAAGCAAAAATTCTGAACAGCTTTTTGACAATTCCAGAAAATTGTCTCTTAAGTTAAATTTTAAGATACTTTAAACTGTCTCAAACTGTGCAACCAGCTCTGAAAGAATTTTTTTTCCTTCAAAGTGAAACAATAGATTGGATATGGGTTTTGACTCTTGTGTATGAGGTGAAAATGAAGAACAGAATATTGCATTTATGTGAGGCATAGGAACAATTGATATAAGTATGGAAAAAATGCTAGCTGTGAGAAATACCAGTGCAAACAAACATTTCCATTGGGTTTAATTTGGCCTCACAACAAGGAAAAAGAAACCGAAAGCTTCAGATGTTTTTTCTGAATAAAAGTGGCAGTCAGGCAGACAAGAAAGTGGCCCAGGTGGAGACCCTGTTACAAAGAAAAACCTAATTTACTGGCTTCATTGAAATGCCCTATGATTTTATCCCAGTGAAACCAGGCTTGGAATGCAGCATGGAAAGCGTTGTCAGTAATGCAGTTTTGATATAGGGGCACTGACCTGTCTGCTTTCGGGCTCCTTTTTACATCCCAGACCTCAGTTCCTCCCTTCCTTTCTCTGATTCTGGCTACATTGTTCAGGTTTTTAGAATTTCGTTCAAGGAATATCAAAATCCATATATGTTCTACATATGGATAAATGCTACTAGGAGAGCTCTGTCCCTTCACATCCTTAACTGGAACCTCTTTAAAACCACAGAAGCCAAATGTTTGTTCTGATTCTTGTTTAGATATTGGAGCAGCTTAAATGGAAAGTATTAAGGAATGGGGATCAAATGAACACAGTGATCCTAGTCAGGATTAAAGCTGGAGGAGAAAATGATGGAGGCAGGGATTTAAAGACCAATTAAACAAGAGTGTCTTTGATGTGCTTAAAAATTATGGTAATCTGGGAAGGGTCTCTAGAATTTCAAATTACCTATAAAATCTTTTTCAAAAGCCTGAATGGGACCTTCAAGCTTTCCTTGTGAGTCTTCAGTTGAGTAACCTCAGACAATTAACACAGCGTAGCACAAACACTGCAAGCCATTTTCCAAGGAAAAGACAGGGCATATTCCAGAGTGGGAAACACTGGCAGTGCTGTGTGTGCCCGCAGCAAAACGCTGGCACAGCAGTGCTGGCAAAGCTTTGTTCTGCCACTAAAGGCAAGAGGTCGAATTTTTAGGTTTCTTCTCAGTGGCTGTGATGATAAAATTTAGGAGTGGCCAGGAAAAGGCTTTTTTCTGACCCTGAAAGTGTGATTTTAATAGCTACACACAGGTTTGTATACATATAAACCTGTATAGATATACAGGTGCGGTGTCTATAGCAAGAGGGACAATGATTTTTCATACTCCCGTAACTCAGAACGAAAGTCGCCTTGCTTCTGCCCGCGGTGACACCCCTGTCCCTTGTCCCTTTGGCAGTGACCTGCTCGGAGAACTCCCCCTGGTGCTACGCTGTCTTCGCCCTGCTCTTCTGCGCCGTGCTTCTGCTGGTCACGGTCATCCTGCTGGCGGTGAAATGTTACAGCCGCTGACCCTGCTGCCACGCAGGGTAAGCCCTTCCCTTCCCTTCCCTTCCCTTCCCTTCCCTTCCCTTCCCTTCCCTTCCCTTCCCTTCCCTTCCCTTCCCTTCCCTTCCCTTCCCTTCCCTTCCCTTCCCTTCCCTTCCCTTCCCTTCCCTTCCCTTCCCTTCCCTTCCCTTCCCTTCCCTTCCCTTCCCTTCCCTTCCCTTCCCTTCCCTTCCCTTCCCTTCCCTTCCCTTCCCTTCCCTTCCCTTCCCTTCCCTTCCCTGCCCTGCCCTGCCCTGCCCTGCCCTGCCCTGCCCTGCCCTGCCCTGCCAGATTTCCGTGCAATACCTCGGCATTCAGCGCAGGATGCACAAGGAAGCTCCCAAAACAAAGGCTGGTATTTTTATGCAGACATGGTAACAGCGCAGGTGGAGCTTCAGTGAGGTACTCTAATTCTAGCGGTTTTCTCTCTTTTTGTAATAAATGGAATTGATTCGTGCTAACTAAACTGTAACTGTTATTAAAGTTACTATTAGAAGCAGTCAAAAGAATCAGTGTTACAAGGCAGATGCACCCCTTTACAGATGTTACATGTTAAAATTGAGGTACAGTAGTTTACAAGATAAGTGATGTCCCAAGATGAAAACAGCCTTGAGATGGAAAAAATTAGAACGACTTTAGGCATTGGGCCTAAAAATCTGTAAATATAAGACTTATTAGTAAATTTACATAACACAACGCTTAGTACACACGTGCAAATCTGTAAGGTTATCCAAAGGACAACGAGGAAGAGAAGCCTTCGCCAAAAGGCCACCAAAAGAAGACTGAAGACCCCCTAGCAACAAGTGAGGCATGCACCATGAGGAAAAGTGATGTAAAGTCAGAAAAATTGGAAATAGGAGGAAACTTACAGGAAACATTAATGAATATGTATAAGCATACAGTATATAAGCTTAGCTTGAAGTGCTTTGTTTTGTATGTGAGGTGGGGTGATAAGCCCTCTCTGTACCCCGGTCAGCTTTGCTTATGCTTTAATCATACTTAATCACTGGCAAATTATATATATAAATTTTAAGTTTTTACTAAATTGTATTCTTTTACTAAACTGTATTTTTTATACCCAATTACTATTCAATTTATTAAATTGTATTTATTTTTAATTAAACTGCCATTAACCCAAGGGACCTAGTTGTCAAAATTCTGATTTCATTTATAACATTTTATTTCCAGATAAGTCAGCACAGGAACGTTCTGCTTCTTCAATGGGACATAGTGCTTGTTTTATTTTACATTATTTTGGCTGAAGAGACAAAATGAAGATGCGCCATCAGTCTGATTACTCTCCAGTTATGTCATCCCAGATCTCTGTTAAATCTCTAAACTGTCCATATGGGGACAAGACATATATCCATTTTATCTGGAATTTTCTTAGTCCTGTCATTCCAGCAACCATCCAACTATATCAGTGCATGCATCAAGACATGGGGTCAAACTCCTGCATCGAAAGGTGGATTTGTGCCTAGTTTAGACAATAAAAATGACCAGGTGGAGACATACATTTAATTCACATCTGACTTAATTCTGCAATCACTTGATGTGCAATTCAGATAAACTTTTGGTTATATGCAAGTGCAAAAACTAATGAATTAAAAAGTGAATGTGGAATGTCGCACTGAGATTTTTTATAAAGCCTAGGCTAGGACTTGATTTTTTTTCTTCTGACAGCTGTTAGTTGGATTTGTATGAAAGGGATATTGAAGGTTTGAGAAACTAAATGCTGTTAGTAGAGAAGTCTCAGTTTCATCTCCTCATTGGCTTGAGTTAAATTATTCTGTTCCTCTTGTCCAGAAGAGCATCTCACAATACACCGTTTCTGTCTTGGGGCAGTAATTTGATTTTTGTATTTGTTTGGGGTTTCTTATCCCCATCTGCTTCAGTTAAAACTGAGTCCTCCTCTGGAACTGGGGCACTTGAGGTTCAAATGCATTTGTTTGTAATTTTGACCTTATTGTCTGTCTTTATATTGGTTTTGGATCTTACCCATTATAACACCTTCGTGGCAGGCTGCAGAGGATTTGCAGACCCTGAGTAGGAGGAGTCTGTACAGCAAACGTTTCTAGAATATTTATTGTATCTAAACTTACCTGTACTTTAGCTGCTGTTGCTAATGTACCCCATCTTTATAAGATATATATATATATATGCACAGAAGTCAATAAAGGGGTTTAGTAAAGCACTTTTGCTGGTGTTTGGTTGGTTTGTTTTCCTCCAGTCTTCTGTTAGTCAGTTTTAGTATTTGTATTATTTTAGTATTTATTTAGTATTTACTATGAGTGTCAGTTTTTGTGGGGTAGCCCATTTATGGCACACCTGTTTTACAAATCTTACTACTTACCCTCTTTTTTTTTTCCTTTTTCAGACTTACCCTTGCCCTCCCCTCTTCAAGATAAAAATGTAGCACATAAAACCCAAAAAAGCCAGAAATTAGACCAAAGACACAGGCAAAATCATGAGACTGGACATTTGTTGATATTAGAATATTAGAATTACTAGATGAGCAGTAGAAGACAGTGCAAGGTGAGAGTAACACAAGGCAGTCAGTGAGGTGTCAGAACAAAATATGCCAATATCACTTTTAATAATCTTATATTTTTTTAATAGTTGAATACAACTCTTTTAGAGGAAGGCTACCTGACTGGTATTGCCAGGGAGATTAATTTCTTTTCTACTCGCAAATGTCTTCAGCCAACAGCCTCACAAGTACCCTGGGTCATGCATCCCTCAGATTTCTACAGTGTGTGATGACCTGTAGAGAGAAGAAGGAAAATTTAATTGATTTTATGATAATTTCCTGGATACTGGCTTTGTAGCCTATTCCTTTATGAAGTATAAGGAGAGACGGGGAAAAAAAAAAAAAATTGTTTCTGGCCTTTTCATCATCCTACAAATATCTTAAATTTAATTTCAGGCCTCCTAGTTTAGTTGAAAAAATTCTTGTAGGTCTGAGAGGGGCTGATTACCATTCCCACATCCTGTGATGAGTGATCTGGACAGGCTGGATAAATGGGCTGAGATCAAAGGAACGAGGCTCAACAAGGCCAAGGGCCGGGTCCTGCCCCTGGGTCACAAACCCCATCAGCTCCAGGCTGGGGAACAGTGGCTGGGAAGAGCCCAGCAGGAAAGGGCCTGGGCCTGCTGGTCCATAGTGTGTGCCCAGGTGGGCAAGAAGGCCAATGGCATCTGGGCTGGGTCAGCAATGGTGTGGCCAGCAGGACCAGGGCAGTGACTGTCCCCCTGTTGTGGGCACTGGTGAGGCCTCACCAATGTGAGGTGTGTCCAGTGCTGTGTCCAGTTCTGGGCCTGTCACTGCAAGATGGACATTGAGGGGCTGGAGCGTGTCCAGAGAAGGGAATGGAGCTGGGCAAGGGGCTGGAGCACAAGTCTGATGAGGAGCAGCTGAGGGAGCTGGGGGAGTTTAACCTGGAGGGAAAGGAGGCTCAGGGGGACCTTATTGCTCTCCAAAACTCCCTGACAGGAGGGTACAGCAAGGTGGAGATGAGGCTCTGCTCCCAGAGAACAAGGGACAGGATGAGAGGACAGAAGTCTAAAGCGGTGCCAGGGAAGGTTTAGTCTGGACATAAGGCGGATTTTTTCACGGAAAGGGCGATTAGATATCGGAACGGGCTGCTCAGGCAGGCGGTGGAGTCCAGGTCCCTGGGGCTGTTGGAAAGATGCACGTGGCGCCCAGTGCCACGGTGCGCCTGACGCGGTGGCGAGCGTTCAAAGGTCGGGCTCGCTCATCTCCGAGGTCTTCTCCAGACCCAAAGCTCCTGTGACTCTGTGGGTGCGGGTTTCCCACCCCTCGCACCACGCACCCCGGCGCCGCCTCGCTCCGCTCCCGTCTCCGCGGCAACCGGGCGGGCCGGGCGGGGCCGCGCCGCCCCTCAGCGCCAGGCGCGGGGCCGGCCGGGCCGCGGCGGGCGGAGCGTCCCGGGAGCGGCGGCGCGGGCAGTCCCGGCAGCTCCGGCCGCTCCGGCCCTTCTCCCCCGCGGTTCCCCCGGCGGCCCCGCCGGCTCCCCCGGCGCCATGTGCGAGCCCAGCAAGCAGGACATCGCCGCCATCTTCAAGCGGCTCCGCTCCGTGCCCACCAACAAGGTAAGGGGCCGGGCCGGCGGGCAGCGCTCCGCCGCGGTGACACGTCGCACAGCCGGCGGGGCGGGGGAGGCGCGGGGCCCGCAGCCCGGCGCGTCCCGCCCGGGACAGCAGGGAAAGGCCCGGCGGCTCCCCGGGGTGGCCGTCCCGGGAGCGGGGCGGCTCTTCCCAGCCTGCCCCCCGTCCCTCCGGCCGGCATCCCGCGTCCCGAAGGGATCCGTCCTCGGGGAGGGAGGTGCGGCGCCCACCGGGTGCCTCAGGTTCGCTGAGCATAAAAACAAGTTCCCAACCAGCTGCAACGTTGAGTGTGTGTTGCCTTTTTGTTTTTTTCCCCTCCTGTTTTTATTATCCAACAAAGTGGTACAGCCACTTAGGCAGTGATAAAAGTTTGTTGGTTTTTAATCTTGCTGGGCTTGTCCCGTGCTCAGGTGGCTTTCTCCGTGGTGCGAAGGTGTTGCTGTAGTGTCCATTGCGTGTGGAGGTGTGGGCTGGGAAAGGTGTCTGGCCAGGTGACAAGTACCTGCAGCTGCTCTGTGTCGCTTGTTTGTGTTGGCTTTGCGATATACGCTGAGAGCATACGTGAAATATACACCAGGAAATTTGGGATTAGCGTTACGGAGAAACACCTTGGGTTTGTTTTTTGAGACTAGGAATCCGGATGTCTGTCTCTGGTCCAAAACTGACTTCCACTCTTTGAACGCAGTTCATGAAGACTGCACAGGTCTGGTTTCTCAAAGCACAGCTCAGAGATGAACACTCAGTTTCTAGCAAAAGTATTCTTAAAACTTGCCTTTGCGATGGGGTGAAAAGTTTATCAAGGAAAGGTCCTAGTCCCAACAACGAGGGTGAGAAAAGATCTCTTACAAGCTCCTGAAATTCACTGGCACTCTACCTGAAAATTTAGTAGTTTAGGGCTATTGTGATACTTTTTCTATATTGGGATCACAGGAGAAATAGAAAGTATTGCCCCTGCTTGGCAAGCATGGGGTGCCTCGGGCAGTTCCCCTGTGCTGGACTCCTTGTTGCTGTGTAGATTTAATCAGGTGGATGTGGTACCTGTGGTTGCTCAGGTGTATCTGTCTCCCCGTGTCAGACACCACATAGAAATTCAGTGTTGACACAGCAGTATTGGCACAATGTGTGCTGCCACTCACCGTGGGCCAGTGGCAAAGAAGTGGCTCAGGCACAGAGAACTCCATAACAATGCGGTGGTGCCCGGTCTGGTTGACCTAAGAAGGCAGAGAGGGAGAACATCAGCTAAGGTCTCACAACTCTTCCATGCCTGTCTGTCTCACCATTCTTCTGAAGTAAAAGTTGTTTCTTCCATCACTTTCTCCTCTCGTGTTTTTTACCTTTATGTTTGTGCCCGTTCTGTTGTGTTCTTCTCAAGCAGCCTGTCTGCCCCTTTTATTTGTAAGGTTTTTTTTTTGGTGGGGAAGAAAGACATGGGAAAATGCAAATAAAGAAAAGGGTTCTGGATTAAAAGTTTAGTAATTTGCTTTAACTGTGCGGTTTATGGGTAGAGTTTGGGAAGAACTGCCTGCTCTAGGCAGGCATGTGCATTTACTCTGTTCTGGGTGCTCTGTGGTAGTTCTTAGTGCATGTGAACTCAGGAAAAGAATTCTCATTTAAATAAACGTGCAGTTTAATTTGTGGGTGATAGTGTGTTGAAAGTGATGCTTGAATAATTGTCTTGAAATTCACATCTGTAATTTCATGTTAGTTCCCTTTATGATGAGGTTTTGAGTTCTTGGTGTCTTTGGGTGTTACATAATTAGAACTGCCTGATGACAGCAGAGTGATCAGCTGCCTGATGACTTAATAAATGTTACAGTTATTAAATAGGACGTATTTTGTACCCATAAAAATGATCATAGTCCTTAAGCTACTTGATACTGTTTACTTGAGTGTTTGAGCTCTACAGCTCAACCCTTTCAAAGACTTGCGTGCTCAGGCTGTGCTGAAAGTCTCTTCTATTCTGTCATAGATCTGTTCCTCTGAAAATGTTTTTTCATTCTTTTGTGCCTGGTTCTTTTCTTTGGTTGATGATGGTATTCCTGTCTTTGCTTGGACTCCCAGCATGTTGTGCCAGTGGTTTATCAGTAGCTTAGTTTTGTTATTACAGTGTGTGTTTGGGAGTGGTTTGTGTTGGGTTTTGCCCCAGGATGGGCTCTGCTATCTTGTGTCCCTTAAGTCATGTTGACATGATGACACTTCCAGAACAGGCAGTCCTCTTGCCTTCCCGTGGCCAGCACTGCAGTCCCTCCCTTATGCTGGCATTCCTGGTGGCTGCACTGTGAGTTGGCCCTGCCTTTGCTCTGAGTCCGTGTGCCTGTGCAGAGCTGCTTCCCAGTGGGATCAGCAGCTGGCATTATTAGTGCTGATGCGAGAGAAGAAGGAAAGCGTATCTGGGGACAGTGGCTGGTGACTAAGAGGAGCTGCTTGGGTTCAGATCAGCTTGGCTGAGTGTGGCACTCCTGACCTCAGCCGGGTTGGTGTTCATGCAGCTGGATCCACAGCCTGGGAATGGCAAGGTGTGGATCTGCCCTGGGGCTGGAACCCTGTTCCAGTGGAGGTTCAGAGTGTAGAGGCTGAAAGTTTCTGTGTAACCCTGACCTCAGGGATAAGTGCTCTTGCTGAACCCACTCACCTCTTCTGCTCATGCCAAAAATAGCATTTCTATCAGCTATTTATGACTGCATTTCCATAGCCAATGTCAATATTTAATTAATTTATTTATTAATGTAGATGTTTTGCGCAAGGTGGATGTTTTATGATTTATTAACTGCTTGCTGTGGGTTATACCCAAATCTCTGTGTTTGCTCTTGTACAGACATCTCAGTTAGGTCTTTGGCTTTTTTTTTCCAAAGTGACGCTTACTGAATCTACGCTGTGGAGTGTCTCAACACAAAATAAACAAAAAGCATGCAAATGTATTTTGAAAGCACTAGATTATTTAAGCCTATCCTTCAAATTTATTTTTTAATCAATATTTTAATATGTTAGTTGCACCTAAATCTGTAAAGAAAATACAATTTGTCTGGTTTTAAAATGGAAACAATTTCATAGTATGGCTCTGAAATTGATTTTAGTTTCTTCCCCCTGGTTCTTAAAAATTATGTGATGGGAAGCACTTTAAAAATGGAGAAAATAAAGCAAAATTAATCTAAATGTTAATGAAACATGCATCTATTTATATTGGCATAACATTGATGGAAATAGCAGCTCCTCCTTTGCTTTCAGAAGAAAATTGGATATTCCTGCTTTCATCTCAGTCCTCAAAGGTACATTTTTATGCCGCCTGAATAATCTCACAGGTATCTGGTAGGGACTCCTGTGTGACACTGAAGATACTGAGCTGTGGAAACCAGCTCCAAGGTGATGCAATTGAATTTCAGATGTTAAAATTACAAAGTGCTCATAATTGGAGGAAAGGAAAGGGAAAGGAAGAGAATCTTCAGACATGTTTATGACTGAACTTTTAAAAACATGAGTGTTTTTTTTTTTAACCACCCACTCCAGATTCTAGTTTCCCATTTGTACTCCAGGGAATTTCCACAAGACTTCCACCTGTAAGTCAGCTTTGCTCTCCTGTATCAGAAGTGAGACCATGGTTGCTCTGTCTGCTTTAGTTTCAAGCAGAATCTTCTCTTTTGTTGTCCCCATCCTCCTTTGGCCTTGTAAGAAAAAGCCTGAAAATTGTCAATTTAAAATGAAGATGAGTCTTTTGTTTTTTAAGGAGCTGCTTCAAAGAATTTGGGAAAAAAAACCAAACAAGTTCTGACTATTTAAGCTGTGTGTTTTCTTAGAATATGGCATGCATGAAGTCTTACTCATTATTTTTCCCCTCACCCCCTGTGTGCCATTCCACCTGAGCTTGTTTCAGGGTCTCCCTCTAACCCCTCCTGTTGTCACCCATTCTGTGTTGCTTTCATTTCTGCTGTATGCCAGTGAATGCCCCATTTCCATGTGCAGGAGTGGGACATGTAAATAACATTAGTAAGTATTAGGTCCCCGTTGAGAGGGAAAGGAAGGAGTTGCACATGCAGGAGCTGTGATCTCCATGATTTCTGTGTGTGTTACCAGTCATTACCTAACTGCAGCTCACCCTTAAAGTGTTCAGTTGTTGAAAGAGTTAATGCTGAATCTGCTGGTGAGCTGTGCTTATGCTTGATGAATTTGGAGTGCCCAAGCTAAATAGACCCACATTAAGTTGAGGAGTTTAGCCTCAAACTACTCCTAGGCATGCACCTGAAATTAATTTGGATGGATGATGGGTGACATGACTTGATCCCAGACTCAGGGCTTGTTTGACTGTATATGTACACAAAAATAGAGACAAAAATCTCTCTCCAGGTTTACAGAGGGAGTTTCTGGCAAGACTTCTTAATTTTATTTTTATTTCGTTGTTCAGCTTGGCAAGGAGGTGCTGGAAGCTCTGTGGCCTGTTTATGATGTTCCATATGTTCCCACCTGGCTTGGAATAAACTTTATTTTTCATATCTGCATATAGCTAGAACTTCCACTGCGATCCAAGGATGCATTAAGTTTATATGAGGATGTTAAAGTTAAAGGATGTTAAAGGATAAAGTTGCAAATTGGAATGCTGTCGGTTTGTGTTTAAAAGCTTATCTCTCTGTGGATTTACTTCTTATTAGGTGCCACTGGGTGGATGCTTTTGCTGTAAAAGCGCTTCTCTGCAGCCTTTTCCTTTTACCTCTGAAAAAGCATTGATCAGATAAAGACCTGTCATACAGGAATAGATGTGTGCACATGGCATTAACTCTGATTAGCTGTTTATGTTTAAAGTTGTTGTGTTTCTTGCATTTGATAATTGATTTGTATCAGATAATTTTTTTCTGGTTCTTGCTTTCCTTGATCAAAGTGGCACAGAATTCAGAACAGCTGAAAAAGGGCTTGAAGGTCATGGTCTGCTGACCTGCAAAGTGTGTGAGACACACACAGACACAGCTCTTGCTGTTTTGGCTGAATGTTAGAGGTCCAATGTGGTGTCAGAGGAAAGGAAATTCCTGGGTTTGTCCATGCAGTAATTGTGGATCTGGTTGCTTTTTAACCAGTGTGGCCCAGACAGTGGGAAGGCTGATGTGGCAATTGGTGAGTGATGAATCATGCAAATATCTGCAGAGGCTGCCTGGATAAGCAGTGCTCAGAGGCCTTCCTGACACAGCTGGATTGCCATGGCTTGCCCTGAAGGTTAAGGTTTCAATATGGGAAAGTAGATAATGATGGCATTAGTCCTGCTGATAACCTTCTGGGGACTCACAGGTGCAACATGAGGAGAGCCTGCCTTCGGGGAAATATTTCTTAACCACTTTCCTATTCCAGCAGTGCTGAAAGTGCTGTGTTAAATGTGTGTTTGAACTAGGCTGATGTGGGTTCTCTGACCTGATTTCTTAACCTGTGTACAGTGGGTATTTTTGGAAATGGGGAGGCTGTAGTTGTGTGGGCAGATTGTGTAACTCCTCTTTAGATGCCTAAAATTAGGATACATGGAGTTGTCATGTCAACAAATGCCGTAAGAATGAGTTAATAAAGTTAGATCACTGCAGGGGTGTTACATTGACTTGTAATACAGCTCTAAGGCCTGGTTATGCTCAAGTCCTGTTACTGATGTTTGCTTTCTTTGAGGTATGTTTTGACTGTGGAGCAAAGAACCCCAGCTGGGCAAGCATCACCTATGGAGTGTTTCTCTGTATCGATTGCTCAGGGACCCACCGGTCCCTTGGCGTTCACTTGAGTTTCATTCGGTAAGTATTGGTGTGTTTTCACAGTAAAATTCATCTTTTAATAGTTTTGTTTGTTCACAGACCTGCTCAGAGAGGGAAACCCATTCTTCCTTCAGCTTCTGGTTCAAACCTTCTTAGTGTTTGTGTTGGCTTTGCTGATAGCTTATGATCTGATAGCTTCTTGGGAATTGTGTTCAGTTGCCAGCTTAGCTTCCTGAAACAGCTCATTGTGGTGGCACCTGAGTTCCACCCTTCCAAAGCCAAACTATTCTGTGGTTCTAGTACTTGGATAGTGCTCAGGTAGTCAGCTGGTGCAATAAATCTGCACCCTGAGTTTGTCCTATTCCGGGTGAGTGTCCCAGCTGCTGACTCAGGGCCTTCTGGGGTCGGATAAATAACTACAGATTACAAAAAAGAGGGGCGGGGTGGGGGAGAGAAACACTTGGAAAAAGAACAGAAACAGAGAGTTTTTTAAATGCCTTTGGTGGTAACACTAAAAACATTTCTTTGTGTTTAGGTCTACAGAGCTGGATTCTAATTGGTCCTGGTTCCAGCTGAGATGCATGCAGGTCGGAGGAAATGCAAACGCTGTACGTAATCCCTGGTGTTTTCTTTGCATGTTGAAGCTTGGTAATGTTGTAATGTAAGCTTGGAAAATGTTCTCTATCCTTACTGCCTCTCTTTCTGGAATTATTTTTATTTTTCCAGTCCTTTTTTTTTTTGTTACAGCACACACACACACACACACACACACATACACACATATCTTCTTTTTAAGAATTTCTCTGTCCCTCTGGATGCTGATTTAATCCTCCATTCTTGCACCTTCTCCATTTTGGTGTAGTCTGAAAATGTTTTGGTTTTTTTTCTTAGAAGTCAGTGATGAAAATCATTGAAAAGGCCAGATCAGATTCCTTGTCAATGTCTAATTTAGACAGCTGCTCGAAGATGGCTTGTAAAGGAAGCTTATGGGTCCCTTCCTGTGACCATCATTCCTTCCATGTCTTGTGAAAAAACCATGCCAAAACCCATGGACCTGCCAAAAGTCACCCTGGAGTCAAGACCTAACTTCACCTGAGTTAGCACTGAAGATAAGATGTGCTGCATTGTTGGGGGGACTAGCAGTGTCATGGTTTGGGCCAATTCATATTGGCTGTTACTTTCAACTTGATTTTTTATGTAACTATACAATGTGTTTGTAAATTGAAGTTCTGTTGACAGCTGTCTAGTTCTCAATCTCCCTTTTTATTTTCTTTTGTAAGCTCCTTGGCAATCTTTTCACAGCTTTTTCCACTAATAACTGAGTGTTTCCTTAAGTTGGCCCACCCAGTGTGGGAACATGCAACTTCCAAAAGCAATTTCTGGTTTTTTTCTAATTCCCTGGATGCTTATCCCGTATATTTTTTCATTTGTGCTTGGTCCTTAATGCTGTTTCTATAAGAAGCTTTACCCAAGCTTGTTTTCCATAGTCTTTTCCATGACAGTTTTAACCATCTTTCCTTAAGTCTTTAGGGTTTTTATAATTTTTTTCTTATTTACATACAAAAAATGCTGAGTTCAGGGTCATTGTTACTTATCTTCCACTTCTGTATTTTCCAGTCAAATATTTTTCTTTGAATTTGGCATGCAGCAAGTCACTATCTCAGGCTTACAGATCTGAGCAGTTACATGGTATCTTCTTCCTTTTTTTCTTCTGTCTGTCCTTGCTAAGTTATTCCTTTCCATGTTAGTACTGCTGTTATATTAATGTCCTCATCAAGTTTCTGTTATACCACTGAGTACATAAAAAATCACTGTTTTGACTAATGAGAATAAGGAGATTTCATGTTAAGAACAGTTTCTTTTTTAGCCAAATGATTAAAAACTTTGATTAAATTATATCAATTTTGCTATGTAAAGGGTTTGAGGCAGTTGGAAAGAGATGGCAAAGGCTGAAAAAGTCTTCAGTTAATCTTACAAAGTCTATTAGTGGAAGAATTACAATAAACCTTAACTGTTTAATTTTGTTGGGTTTTGTCTTCCTGCTTGGATGTCACTGTTTCCTATCATATGTTGTACCAAGAGGTGCAATATACCCTCAGCAATTCCCCAAATACCTTAAGTTCTCAATGGTCTGGTTTGGGTTACTTCAGAAGATTAATACCTGAAACTTGAAAAAACAGATTGTTAAATTGTCTGTACATTGAAGTAAAATTAACACTTTTCTTTTAATGGCACTAAAAAGCCATTCCCTTTTGGGTCCAGTCAAATACCAAATTCTAGTTTTACTATTGGCTAGAAGCATTGCTAGATTAACATCAATCATTTGTGTTGTGTAATTGCCTGATGATGCTGAATCCTGGCTAACAGTGGATCCTGAGCTTCCTGGTGCATTTTATATAGCTAGAAAATCCAAAGTGTCCTTAGCTCCTTGTGCTTTCAGATCACAGCTCTATGGTAATTGGAATTAGGGTTTCTAAGAAGCTTCTCTAAGTGCCAAGTTAATAGTGTATATATTTACATGCAGAAATGCACAATCTTCATTTATTCATTTTATATAAACACACAAGCCTATAAACATATCTGGGCACATAGATATATACATAAACAACCCTTACTTTTGAAGGAGGACCACTTTTGTACACTCATTTTGATACTATTGAAATTGATCTCCCCAGCTTGACAGAGATTAATCCAAGCAATGCCTTTTAGAATATTAGGAATGTCCTGTGGAGCAGAGCTACTGGCAATTAATTTTACCTCTTCCTTCCACTTAATCACTTCATTTCAGATCAAGGATTTTTTTGTATATGGTGGAAGCTTGCATTTGTATATGCTCTTAAAGCATCACACTGATATATTGTTTTTTTCTGCTTTTATTTATATGTAAAGAAGTCATCAGAGTGGAGTTTCCTTTGTATTTTACAGATTTCTTAGACTCCATAACTTAAATTATTAGATTTAGGCAGGGAAGCAGACTAGTTTTCTGCATTGCAATGTATCTTTTTGTCAAATGACATTAGCTTTTAAGTCTGTTCCTGACAGCATTTTCTGTGTTCTGCTTCCCAGTCTGCTTTTTTCCACCAACATGGGTGCACAACCAATGACACCAATGCCAAGTACAACAGTCGTGCTGCTCAGCTCTACAAGGAGAAGATCAAATCTCTTGCAACACAGGCCACGAGAAAGCATGGGACTGATGTGAGTAGTGTGTGTCCTGAGGCCAGGAGATTCCTGAAAAAAATCACTTTTTTTCCCTCTAAAGTCACTTTACATTTCTGATCAGTAATACAAAAGGTTATCAGTCTTTAGATAATGTGGACATTTCTCCATGAACCATGTAGTGGTTTTGTCTTTACTTCTCTGAAATTGGATATCTAGAGGAGTATAGCATGAAAAATTGTAATGGAATTAACTACACACTGTGTGTGATTTAAGTGGAGTTTGTTTTGAACAGGTAAATAATGTATTTTTTTGTTTTTTCCCTACAAAAATAATACTTGGGAAATTAGTGAGTTGTGTAGAACTTGCTGTTCTCTATCAGAAACGCTGAGGCAGTTCATGCAAGCTGTTAAAACATTGTTAGGTTGCTGACAGAAGTCAAGCAAAGTATCCAGAATTGATCTCTGAAGTGTTAGATTAAGTTTTGACAACAGTTCTCTTCTTCATACACAGAAAACATGTTTTGATTGTTTAATTCAGGTTGTTGAAGTTTGGGACTGGTTTATTTGAAGTTGATCAGATGAGTGGAAATTAAAAGCAAGAAGGCTTGCTTTTTTTCTCTTATCTCTGCATCAAACAGCATGAAATTTAATGGATCATTCTCAATTATTCATACCATGGACAATATAATTCACATCACAAAGTTTAGAAAATATTTCTTTTGACTTAATAAACAGCTTAAGATGTAAAATGTGCTTAAGTATAATATACTGTGTGTATCTAAGTTTGTGGCAAGTTTCCCAAATGAGTCTTTGAGGAAGTGTGATTATCTTGCTTCTATTACAGATTCCATCCAATTGTTTGATATTCACTAAAATATTTACTAAATTCACTAAATATTTAGTGAATATTTTTAGCTGTGCACTGCAAAGTTAAGTAATTATGTGCTATTTAAATTAATGAAGTAAATTATTCAGATGGTTGCATTTAGTACCAACCATCCCCTCCCCTGTCACATGGTAAAAAATTCCTTTTCTGACTTGCTGATGACACTGACTGTTGAATGGTGAAGTGAGTTTGTTGTACCTTCAGTATCCTTTCTGACAGAGATCATTATTCCTGCATGGAGTAAGAAGAGCTGTGAGAAAAGATTTGTCTGTGAGTAATCTTGGAGCGCAGGTCACAGGTTGGAGTCCTGTCCTGCAGTCCTGTGGCACTCTGGGGACCCCAGTCCTGAGATCTGCCTTTGCTCCAAGCTCTTGGCTGGTCCACCAGAAGCACAAGAAATATGTGTGAATTTAATAAAAAAAGGAATGTCATCTATTGAACATTGGATAAATTTGTATGGAAAAAACACGGACAAGAAGAAAAATCAATATGTTTTTAACCTGAAAACAGAGTTCTTTTAAGATTAATACATTGGAAAAAAATACATTCGTGCAATTAACCTGTAAAATTCTGTCCCTTAATTTCAGCTGTGGACAGATGGATGTGGAATGCCACCAGCATCACCTCAAAACAAAGAGGAGGAAGATTTTTTTGCATCCCATGCTTCTACCAAGGTACAAATTACCTGTCTAATTCTTGTTTGCTTTCTAAACACTTTGGTTGACTGTGAGCTCTGTGGTGGAGATTAAACCCTGAAAGAAAACTTTATAGAGAAAAGGTAGGTCAAGGAGTTGGTATTTATCTGCTTTTCCTTCTCTGAGTCTCAGAATTCTTCCTGGATGTGAACCACTTTCTAAGATGATAATTTTAAATGACCCAAATAGTAGCTAAACGTGGAATGAAAATCTATTTTTTTTGTAGACATAACAATTCCGCTTGGAGCCGGGGTTTCTTACTTGGAAGTGCTCTGATATAAATATACTGTGTTGTACCTTGGGTTTTCGATCAGCAAAGTGTAACAGTTCTTACAGGATTCATTGTGACCTGGTCACAAACCTGCCTGTTGAGTGGAATGTGTTTGAAGTGAGTGGGAGGATGCACCAGGAATGTTGCTCACAATCAAAAATGAAGTGAAAGATGAAAACAGGAAATGCAAGAGCTTCTAGGGAGAAGGTGTGGTGATTATATTTAATCACCAGCATACAATAAATAAATCTAAAGCACAGTTATAAATGCTTATTATTGGTTTTGATGATAAACATAAGATAAATAAAATTCCTGAGAGGAGAAATAAAAGTGTTCAGGAGTGGATTGAAACCATTTGTTTTTAGTAAAGGTAGGCATTTCTTGTAATTTTAAGAGCTGCCCTTCTGAGTACAGGTTTTAATCCTAAAAGCTAAAAAGTAAATATAACAATAATAATAATAATAATAATAATAATAATAATAATTCAATATTAATAAAACAGTGATGCTTATGCAGTCTTTAGCTAAGTGCTCATATTTATTTGCTGTATTTTCTGTGCACTTTTGATTTTGTGGGATTTTTTTTCAAGGCAAAGAATACAGAGTGGATGTTACCAGAACCAGTTTCTCTCCAGCAGAAAACTTCCGAAAACATTTCAGAATCCTGTGAAGGTATGACTGGTTCTTTAGGTAGGAAGGTATGATTAGTTAACAATAAGTTGCATTTTTTTTTTATATTATCTTAGTTTAATCTCTTTTTGCCCTGCTTTAGTAGTTAAATAACCTAACCATGCTTAGTAACACAAGAATTTGGGGTAGCTGCTGCTCTCTTTGTGCCTGGGAAAGCTGTGATGGAAATACCACATTATGGTGTCTCTGCCAGGCACTACCCTGATACAGTGAGATTCATGCATTCTAAAGAGCCTTCTGATATTCTTACCCTTGTTATTCCTTATCTTTTAGGACCAGAACATGGACCAAGTGTTGATGGCCTTTACACATCCCCACAGCCTGCATTAGGTAATGAGTGCAAGCAGCAAAAGAGAGCAGCAAATGTAGAAAACCCAAATATCCCTTTGGACAAAGAATGCCTGCCTGGGAAGAGCTGTGGAAATAGATGTTGCTCTCTTTTCAGAAATCTGAACATAAAAACTTGGACTGGAAAAATCCTGTGTTGATAATGCAATACCTTCAATCACCAGGCTCTTATACTTAACACTGAGCAGTTTATCATACTGTGAGTAAGGAAAAAAAGCTGATGGAAATAGAATAGAGTAAAATACCTCAGTGATTTGTCACTTTGAGGCTTGTCCTGCAGGAACAGGTTTCTGAGAATGAAGTGTTGATTCTCAGCAGCACAGAGGTGGTAAAGAAGAGCTATCTGGGCCTGTTTTGATACTTTAGGCAGGTATGGTCTTCATCACTGTTTTAATTGGGTTTGGTTATTTTAGAGCTGAAGACTACAAAAAAGTTCACTGGGTGCACTTCCTGCTTTTCGCATTTGTATCTCTAACATGTTCTCCTAAAACAAGTGCTTCACTTTTTCTTGGTTGGTTTGGACATGACAAGTTCTGTCTTAAGGGAAGAATCTCTCTTCTGTTTATGCCCCTTATTGCATGTTTTCAAGAGATGCCAATCAAAGGTAGCTCCCCACATTTTCTTGGAGATATTCACAGCTCTGTTGTGTCACTTGGTTTAGTATCTCAGCCCCTCAGTGTAGAAAGACAGTAAAATGAATGGCAAAAACTATTTTGAGGTTGATGTTACGGAAATTTTCTTCTGCAGTTCCAGAATAAATAAAAATTGTCTGTTAACTAATGTACATTTAATTCTTGCAGAGAACACCACCTTCATAAAAAAGAAGCCAAATCAAGCTAAGAAGGGGGTGAGTATACCTATGAGAATTTTTAACTGCATTATAGGTCATTTATTTCAAGAGAGTTTAAAAGATAGTTTACAGACTTGATTCTGCATGGGGTCTTAGCACTTTCTTAGCATCTGGTCTCTGTAAAAAGGCAGGAAGAGAGTTTAGTGTCTCCAAATGATGGTTCAGGGCACAGGAAGACTGAGGAAGGCAGCCCAAGTTTTGAATGTGTGGCTGTTGCAACTCAAGGAACAGCACTAATAGTCACCCTAATGACAGCCTAATTGTGGGCTATCAGGGTGGCAGCTTTTTACAGGGAGTCTCTCCTTTTACATCTGGGCCACTGTAGAACAGAAGATTTTGAAGGTTTATTGGAGCAGATAATTTAGATTAAATCCCATGATTTTGTGCTCCCACTAGAAGACCCTAATATCCAAGAGGAATTTTTTATTCTGGGTGGTTTGTGCAGATCTGGTCCCTTCCAGTGAGAACAACAGAACTGGGCTGACAGGTGCAGGTACAGTTTGTGATCTGTGTGTGCATGGCCTGGAGCTTTTACATTAAGGCTTTAAAGTAATAAAAAGTGAAGATAAATGCATTGTGAATTTTTTTGTTGCCGCACTGTTGCAGGTGAGGAATTAAACACAGAGGAGACTAAGAGCAGCAGTCTGAGGGCTGGGCCACCATCCGAGTCAGCACATTGTATCCATATTTGCAGTATTAAGTGTTTTATAAATCTGATAATTACTCCATTGCAATGAAATTTATTATTCCTATACAGCAAAAGAAACCAAAGTTGTTCTGTGTGCTATATTTATTTGAGCCTGACAATCTCTGAACAACTAAAACTCGAATACTTCTATTTTGTTCTGTGGGACTTCACTGCAAAGCTAACTAAATTTGTAAGAACAATTAGCAGAAGCAGAATTTTGAAGTCCAGAATATGGAAAGAAGTATTTTCTTTGCTCCAAATTGTCCTTGCTGTCTGCAAGGATTGGTCCCATACAGAGTGTAGTGTTTGCTGTTGCTTTCACGTCTTGCTGTTGAGTCAGCTGAGGTGGCTGTCTCAGTTACAATATTGTGGCTTTTGGTTTTTTGTTTTTCATTAATTCCAGCTTGGTGCCAAAAAAGGTGGTTTGGGAGCCCAAAAAGTGAGTAGCCAAAGCTTTAATGAGATTGAAAAACAAGCACAAGCTGTAGATAAAATGAAGGAACAAGAGGATCTTCACAGTAGTAAGAAAACTGAGAAGGAAGAGCCACTGTGAGTATGAATTAATTATAAACCATGAAGCCTAATTTAATGAGCTAATTGACAGCATTTTAAATACTACCATAGATTAGCATATGCCAATAAAACTTCAGTTCTTAAAAATGCCCAGACTTGGTTAAGGTGAGCCAAGCAGTAATTCTCCCAGTGCCCTTTTTTCACTATTAAATATATGTTTATACAGTTGATGAGTTACTGTAGAAAATTAAGTATTAAGAAGACTCTTGGCTCTTGACATTTTTTTTATCTCATGCTAGTTACCTAGTTTATTTTGGTTTGGTGCAGTGAACTCAGTAATATTGAAAACAGTCTTTCTAAGAGCATAGGGAATATTCAGCTTAACTTGTACTTAGTGGGTAAGAGCAGAGGAAGTTTAAATATGTCTCTAATTGCCTGATGAAGCTTTTGGCTGATTTATACTGGAACTGCCCTCATTTTCGCCAAAACCCTTTGAATAATTCTGTCTGAGGCCTTGAATCTGTTGGTCCGCCTTAATTAATAAATACTCAGCCCTAAAGCTCAGAGGGTGCTGTTCCTGATTCCTTCCACATTCCTCTGCTATGTGCTTTTGGTTTCTAATACTTCATTACTTGTCATCAACATTAGACTACTAAATAGTTGGTTAGTGTACACTTTTGTTGTTAACAGAGCTTAATAGCCTGTCAGGTGCTAGGGAATCCTTCCTATAACCTTTTAAGTTTTCTGAATTATTACATAATTACAAGATCACTTTTTGCTCGTGATACCAAGGTGTTTGATCTATAATCTCCTCCCCATTTCTTTTGCTCACTTTTATGTTGTCCTTGCAGAGATGGATGTTTTGGTTGCATTAAAAATGCCAATCACAAGGGGATCATTTGAAGTGTTTTAAGCACAACATCATGGTTCTTGGTGATTGCCAAAAAGTATCAGTGGAGAGACTTTGAAGTAAAAACTAAATAATAAAAAAATTATTGTTCATGTATTATTATTCTTTATCAATATTGTCTTTGATTGTATAATTTAGTTTGGAAGAAAGTCCCAAGTAGTGTCTTGGGTTTTGTGTCAGAAATGTATAAATCTAAAGATCCAAGCCAACTTTTATTGTAAGTTCTGCAACCTTTCTGCAGTAGCCAAAACTCTAAAAATGCTTGTAAACATGAAGGATGCACATACACCTTTATGTTTATGGATCCAGTCCCAGTAGAGGCAAGAGATCTGTATTTCCCTGAGATTATTATTTTGGAATTTTAACTGTAGGTGGCAGCAGATACCAAAATGAAAGGAAGGGTGAAGTCTGCTAAAACTGCATTTGATTCAAACCAATTTGTGTGGTGGTTTTAATTTTAAAAGCTTGAGTAATAAGCTTTACTAAATTAATTCAATAAGACTTTGTTTTGTGGCAGGAATGGTAATTATTCTTTTGTAGTTTAGTATTTAGAGGGAGGAAGAGTTCTGAGACTTCAAACTTTAAATGTGATTTTTAAATTTGTACACAATTCCCTTAGCTTCTGCTGAGCACTGAAAAGAATAGGGAGCTGAAATTACTTCTAAAAACTCAATCCGTATTCCCATTTGTTTTAATCAACAGCAAATACAATTTGGATGTTAATAAAACAGATTTCCTGAGAAGGGCTGCTAATCTTACTGCTTAAAGTGCTGGGTAGATGTTTTCAGTTATTCCTTTTTGCTTTGCACCACATCTACCAGCAGCATCCTGAATTTCATTTGCCTTTCTTCTGATAGTTCAGCTGTACTTCATGCCAGTTGAGACTTATGAATTAAAATATTCCTGAGTTGCTCATTAAAATCAATAAAAATTGTATCCCTTTTGACCTGACAAATTAAATTTAAGCCATATTTCTTCAATTCTGTAATCAAGATGAAAAACCTCGGTCTCTGCTGCACTGGTGTGACTGGGAAATACTAAGATGGTTTAGAGGTGAGGGATAGAGACTTAGCTGGGCCCAAATGTGCCTTAAGGAAAGACATTAGAAAATAAAGTGCTACAATAATTATTGTTAATGTTCTGCTGATCATTCAGTGTAGCATTGGACATTTCTCTGGTAACTGTGTTTTTTTTCCAGTGTATCATCTTTAAGGTTGGCCTACAGAGATCTTGATATTAAAGCAAGAGAAGAAACCTTAAACCTCTCTGGTAAGAAGAAAACGGAACTGGAGAGGCTTGGCATGGGATTGGGCAGCAACAGGAGGTATGTGAAGTTCTGGAAACGGCATTTGAAATACTCTGTGATTTTATGCACTTAGCCCTTATTTTACTCAGGAAATGAAGAAATGGACTAGAACATGTTATGGAAACTTGACAATATCAGCAAAAAATCTTCTCTTTGTCAAAGGGAAGCTTCTGGTAGATTTAAGTTCTAGCTTGCCAGACAGAGGTCAACCTAGATTGTGTTTTCCAGGTGTTAGAACAGACATTGTGCTCGGAAGTCCTGTCGCTACTTGAGAGAATGACAGTTTTCCAAGGGTCCTTTATTTTAATTCCTCTTTCCTTAAATGTTTATATAGCTTGGACTTTCTCAGCAGGCTTCAGAAACTAGATTCGGGCTTTGATTTTTTTTTTTTTCTTTAAGGGTGTGAGTTTCGTCATCTCTTTACATGCTTGTTTTCTTCCTGTCCCCAGTGGCATTTCTCACTCAGTCACCTCAGATATGCAAACAATAGAGCAGGAAACACCTACAATTGCAAAGCCGAAGAAGAAGTACATGGATGATGTGGAAGACTCTTACTTCTCTTCTAGCTCAAGGTATTCTGTAAGCTTTTGATTTTGGATGGGCCCAGAAGGATGTGCAAATGCCATAATAATATGCACAGTAATTTTGAAAGCTGAGATGAAGGCAGTTTGAACTTGTGTAAACACTCATCATGTTTTCAGGGGACATCGGAATCAGAAGAGTTGTGGAAAAGTTGACTTTGCCTCAGTGACAGATGGATTTGTGAAAGAGGGGAGGCAGCTTTGTTGGGAAAGTGGTCTGAACTTTGTGTTTGTAGATTTTGTCTTGTCCAGTCTAGTCTCTGCTTGCACACACAGTTGCCACATAAACTTTTATTTGCTGTATTCCAAATCCAGTGAATTTTTTGTCAGAATGACTTGTGTTCATTCCTTTTCTCTTTCTTTCTATTGTCTTCAAATTAAACAAGCATTGAAGTCTGATATTAGATGTACTACAGTTGCATCATTCTCTGCATGCCAAATGCAAAAACTTCAGTCTTTTTGAGGTATTGTGCTGGGTGTGTTGTGTGGATGTCTGCAGTCCTATTCCAGAGACTTTATGTAAAACATAAAATGTTAAGCGAAAAATAATTGAAATGTTTGTTATCAGAGGATGAATGCAATGCACACTATAAAATATTGCTCTTGGGAGAAGAAAAATAATTAAATCTTACAGGCACTAATTGCAATGAACCAGGTTTTTCTGGACTGAGAGATATAAACAGGTGTTGCTTTCATAAACTGCCTTTATTGCATCCATGTCACAGCAACATGAGAAATTGTACCTAATTGCTTGTAGACAGGCAAATAAAAGCACAAAGGCTTTTGTGTCATGATTTTGTAGTGCAGTCACTGCAGCAGAAATGCAAATGTGAGTCCAAGGAAAGTGGCAGCAGTCTTGTAAAATAAAATGTAGCATTTCAGTGCTTGCCTTGTTTGTTCCCTGAAAAGAACTGTTACTGCTCTCAAAGTACTCATCAGCTAACAGCAGGCAAAGGATGAATTATGGAGGAGGCTTTTTAATGTGTTGTGGTTCAGTGATTAGAGGATAAATTGTAACCTGGCTGTAATTGTAACCCTGCTCTTGTTGTTCTGGTTCGAGCTGGGAGAATCCAATTGGAGTTGGTGCACAAGTTCATTTTCTTCAAAGAAAGAACAGTCAGATTTGGACTTGTTAAGGGTATTACTATCCTTTATTTCAAGTTGTGACTTTGAAATAGAGGCAAAGTAGCTTTAGCATCATCTTAGTATATTTTGCCCAAAAGCAAAATAGTCATACTGGATATTAGAGTGCTGATAAATGAATTAAGAAAGCTAAAAGTCTCAAGGTTTTTACATAAAATTCAAGCCTCTAAAAGTCCTGAATTTTGGTGTTCTGCTTTTGCTACAGTTAATGCAGTCTTATTAACATCACAATGTAAAACTTTATTAAATGCAGTTTTTCTCTCTTCCCCCACCCCAAATACTGAAGAGTATTTTGCAAAGCTACAGAAATGTGAGAGGGAAGGTTAGAGAAAAGAAACACTTTTACTCAAATCAGCTCATGCAGCCCTTGCCCAATGCCATGGTTTTGGTGGCCATTGTGAGACTGGAAAGCTTCAAATCCATAAAAACACCTTGATTGTTTGTTATTATGGAATTAAAAGAATTGCTGTGGGTTCTTTTTGTCTGTCAGGAGAAAGGCTCCTGCTTTTTGGAGATATTCATTCCAAATCTGTCCCTCATATTTTCCGTGCTTGGTGCTGAGACTTTGCTGCTGCAGGTGTCACATTTCTCATAAACTGCAAAATCGAGTGGCCTGACCATTCATAGTGCAAACATCAAGAACTTTCTTTTTTAAGAGTATTTTTCACAAAATACAGGGGCAGGTTTTAATATCCTATCTTGTTGTACTAAATGGTTCCATTTTCCTATCCCCCTGTGGTTTTGGTCATCTTTCTCTCCATCCTGGTCATAGCCAAACTTCAGGTAAATTTCTTCAAGCAGAAAATCTTAATCTTCGGCATTTTAATAGGTTTTTGGTGGTGTATTTTTATTTTTTCAAATACTTTCCATATATGCTGAGATATGTATAGGTAATAAAAAGAGGAAAAGATCAAATCATGTACCAGAATTGACAAACATGCTTAATTTTTTTCCTTCTGTTTTGTGTTTTCCCTGCGGTTTTGATGTGCAAGAGAAGACTGTGGTATTAAATTCAGACTCACTTTCAAGAAATACGTTTTTAGCATTTAATTGTAATGAATTGTGCTGCAAAACTCATGAGTTCTTAGTATTTGGATTAAAAAAAATACAGAACCAGAAATAAAGGCTTTTCTGCCTGTTCTGAGCCATTGGATTAAACTGTACAAAGCTTCTAAAGCAGTATTGTGAAATCCAAATTACCCTCACAACTGACAGCTGTAATTTTGGTGAGAACGTACTTGCTAATGAATACTTATAGCAGTCATTATCTAACAACAAATAAATATATTCCCACTTTTCAATAAATAACGAAGTTCTGACTTTTCAACAGGTTTTTCTTTCTTTTATTCTAGGTACTATGATTCTTCAGATTTGAGGAGCAGCACTTTCTCTAAATGGGATGACAATTCAGATGCTTTTTGGAAGAAAGAAAACAATAGTAAAGACATTGATATATTGTTAACTTCAAAAAGCACAGGATTTTCAGACAGGTACCCCAAGAAAACCAAACTGATTTTTGTCCAGAAAGCCCAAGTTTTAATGTGATTTGGGTCATGGTCATAGTAGTGGCATTTTCTTCAGTCTATAGAAGAAAAATTTGGCCAGAACTTCCATCAGCAGTCAAGAGATCTCCTGACTGAATTTCTTTTGTAAGCTGAGTTTCTCACATTTTAAGCACTGTCTGTTCTGCTCAGAGCTGTTCAGTGCATGTACTGGAGGTAATTCCCAAACACTTTCAGCAGAAAAGGAAGTAGACAAAAGATGTGGGGAGAAACTCAAATATTTGCCCTGTTCTGAGCACCTACCTGCTTTGTTTATTGTGTGATGAATCAAAGGAAACCTTGTTAACAAATGAAAATTTGGGGTGCTCAGTTCTGAGGATGGAGGTACTGAAGACACAAAAAACAAGTCGGATTGTGATGATACAAAAAGTATATTTTCTCTATGACAACTTTCTCTGACAATCTTTGTAACCAAGTAGAAAATGTAAGAATGGGGGAGGTTATGTGCTTGGTTGGTGTTTTCTGCCTGTCTTCTTTCTACTTCAAATGATATTTTTCATTTGCCTGTACAATAGAGTTGGAGCACTTAAGTACTTCTTGATTCCTTTCATTCTGTCACGATGTGAATGAGGTTTCTCTTCCTGAAGCAGTTTGTTGTCCTTCCAGGCCTGCATCTCGGCGTAAGCCTGAATATGAACCTCCTGCAAACACAGATGAGGCACAGAAAAAATTTGGCAATGTCAAAGCCATTTCATCAGACATGTACTTTGGAAGGCAAGATCAGGCTGATGTAAGTAGGAAACAGTGATAAGTATTTTTAAGTGTTAAAATATTCTATGGCTATAAAAATGGTATTCTTGTAAGTAAGAGAGAAGGCAATCAATAGTTAAAAATTTGTAAAATTAGTGAGCTTATAGAATTATGTCCCCTTGATTATTTGTTTGATAGAAATGTACAAATTTCTGATCATTTAGAATTTAAGTAATTGCAGTTGCACATAGAACCATACCTCCATCATTCTTCTTTCCTGACAGAAGTGGTAGATTGTGATTTAGCACTCCCGATTTTTTATAGAATCAGGTTTAATTTGTTCTAAATACCCAAACTGATGCCAACAAACCACTGCTGAAGCCTCTTCCTGCTGTGTATTTGTTACATGAAAACATCATTAATGTTGTAAAGCTAACCAAGTAAATAAATTGTCCATTGAATTGCAAGGAGCTGAATCAGCCTAGAAAAAAGAGATTAGTATTGTGCTGCATTTTGGAGGTGGGATACAGATTTTTAATGAAAATCTAACAGTGTAAATACTAATTAAAAGTATAATTACTGTTTGCAGGGCACTTGGAAAAAGATGACTTAAAAGTGTCATGTGGTTTGAAGAGTCAGCAGGATGTTAACTGCAGTGCTTTCCCCTCCATTTCATGCTTTGTAGTTGCTGTTTTTAGTGGTTTTTCAGCAATTGTAGGGTAACTAACAGTGAGTGGGACCCTTGGGATTGCAATGATAAATGTCACTCTTGGGTGACAACTCAGAAATGAGATGGTGGCAAACTCAGTGTAAGTAGTGTGAAAACTGAAATGGGCACAACTTTCAGTATACTCCAGTTCTAAATGTCTGTAGTCTCTCAGATTATCTGATGTGACCTCAAAAGGTGGCAGCAAGCTGATAAAATCCTTTTTATTCTCAATTCTTTTCCAGTATGAAGCAAGGTCTCGGCTAGAAAGGCTTTCTGGAAGCACATCCATAAGTTCAGCTGATTTGTTTGAAGACCAGAGAAAACAACCAACAGGTACATATCAAACAGAATGAGAAACTGGAGCATGTGGGGAGTGCAGGCCCTGACTGCTTCTAATCACAGTCATCACTGTGTTGTGCAAGCAAAATGCTAATAGCGCCAACAGGGGCAGCAGGTGTAGTCATTGTTGAAAAATTAACCCCTTAAATCTCAAGTTCTCTGTTTTTGATTCTGTAAGTTCAGTATTTTATACTGGGGGCATGTGTTGCAAATAACAGACTATTTTGTAAATAACATTTATCAAAAGAAAACTGTTAATATTTTCCAGTGAGGTAACACCTAAATGTAGTTTCAGTAGTTTGAGTAGTCTCAGGGAGTTTTTTGATCAGTTACCATGAATAGCTCATTAGCTGTCATAATTATACTGGATCTAGGAAAAATCATTAATAAAATGTTAGTGGACTTGAAATTCCCATGTAAACTGTTGCATGGCATATCCGTTCAGTGGGATATTTGCTTCTACCTCTGGCCTTGCAAAATTATTAAGGAAGATCTTCACTTGGATTGTCTGTTTCAAAGATTTGTTGGAACACCTCACACTGGAGAGTGTAGTTCATCAAATCAGAAAGGGAGAAAGATTAGATTGAGTGAAAAGAAGTCTCTTAGGATTCCTGTTTTCTTTCCAAAGCTTCTTGGATTGTGCAGTGATGTGCAATGGAAAAGGTGGCAAATACTGGAACATTCTATAGGCTTAATCAGTTGAGTTTCATTCCTTAGCTTTTGAAGGAATTGGAAAAAGAAGAGTTACTGAAGAACTTGAAATCTGTGAGTAATTATTCAAATAGGCTGGAGAAACAAACAGGGTGCAGCATCTGATTTCACTTTGAAAAAGTAGGAGTGAAAATCCCCAAAACACGTGACTGTTTAGTTTTGATCCCCAAAGCAAGTTTGAATACACTGACTAGCAGAGAAATAGCTCCTGTTACCAGTTGCTTAAGACCGGGGTTTAGAAATTTGAAATGTGAAAAAAAAAAAGTAAGGAGGGAAGAAGATATGAAGCAAAAATCCCAGTAAGTTGCTTTAGCCACTTGAAAGAGCCTTTGCAGCATGGTGTCATAAATGAACATTTTATCAAATGTACAGAAACTTCCTTTCCTGCATGTCTCTGCTATACCCCTCACCCCAAAAACTGAGGGGTGTCCATTCTTGGAGAAATGCTACTGCACTGACAGTTTGTCTGGTGTGGAATTAATGCCCAGAATATCATTAGTTCCATGAAATAAACTTAATCAGGACACTGTCAACAAAAACACTACTGTTGTTTTGGAATCCTGACTGGGATAAAACATCCTTTGTACCTAAGGTTGTTTTTATAAGCATTTATGAGGTGTCAGGGTAGCACAGTGTAGGGCTTCTTGTTTTTGTACAGAATGCTGTAGGGAGGTTTTTAACTAAAGAAGGGGCTGCAAGAAAAAGCCTTTTTGCATTATTTCAAAGCTGATGCTTTTGAAAGTTAAGTGACAGACTTGGTGCCAGTTTGGAAGGAAACCACAAGAAAAGGAGTTGCTTTTCTGCCTTGTTCACAACTTTTTCACACCAACCAAACTTAGCCAGCAAATGATAGGGAATTCTTGTGGCTGAAAAGTGATTAGAGCTTCTCAGGTTATTTATATCTGCAGATTTTATTTCTGTGACTGATTTTATCAAATGCCTGAAGCATTTGATGAGTGGAACAGATAGTGAGGAAGTCCAAATTACAGCTCAGAAATAGGGCTGTCTGAGGGAAATCTTGAAGATAATTTATAAAGAGGATCTATGATATCTATAAACCCATGCTGGGTTGAAGTATTGTAGTGGGAAGTTCTCTGAATGTCACAAGGCAATGTGACTGTGATACAAACCAGCTTCTTGTCTTAGGTAAAACAAATTATCTCCAGGGTTGTCTGTCTCAGCCTGTCGATGAGGCCTTAAACTTCCCAGGACACAGGAGCTTCATGGTCTCTCTCTTTCTCTCTCTTCCTCCTCCCCCCCCCATTCAAAAGACTAAAAGGAGTCTCCATTTGGAAAATGGTCTGGTTTGGGATGGTTACTTCCTGGAGCCCTATTAATTCCTGAGAGCTTTGGGGTGACCTCATTGTGGCCTTGCAGTGCCTGAAGGGAGCCCGCAGGAAAGATGGAGAGAGACTCTTGGCAAGGGCCTGGAGTGACAGGACAAGGGGCAATGGCTTCATGCTGACAGAGTGTAGGTTTAGATTGGATATGAGGAAGAAATTGTTCCCTGTGAGGGTGGTGATGCCCTGACCTCTGGTTACCCAGAGAAGCTGTGGCTGCCCCAGCCCTGGAAGGGGTCCAAGGCCAGGTTGGAGAAGGCTTGGAACAACCTGGGCTAGTGGAAGGTTTCCCTGCCTGTCACAGGGAGTCAGAATGTGATGATATTTGAGATTCTTTCCAACCCTGGCCATTCTGTAATAGACTCTGTGATCATGGTTGTGATTCTGGTTTAGCTGGATTTGTGCCCTAGACACTATCCCATATTTGATATTAAGGCATGCCAGTAATTACTTTCACTAGTGAGTGGGTGATGGTAATTGTTGGCATGTTAATACTTAGCACGGAGTTAGTTTTGAGTATAATTAGAATAATTAATTAATTATCTTTGAGTTCTGTTACCTTTAGGACCTGCACTTTACATAATAACAACAAACTTAATTCTGTCTAAAATATATTGACTTTAAGGAAAGCTGGATCGCCAGCATTATTCTGGTGTTTTAAAACCTGATTTATTTACATTAACTGTAATTTCTATGGATTTTTCAAAGCCTCAGATGTAGTAAGGCAAAATGTGTTTATACAGCATGGAAATCACCACTCTGCATGCACACAAATAGGGTTCATCACTTCAGCCACCTCTGAAGTGCATTCATCTTCAAATTGCAAGGGGATAACAGCTGTTGAGGATATAAAACAACATTGTCACAGCCTGGAAGTACAGAATAAGTCATCTACTATCCAACATGAATTACTTTGCTGGGAATACAGAGTGTAGAGGATGACACTTGGGTGGAATTATGAAAACCTGAAAACAATCCAAAGGAAAATGCATTTAAGACATCAAGATCTCTGTGTAGTGCTCCTAGTCATACATTGTACTTCAGGGAGAGAAAAAAAGGTTAATTTTAATACAAAATTCTGTTTCCTCCATGTGTGTGTTCTCCTTTTAGGAAGCTACAATATTACCAATGTCTTGCCTTCAGCTCCTGATATAGCTCAGTTTAAACAAGGAGTGAAATCTGTGGCTGGGAAACTTTCTGTCCTTGCTAATGGAGTGATGACATCTATACAGGTGAGTAAAAATGTCACAATCTATTAACCATCAGTTGAAGTCTTTCTATATGGATCCTGCCACTGAATTGCCTTTAGGGAGAAAAGAATGAATTTGGTTTTGAGTTCTGTAGACTTCTCAAAGTAGATGGTAAAGCACTGGTCAATTTTCTGAAAGTCTTGAAGAATGGAGCTGCTATTTATTGCACAAATGGAAGTAAAGCTGACTTCTTTCCATGTAAAACCTACTCATATTTGGTTTGTTATTTGTTTTTACTTTTCTAGGATCGATATGGCTCCTAACTGAAGCTAAAGGATTCCTCTTCAGGCACACAAGTAATCACTGCTGATTCAAATGAAGGTTGCCTTAAGACTGATGATGTTTTTACCTGTTTCTTAGTGCAGATTTCTGACTCAGCCTCTTCTTAGTGCTGTTGCATCTTCCCAGAAATCTTGCAGCAACTTGTTACATTGCATATACTTTTTCTTTTTTCTTCCTTTCCAGTCTTTATTTCTTAACAACCTTACTGTTAGATAAGCTGGGAGCTTTATTTTGTTACTGGCTCTGTCTGTGAGGCAGGAAGGAGAAAGGAGATGTGCTGTTTAGTAGACTGTAGCAAAATATACATTTAAATTAAACCTGTGCTTGCCAGGAAGTAAAAGCTCTTGAAGTCATTAATTGATGTGCATTAAAATGGTGGGGAATTAGTGGTTTAAAACAGTATTCCAGCTAGAAGGTTCTGTGCTTAGATGTGAATGTGGAGAAATCAAAACGTGGTAATACTGAATAGTGGATTTCACCTTGTTGTGGGAACAGTCTATTTATACCTAGTTTTGAAAGTTACAAAAAAATTTGCAATATAGAATCCTTAAGTGCTTTTAAAAATTCTGTATTGTGTAAAAAATAAAAAATAAAAAAAACTTGAAATCTACTAAGGGCCTAATAGAGTAGTTAATTAAATACTTGTTAAAATGTTTAGCACAATCTTAGATTTTTGATAAATTATCAATTATTGAATAAGGAAATAGCGGGGCTGTGTTTTAGACAGTCTAGAATTTATTGCTGATGACATCCTGCATAAAAATTATTATGACCTTAAAGGAAAAACTTTACAACCAAGAATGAATTCAAGTTAATTCTGTTCTGTAATTTTCTTAATTCAAATTTGTAAACTGCTGATATCTAATAAAAACAATTGATATAAACTCAGTTTTGAATCCAATTTCTATGTGTTTTCATCAGTATCCAGCTTTCTAAACACTGTCATCTGTATTTTGTCTACAGAGTGGTCTGGTAAAATTAGCCTTTAGTTTCAGGTAGTCAAACTTGCAATCTTACTAAATTGTTGTAGTGATTTAGAAATCTAAACACTGAAGTTGGGATAGAAAATAAACTACTGAACTGAGATATTGTGTTAAATACTGTTAACAGTGTAGCTGTATTTGGGATTTAATTTTTACCTGCCTCCTACTAATTCCCACTTCTGATAACCTGTTCTTATGGCTGTTAGATTTAGATTTATTGATTAAATTTATTCATCAAAAATTACCTTTCTTTTTTAAGAGAGTTCCAAGATGAGCATTTGTGCTGCCTAATGGTACAGCTTTGCAATAACAGATTTGCTTTCCTACCTCCTTTCCCACCTTATAGAGATTATTTTGGTAACATAAAAAAAAAAAAAAAGTAGTGCTCAGGGCATGTTTTGGTTTTCCCTAATTACGGGTAGCAATTTTTGGCCTTCAAAGCATTTTTCATTTGAGTGTCCACGTGAATTTATTGCAAATAATCAGTGATTATGATCTACTTCTTGGAGTTGTGATACACAAAAAATATCCAAACTTGCAGAAGAGATGCTCCAGTGTCTGGGCTGCATATTCCGACATCTAAGGATGCATGCAGATGCTTAAATTAGAACAGGGGAGGGTAAGGAGGTGTAGTTCTGTCCCCTCTCATGGCTCCTCATTTTTAACAATTTGTGACATCAGCTACACTGCAGTAATTGTGTCCTGGTTTTATGCATTGTTGCATACCACTCCTAGATGGAAAAATACAAATATTTATATATATCTATAAATGCTTTTGTGACAATCTTCTAAGGGAGACTTGGCATTGGTCACCAGTTGTGTTTTGTTGCAGCTCTTCTTCCCTTAATTCCCTCTTCCCAACATTCCACATCATGCTTTCCCCAAAAACAGAAGCAGCAAGTGTGAAGCATGCACGTTAAGCTTCCCTCTTAAAATCCTGTAAGGGGAAAGAGGGTTATTTAATACTTTATATTTCAGGGAGTTTATTTTTGATGGTTAAATTGACAGAGCTAAAAAAATGTTCAAACATCAGAACGTTACAGACAAGTCTGTGTCCCATATTCTCCTGCCCCAAGGAAGCTGTGAACGGAATCTTGTTGCACTCTTGATTTAATGCTGTCATTCTGGTCTGCTCCACATCAGTTTGTCCCACTGCTGGGAGAAGTAACTCCAGAGCCATTCAGGATATTTTTGCAGTGTAAGAATGAGCTGGGTGGCTCCCCAGCACAGGAGACTGTAAGTGTTGGTGTAGCTGCCTGTATTTTCACACTGCTGCTGTCCTGCTCAAGCCAGAGGAGTTCAGCTGTTGCTCTGAATCAGGGCTGGAGCTGAGGGCCACCTAAAACACTCTGTGCTTCTACAGAAGTCAGGACTTTTTGCATATCCATACATGAGGATGGATTCTCTTGACAAGTAATGATAAAGCAGACTTGGAGGGGGGTACAAAGCAAAAAAGTTGAGGCCATTCTTTGTTGCACTGCCTTTGTCTCCCTGCAAGATCAGCTGCAACTGTCGGTGATCACTTTTATTCTCCAGAGAAGGGAACAGAGCTGGGGAAGAGACTGGAGTGCTCCAAGGAGTGGGTGGGGAGGCTCAGCCTGAAAAAAAGGAGGCTCAGGGGAGACCTGGCTCTGCACAACTCCCTGACAGGAGGGTGCAGCCAGGGGAAGTCAGGCTTTGCTCCCGGGGAACAAGGGACAGGATAAGGGGAAATGGTTTCAAGCTGAGCCTGGGGAGGCTCAGGTTGAACAGCAGGAAGAAATCCTTCACAGAAAGGCTGACTGGGCATCAGGTGGTGTTTAAAGAAAAGCCCGTACTCAATGCCTGGTTGATAAAGTAGTGTTTGGTCACAGGCTGGTGATCTCAGAGGTCTTTCCAGCCTGAATGAATGATTCTGTGACTCTAATGAAAGGCTTTGTGCTCTGGCAGTCATTTGCAGCCTTTCTGGCACCTCACCCAGCCACCTCAGGCTCGTGTGCCCCCGCCCCCTGGCTTTGTGTGTTCTGGCACAGCAAGAAGACAGACCTTGACTGGAAACCAAGTCATCAAGGCAGGGAAGGACTGATGGCTCACCAGCCTGGCCTGGGAAACACAGGATACGGGGGTTCAAGAGCCTCCGGACTTGAACTGGCTTCTGCCAGAAGCTGCCAGAGGGGTATCCAAGCAGAAACCTGGGAGGGGCATGGATGGGCAGAGAATCAGGGGACAGAATCAGACTGCTGAACTGAACCCTCCCCTCCAGGAGCAGAAACAGCATCATGGTCAGAAGACAGCTTCCACAAACTTGCCTGCTCATCCTCTTCACAGGCTCTTTGTCCTTCCTAAGCAGGACAGTATTAACCAAGTCCTTTTTCCCTCAGAAATTTGACTTTCTCTGTTTGGTCACTTTGCCTTCTCCTTATTTCCTGTCTGGAGTTACCTGTGCTCATGTCTGAGCAATCCCTTTTCCCAGCTAGGAGACACTGGTTTTTGTAGCCTCTCAGCACTTGTATCACCCACCCTCCACTGTCTTGTTTCCTTCCCTCATGTGCAGTTATTTTTAGCACGATGAAGCCAGCTTGGTGGATTTTCTCCCCTTCCTTAACGACATTAATACCACTAACTAATGCCAGTTGCACTTCTGTGTTCAGTTTCTCTTCATTTTCCAGGACCTGACAGAGAAAGGTAAGAAGTTTGGGATCAACACCTCAGGGCAGTGTTTGAGGTTCCCAGTCTGCAGGCTTCAAGTAAAATGTGCTTGTTTGAAACAAGGGGTGAGGGGCCAGGGAGGCAGGAGCACAAACCCCCGAGGCTAGGGAAAATGGGGAGTGGGCAGAAATGTCAAGTAAGGCATTGCTGAAGTGCAGAATTCACATGTGGCTGCATAACTAAGTTTTAACTGCTACTCTGATCAAATTTGATTGATACAGAGAGGAGCTGATGCAGATAATCAATAGCAAGTGGCTTTTGGTCTTGTCTCAGACATCATGTTCTCTGGCTTGTTTTCCTAATTTTTCTAAGCATCCATGGAAATACAGTTTAATACTTTTACCCCCCCCTTTTCTCTTGGTGGAAGCTGTGACACTCCAGCTTTTGCAGGATCTGGCAGCAGGATCTGAGGACCTCTCCTGGGTTGCGGGGGGTTCCTGCAGTCTGGGAGGTGGGTGTCCTGTAGCAGCAAAGGCAGCAGAACTGCTCGCCTTTGCCAGGCTGAGCAAGCAGGCTGGGGTTTGCCAAACTCGGCCTAAGAGGTGATTTATTTCTTTCAAATCAGAGACCTTTCAGGTGAAGGACAACAGAAAACTAACCAGACTGAGCAAAAACACCAGGAAGAAATTCTCTGTTCTCTGACTCTTTCATTTGCCAACAATTTTTTTTGGCATGAGCAGATTGGAATCCACAAAGTTTTTTGTCAACATCAAGTCCTCACTTTGTCTTGGAAAAAGCTTCTGGATTCAGTGGGGCTTGGGATTTTTTGTTCTGTTTTCCCTCATTCTCTCCCTCAATGTGTGCACAGGATGAATTACAGTCCATTTCCCAAATTCCTCCCAGTCTTCCTCCTCCACTGGTACAGGAAAGGAGAGATCCCTTCCCTAGGGATGAAGGGGGGACCAAGGAAGCTACAGCAAAAAAGCATCCAGTAAAGTATCTTTAGGGAGATTCCTGCTCACATGAGAGTATTCATGTTATGCAAAATCCACGTTTTCACTACAATGAATTATTTTAAAAAATTGTCATAATTGAGGAAATAATGTAAGTAGGAATTACTTCTGCTTGAGCCTCTACAAAACCTGCAGCAGCACGGTTCATGTTGTGATTCCCCACAGCCTTTCCCACTGTTCCAGTGGTGCATTGATCTCTCCTCTGCGATGGCCACTACCAGGAGACCCACACAGAGGGGTTCCAGAGGAAAAGTGAGGCGAGATGTGGTGATCAGCCACTCACACAGCAGGTGCCTGGTTGGGTTTCCTCCCTTTTGCTTTAGTTTCCCTCAGCAGCATGGTCAGAGCGAGGGTGATCTAAAGCTTCTTCCTCATCTCCCTGGCACAAGGCTCTCCAGGTAAAATGAAACAAGCTTTGGCCCTCTGACCCCCACTGCAGGAGCACAGCCACTGTGATTTGTCCTGCCAGCAGAAGGGTGTCCTGGAAAGAAGGTCCATCAGTGGTTCCTGGTGTGACTTTTGGCCTCTCCAGCCATGGAGTTCAGCACTGTGTCCCCAGGTGGGTGACAGCTGCACCAAGGGAGCAGTTCCAGGCAAAAGGTGGTGGCACAGCCACAGCATAATGGGAAGCTGTGCCCGAGCCTGGGTGCCTGCAGGGAAAGGAACCCTGGACCCAGGGGTCAGACCCCACCACAACCACCGAGACACCCACCCTGGGGACCAGAGCTGTGGCTTGGGCTGCTGACAGGGGCAGGAGGCTCCCAGGGGCCTCTCCTGTTCCAAAACCCAGGGTCAGCCACAGGCAGAGGCTGCTCAGGTGGGTTTTTTCAGGAACATGCTTGGGAAAGTTTGTGGGCTTGCAAGTCTGCTGAGGTGACTAAAGAGCACTGGCTCACTATTTTAATTTGGGTTTGGGGGTGGCTCTGAGGCTTTAAAATTCTTCTGCAAAGCTTTTTGTCACAGCTACAGCATTCTGCTTCCTTCCCTCAATATGTGAAGCTGCTGGGACTTTGTATAGGAAGCACATGTGATACATGGCTTAAGAGAGGAGCAAAACTCAGCTCAGCAAAACTCAGGACTCATTTCATAAAGCAGCAGCTTCCCCCAAACCTGGCAGGAGGAAATCCCTACCCCCTGAATGGATGGAACAGTGGAATGCCAGAATGGTTTAGACTGGAAGGGACCTTAAAAGCTCATCCTGATCCACCTCCTGCCATGGGCAGGGACACCTTCCACTATCCCAGGTTGCTCCAAGCCCCTCCAACCTGGCCTTGGACACTGCCAGGGATGGGACAGCCACAGCTGCTTTGGGCACCCTTTGCCAGGGCCTCAGCACACCCACAGGGAAGTATTCCTTCCTAATATCCAACCTTATTTTTTTCCTTCAAAAAAAGGTACATCTGAAAACAACTTTGCTAAATTCTTGCTTATGTTCTGTCAAAAAACCCCCAAAACAACCTGTAATTTTCCCCTCCTCCCTCTCAGCAATGTAGCATAGATGCCAATGATGGGGAAGAAGCTGGATTTCACACAGTGGAGGCCATGGTTTATGCAGCAGAGAAGGAGCTGCTGAATATTAAAGGCATCAACCAAAGCTGGCAGAATCCCAGTAAGGATGTTCTGGAGCTTTAACCCACCCTGACGTTTTTCCTTCCCTCTCCCTCTCAGGTTGTACCTGTGGCAAGGCTGAGACCAGGATCTATAGAACCTCTGACCCTCTGTTTCTTGTCGAGGCCGAAACCATGTTTGCTGTCAGTACCAGCAGAGTGGGAGATGCTGAAAACTCCTTTTCTTGCCCTGGATGCCCAGACTCTGTGTCCGTAAGAGGCTCCTTTGCTGGTGGCACCTCAGGGATGCTCCCCAAGGCAGCAGGGGGAGGAAGCTGTGGTGTGTCAGCGTGGGAACTGTGGGACACACGGAGCACAGCCGGAGCTGTTGGGAAGAGGCCCAGGAGGATACTGATGATGTCCCAGGTTCCTGGGTGTTCAGACCAAGGATTGTTCTGGCTGGCAGAGCCTGCACCAATCTCCCAGGAATCTCAGTCTGGGGAGGGAGGGTGGGGGGAGGCAGTAGAGGGCGGCAGACAGGAGGGAGGGAGGGGAGAAAAGAGGATAGAGGAAAAGAAGTACAGAAAAAAAGAAGCGCAGAAAAAAGAGAATGACAGCCATAGAGCCCGGCCCACCCGCAGCCGCTCGCACCGAGGGACAAATGGCTCCAAATTTAATTCCCGGGGCTTAAATCCCCTCGGCCCGCGCAGCCGCTCTGGGCCCCGCGCACCTGAGCCGGCCCCGCCCCGCCCATAAACCCCGGCGGCTCCGCGCCCGCTCCGCTCGGCTCCGCGGTGGGGGCTCGGCCCGGGGTGCGGCGGGACCGGCACTCGGAGCGCTCTGCGGAGCCCGAGGCGCTGAGATAGGGCCGGCACCGGGACCCGGGTCCCGGCCCCGCCCCCGCCGGTATCCGCTGGGGGTCCCGGGTGGAGCCGCTTCTCCCTTGGCGGGCGGGGTGCGGGATTGGCGCTGGGATGGGCCCCGGGACCCCCGGGCCGCGGGCGGGAGGAGCCGCTCCGTGACGGGCGCTGGGGCCGAGCCCGGCGCTGCCGCTCCTGCTTCGGCTGGCGCGGGGCTGGGGTCCCGCCGGGGCTCCGGGCGCGGTCCCGCTGCGGCCGCGGGGAGCCGGGTCTGTGCCGGTGCCGGGAGGAGGGCGGCGGCTCCCCGGAGCAGGCGCTGGATCGCGGCTGGAAGCGGGCGGGGAGCGGTGACCGCCCGTGCCGGGCCCGGCCCCGCCGCCGCCTCAGCGCCGCCCGGCCCTGGCGGGGCGCCCCCTGGCGGGCGGGAGCGGCGGGCGCAGCGCCCCCTGGCGGGCGGGAGCGGCGGGCGCAGCGCCCCCTGGCGGACAGGAACGGCGAGTGCAGCGCCCCCTGGCGGGCGGGCCCCGCCCCGCAGCCCCGGAGCGCTCCGGGCCCAGCTCCGCGCGGAGCCGCCCCCGCCCCGGCACCCCCGAGGCCACCGCGCCCTCCGGACCGGGCAGCGCCCGCCTCCCCCTCCCCGGTGCCCGCACCCCCGGGCCGAACGAGCGGGGCTGGATCGCCGCGGGCGGCAGGAGCCGCTCCGGGGCTGGGGCTGAGTCCGGCGCTGCCGCTCCTGCTCCGGCCGCGCCCGCTGTGGCACCAGAGCCCGCCGGGGCTCGGTCCTGCTCCAGCCGCTCATCCGACACCTGCCGGGGGAGGCTGCACGCTATCCCTGCTCTCCCCACTTTCTCTGTGCCTCGCGCTCTCCAGTGGAAAAACCTGTGGGTTTAAAAAGCCGGTGAAACTCGGTGACTCCCACTCACTGCCAGGAATGTTCCGTGGTGTTTCCTCCATGTGTCCCAGCTGGCTGGGAGGGGGCTGGGAGCCCCAGAAAGGGAACCAGCACCTCTTGTCCTCGGTGTTTGCAGGGCAGGAGCTGTGCCTGCAGTGTCCCACCCGCGGCACGCAGCGTGCCAAGGGCACATCTCAGGGATGGGCACTGGGATTCCTGGGCAGTGCTCGGATGGACGTGGATAAAGGGCTGCCAGCAGCTCCTTGGCCAGGGGCTGCTCCGAACGGGCACCTGGAGATACTTCAGCCTGGGCAGACCCCACCCACAGCCCAAAAATACCCCAAGCTGGCATTACCTGGGAATGTCAGCACGGTGCATTTGTGGAGACGCTCAGAGAGCAATTCCCAGTGCCGACCTCCTGGAGCACCCACCCACCCCAAATCCCTTCCCTTCCAGCCCAGGGACACCATCCATAAGCAGCATTAAAGCCAAGGGAACCTCCCCTCATATAGAAATTAAACTCCGAGCAATAGCCCTCAGAGATGCCTTAAAATAAAAGGTTAGAGTGGGATGAAGTTCTGTTTGGATGAAATTTGGAGTTTTTGAGGGAGCCAGCTGGAGCTACAGAACTGATGGAGAGCTTTCACAGGAGAATACCACTGGAGGTGTGCTGAAAGCAGGGATGTGCATCCGTTTCCTCAGGGTAAAGAACTTCTAGAGACCACTCCTGAGGCTCTGAAATGAACTCAGCTTCTGCAGGGAGAGATGTCCTCCCCTGGGCCCTGGAGCTGCCTCAGCACTGGCCAGGAGTTTGTGTGGCCACCGCTGTCTCCTGCTTTAAGATACCGACTGGAGCTTGACCCCAGGGAGGTGAAATTGGCTGAATTCCAGGGAACTCTGTCAAGTGTCCCCCAAGGACATCGGTGGGGCTGGGGAATGAGTGATATAAGTAGCAAATTCTATGGATTATAAACCTGTCTTTGTCCTGATCCCACTGAGCTTCCCTGGAAACTCTGCTGGTTCCTTACACAGCTGGTGTTAAAGTGGCAGCTCTGCATAGGAATATCCACATTCCATGAGGCACTGTCAGGTTATTACAGCAGGAATTCGGGGCTACGGGTATAATTCATCTGAACTAGCAAAGCTGATACTGAACCCCAGATCTGGGCACCACACAGAGAACAATCTTCGTGCTGTCCTGTCAGGTAAAGCCCATGGGCTGGGAAATTTCAGCAGCCAAGTGTATGGAAAGATCTAAATCCCAGCCCCCAGCATCCCCCAGAGGGACAATCCAAGTCCAAGGGTGGGAGCTGGTGTCCTTCCCCTGCTGCTGGCGGGACAAATTCCCTCTACGCGGTTGGCCCTGGCTGGGTGGGAGCTGAGAGCAGGAGAGGAGGGAGGGTGGATCGGCTGCCCAGGAATCACTGGGAGATGAGGCTGCTGGAATCTCAGCTGAATCGGTTGAGAACATTCTTTCCCTGCAGAAGACAGGAGCCAAAGCAGATCCCTCCTGGCCAGGCTGGATCTGCTCTGGGGGAAAACACCCTGCCCCTGCCAGGAGCTCTGACTGCTTTTCCTCCCAGCTCCTGAGGGGCCACTCAGGGCCACTGTGAGGGAGTTCAAATCCAAATAAACCCCACAGCCACAGGAGTGAATAATCCCAACAGAAAAATGCCGTGTTGTCATAAAAAGCTTAAAGATCTGTTAAAAAGGCTATGACAACACAGTAATGGGATTCCCATGAGCCTTCTTAGTACTCTTAGTTCCATTTTTATGTATTTTTAGTCCCTCAATGGGCAGCTTGTAGAATTTATTCTGGGACCTAGAGGTTGAGCAGGGTTGGCTTTCGACTGACCATCACCTCTGGTCCCACTTTGTGCAAACACAACTTGGGCTGAGCTGAGTGATCACCTCAGCTTTTCCCTCCAAAACATCCTTTACTTTCCCTGCAGATGAACTTGGATTTTGCCCCAAGCTGTCCCCAAACTCATCTCTAATTGCCGTCCCAATGTCCATTCTGTTCCCCACAGGTGCCCTGGTGACACCAGGGAGGTGCCCACAGTGCCTTTCTCTCCAGCCAGAGGCCACTCCTCTGCTGGCTCTCTTCAGTCTTGTCCCACACAGTGGGGCACAAAAGGGGAAAGGTTTGAGCATACATCAGCACGTTTCTGTGTTTCAACATATCTCTCATCAAATCATCTTTGTGTCACTTTCCATGTGAGGTTTATGTGTCAAAAAATCCATGTTTTCCTATTCAGACTAATTTTGAAGTTTTTCAGAAAATCATGATCTCACAGGGACTCACAAAAATTCTCCCAACACCAATTGCTGCTTCTCTCTCTGCCAGGGCACCAGCAAGAAGTTCTGGGTCAGTTCTTGTTCCATGCTTGCCAGTGACCTCAAGAGAAAAAGGTACAGCTATTGCTATTACTTATTGCCACAGATTTTGGGTTTACAGTTGGGTTACATTTCTATTATATTCTGTAAATAAAAGGAGACAGACATCAACCTACTAGAGCTGACTTGTCCATTCCCTGCTCTGTTCTCCCAAACCCTTTAACCACTCTCCCTAACCCAGCACTGCTGCAGATCTCTACACAGAACAGCATCTTATTCACAGGGGGTTTCTCCTAACACACATTTCCCATAATGTGTCCAGAGCAATCCAAGTGCTTATTTTACATCTCCACAAGTGTGGCCAAAGCCCCAGGTACACAGGAACACCAAATTTTAAGTGTACCAATAGAAGCAACAACAGATTTAAGTATTATTCTTCACACAACAACTAATCCAATTAACTACTGTGCACTTGAAATGCTTGGTGTGGGAGGGTCAGTAGAGCTTCTGTCTATCTTGAAGTACAAAGCATGAAAAGAAAATTAATTTTTTCCACAAAACAAAATGAGAAAAAAATAAAAAAATAATGCGATACACTAGGAGCTGCCTTTTTAATTTTAAGCTTAGTGTCCTAGAACTCAAACATCCATTAAAAATAAAAAACACACATGAAATGGACAAAAGCACCAAATACTGGACAAACCTTCAAATAAGGATCATTCTGGAAACTGGGCTCATCCAAAACCTCTCTCCATCCTCAAGGATTGCTGCACTCACTCCGGGGTACTTAGCAGGAAAAAAGGAGCAAGTGGAGACTTTACGGCTTCCCTGGGATCTTTTCTCCTTTGACCATTGTGGGCAGTGACCAGTGACTGGGAAATGCTCTCCGGGAACCCAGTGTGAGGAGCACGGGTGGACTGCTGACAGGGGTCAGCTTATCAAGAATTTGCTTCCTTGACTGTGTTTTAAACCCAGAACCAAAGTTCCCCCTGCACAGCTCCCAAAACAGTAACAACCTGTCACTTTTGATGTTTGTGGGATCTAGTTTGCTGTAAGGGTTTTGGGGGTGGGCTGGGAAGAGTTTCACATTTTGAAGAGACACTGAAGGGCTCTGTGCTTTCCTGCCCTGCCCAGGTACAGTTTGATCTCAGCGTGGGCATCCCACTTCAAGGCTTCCTTCAGCAACGCTAACAAAACCTTCTGGGTGTCCGTGTCCATGCTGGTCCTGCTGGCTGCTCTCACGAGCTTCCTGATGGGGCTGTCCCTGCAGAGGCCAGCAGATGCAGCCCCTGTGGGCACTGGGGACTCCTGGACATTGGTGCAGCAGCTGCTGTGGCCCTACACAGGACTGCAACACAATGGCCCTCCCCCGGTATAACCCCGGCTCCGCTGCTGGAGCTGCGCTGCCACGCTCTGCCGGACAGGAGCTGAGGCTGGCCTTGATTTAAGGTTACGTGTCTGGATTTGTTTTGCTGAGTTGTGGGTATTTTTGGGGAGGAGATTCATTTTTTTTCTTTAAAGCATGACTTGAAATTTAAAAAAAAAGTATTTTTCTTCCTATTCTGGCAAAAGTCATATTTAAAAGTAGCTAAAAGGGTCTCAGTTCTGTTGAGGTTTACAATAGAACAGCAATTTTTAATATTGTTAACAATAAATGCGTCTAGGTGGTCTAGCCACAAGAGAATAAAGAATTTATTTTGCTTGAACAAAGATTAAATGTTTACATTTTAGAACCTGTTTCAATGATTTGAACAGAAAAGGATTTAAGACTTGAAATGTAACTTTTTTGAAAGCTTTTGATAATAAAATTTTGAAGGAAAGCTTGCTGTATCTAAGAGTATGCTAAAACTCTGGTAGCAAGGAGCAGCTGATACACAGAATCAATAAACAGGAAGCCAGCTCTTTCCACTTTATCCATGGCTTCATTGCTGGCAGAAGCCTTGAGCATATGGTAGAGTGTGGAGTGAAATTCAGACTCTTCTTCCAGCTCTTCTGTAAAAGCTTCACTGGTTTCAGTGAGCTTGAGGTTTTGTACTTTCTCGCCATTGAACATATAAAGAGACCAGTTGTTGTCTTTGGCAGAGCCCACTGTAAGATGTTCACTTGCCTATGGCAGGAAAAAATGCACTGTGAGGTGAAGCCTGTGTCACTGTCAGAGTACAAATTCTAATATCTGTGTGCCACATGCATTTAACCTGAGAGTGAGAAAGCCACTCCAGCTTTCAGCAGTGGGGTGTTACCTTTCTCCAGCCACACGTGGGAGTGTTTGTCTGGCTGGGAGAAGTTTTAACTATGTGTTTCAGTTCACAGGTGGAGACAAATCAACACTGAGGTTGCTTATTCCCTCCTCTGCAGTAGGGAGCAAAAGAAACCCTACAGGCAGGAAGGAATTTCCAGCTGTTCTTTAAAAGGCTGGCAAAACAGATTGCTGATTTTCAAGAGGCCTCTGAAGAAGAGCATGAAACTCTGTCACCCCAGCTCTGGCTAAAGCCTCCCTTGGTGATTTATCAGCTCTGTTTTCCTTAGCAAGTGTCTTTCCTGCTGAGACTTGTGTCCCCTGAGAGCTCTCTCAGGTGCAGTCTGTGACACTGCAGGGGCTGAAGCCACCAGAGGTGAGTTAATTGTTTCTGTCTGACTGGGGAAGGGGTCAGTGCTGGCCTGCTCTGGAAGTTTGGTCTGACTCCACAAACCTTGAACACGACTTGCTCTGGCCCTGCTTCTCCATTCCACTTGCTGTGAGCAAAAGCAAAAGCAGCTGCAAGCAGAGCCATCTGCTCATAGGCCTTCACTTCTGCCAGGGCAGCCTGCAGTGCACAAGTAGCAATCAGACAAAACAGAACTTGCTCTATTTCCCTGTGTTACAGCAATGTCAGGGCCTGCTGTACTCAGTCCCTGGCTCAGCTGGCAGCACAGCAGCTCCCAGTGCAGGAAAGGGTGACCTGAGTGAAAAATGGGAGGGAAAACCACCAGGAAACTCTGGCACTCACCTTCCCAGGCACAGGGACATACTTGGGAGAGTACTCTGCTGGGAAAATGTTCACTCCAGCTCTTTTCAAAGCTGCTCTGAGGGCAAAAGGACTCATCCATTTTCCTGTCATCTGGGAAAGTACCTCCTCCTCTTCCACCACTACTGCAGACAACATACACTGATTATCCTGTTGTACAAACCAGTGAAAGCAACTTACTGGTCATGGAAATACCTTTCTGGTGTAGGCTTCAACTATTGTTATCTTTGCTGGCTATTACCCACATCATCTGCTATACTGGGCTGTGACCTTTCATTTACAGGTCCTGAAGAGAGCCAGCTTTGTGTAGGAATTCAGAAGTTAGACTGGTGTAGTGATTTGTACAGCAATGAACCAATGAATAATCATGAGTAGCTTGAAGTTTGAAAAGCAATAAGGAACATTAGTAGTAGGCTGCTAGAAATGCTTTAACTTCTCCTGGTAGAGCTGGGATGAGAGAGGAACAATTTTCAGGTCTCTAACAGGTGGAACAGGCTTGAATGCAGCAAGGCAGCACCAGCAGCAAAGCACTGACTGAAACTTTCCAGAGCAAATGCACAGATGTTTTCTCATAGTAAATAACTGAAATTAAATAACCAACACAGTGCTTGGAAAGGAAGAGAGATTCAAATTACTCTTGTGGAAACATCCCTAATTCTTACTCAGGGACACTATAATAATTATTTGATTTTTTAACTGCAAATGTTTGATTTTAAAAAAATATGTGACAGTACCTTAATTTGTATCTGAATGGTTGCAAAGGCTGCAGTAACTGTGAAGAGTCCTTCATCCACCCCAGTGGGGTGCAATTCCCAGGCCTGATAGGGCAGGTTCAGGTGAGCATCCTGGAAAAGGGCTACTGTATAAAAGGCACCCATCCCAAAGGTGATGCTCTTTTCTTCTGCTTCATACGTTATCTCGCTGATGCCATCACTTCTCCACTGCTGGCCTGGACAAAAAGGAAGCAATGATACACTGATGTACATGAAAGGCTTCTGGCAGTAATGCTCAAGTAAAACAAACAAAAAAACTAATAAGAAAATAAATGTAAAATCCCCAAATCAATTAACACTGAAGTCCCCCAACTATTTCTGGGCTCCAAACTAGAGCCTTATCTTTACAGCTGGATTGTGGCAATAGTCCAACTTGGGTATAAATTCCACTCTTCAAATTTAAAATAAATTTATGTCCTAAGTTCGTACCTGCAGCATCCCATCGGGCTACCACAGGCACTTTAAAATAAATCACATTATCAGGGAGCTTCAGGGTTATCTGTACTGCAAACTGTGTGCCATCTTCAACCTCTCCTGGGGAATATGGATACACCTCCAATCCAACATCCAGCAGCTTTGGCAAGACAGGAAAAGGACAGATAAGGGGTTTATCAGAAAATGCAGGATTTTTTATTTGAATTCATCTAACTACTGCAGAGTTTTTTAATGCACCATTCAAAGGGTTTACTAATATTGCACATTTCCAAGTACAACTTTGAAGGCTGTAGAAGAGTAGCTACCACGAGGCCTTGGAACCCTTCCTGTGCCCCAGTGTGGGCACAGCCTCAGAAACCAGGAGCAGCTGGGAGGCAAAAGCAGGTGTAATTCCACTCCCAGTGTCAGAGGGAAGGTCCCAGGGGGCTGGGAATGAACATCCCGGGCTGCTCCCCTGCCCACAGTGCTGCTCTCTGCATTTGGCTTATTGGGAATTGCAATTATTGAAAGTTTCCAGCGTCACAGTGCAACCTGTGGGGTAGCTCAGCACTAGAGGAAACCAGAACACAGCGATTGCAGCCCTCAGCCGGCCTGAAGAGCCTGCAGCTGAACCAGCAGCTCTTTTGGTACCAGCGTGCTTTTACCTTTCACATGTGAAAATCTGATGATTTGCAAACCTCGTCTCGTTGGTTTGCCGCTCAGAAGTCGTGTCCAGTGCGCGTGCCAGCAGTGACAAACCTCAGGAGCGGCTCCTCAGGGGTGCCAGGGCAGCAGGGGCTGATCCCTTTCCTCCCTCACCTCCACCATGCTCCAGTCCCCGACGTCCTGGGCCTGGGGTGGCAGCTGCAGGGCATCGATGTGGTACACACCCCCCAGGGGCACCAGCTGCTGCAGATCAACACCTCTGGGTGCCTCTTCTCTGCCTCCTGCCTCCTCCTGCAGCAGCGCATCCTCTTCTGAAAAATCCACCGGACAGCAGGAGTTAACCTGGTGCTCAAACTCAGCATTTCCCACCTCTCTTCATCTTCACTCTGTGTGCTGGAAGTGCTCCAGGAGGCAGCATTTCAGCCCCATCTGCTGGTGCTCTTCAATAATCACTGAAATGTGGGGAAAGGCAGAGAGCTGGGCAATGAAAAGCGCTTCTTGATTTGGGGCTTTTGGATTTGTGGCCAGTGCCAAATGTTTTCAATAGGAATAAGGTTTTACTGACAAAATGAGTCCATTGTTACATGCACAAGAGTTTCACAAGCACAGTAATACAGTCGATTCTGGGCAGATTTTGTAAGATTATATTGATATGAAAAGAAATAAAGCAAATAAAAAGATATCTAAAAATAAGGTGCTAAAAGGCCATGTGCTGACGGTGAAAGACATGGTAATTATGAAGAGCAAGAGGGATTTAACATTAAACACAATTTTCAGATAACAAAGATAATTCCTTTTCTGTGTATAATTACGGATATTTCACATATGTATGAACTTAAGGTTTAATTAGCTGGAAAATGATAGTAAAAGGCAGAAACACTGCGGACAAAAATGACCATAAATATTTTCTTTAAGAAAGAAACCAAACCAGCCCACATCAAACATCACATGAGATGGTATAGGAGGAGAGAAGTTACTGTCAACAGGAATCAAGATAAAACATTCAGTACTGTAAAAACAGGTCTGAAATTGTTACAAAATTTGCTCTGAGTGAATAAGACAATATAAAAAAATGACAACTCTCTTTATAAATTGGCTTCAAGCTTAAAAGAAAAAAAAAAAGTGAAAACAGTGTTAATTTTATGTCAGATTTAGTTACATTCTGCAGAGGTTTGACTCTACTGTATCACACACCATCATAATGTCCTTTTGCAGTTATTCTGAACAACAAACTTACCAGAAGTAAAAAACATTTTACTGCATTTTACAGTGGTAGCTTACACTTTATCTTGTTTTTTAAAATAATGATACAAAAATATATAAGTATCCTCTAAAGAAACTATTTATTGTCCCAAGGTAATTTATCTCTTTAACAATGGCACAATAAGGGTAAATCCAAAGGAACTGTCACTCTTGTCTGTTGGTGCATTTTTGGTTTTTAACCCTCATTTACCTGGCTCCTTGTTTTGAACTTAAGGTAGCTGAGCAATATTTCACTGCTATTCTCAAAAGTGATTGAAAGGGTTTGCAAACCATGAGCATGCCAGAAAAAGCAGTTTTTTCCTTATTAAAACAGATGAACAAGCTGGAAAACACTCAGGTATAATCGGTATCTGTGCACATCCACTTCACCTAATACTGTGGCAGAAATAAAATACAAATTCCTCCACATGAGGCCCAAGTCCTTTATATTCTCTTGAAAACCTTGCTTTTAGGGTCTAATCTGACAACTGGTTCTCTGGACTGCATGTTCATTCCAAAGTGTTGTGGGCTGGGGTTTGTTTTTTTTACCAGAAGAAAAAGGCTGTAAAGTGGAGATAAATTATGCTAATAATTGTTTGCAGTTGTTTTATTTAAGTCAGTGTCACAAGAAAATTCACTCTTATTAAACCAAAGGACAATGCCACAACACTGGAGAAATTTGTAACTTATGTGGATAGACAAAGAGTTTTATTTCCTAGAATTTGGCCCTCTCACTTTAAGCACCCATTTAGGTAATGCTCAGTAACACCCCACACTACACCAATGCCTACTATGATATGCATTTGAATCATCATTTTCTGAGGAAGTAAACCTCCCCAGAGCCTGGCAGATTCATAAAGATTGTGTGTCTCACCCATAAACATATGTATAATAGTACATATGTCTATATAAACATGATAAACATGTACATAAGCATAAATAATAAATAAATAAGTGTGGGGATGAACTCCATTTTCCTGTCCTGTTATCTCCCCACATGATACAATCATGTATAGAAATGATTGAAAAAATAGAAATGTATAGAAATTATTAGAAAAAAACCCGATCATTAATAGAAATGTCAACAAAACTCAAGTGTTATCAAAACATTCCTATATTTACAAACTTTGGTACATTCACATGGAGATATTGCAGTGTTTCCACAGATCAGGGAATGGCCTGGGTTGGAAGGGACCTTAAAGTCCAGTTCCAGCCCCCTGAACACTTTCCACTATCCCAGGTTGCTCCAGAGCCCCATCCATCCTGGCCTTGGACACTTCCAGAGATGGGGCAGCCACAGCTTCTCTGGGCAGCCTGTGCCAGGGCCTCCCCACCCTCACAGGGAACAATTTTTAATACATAAAATACTTAGCATAAGTACTTTTGTAGTGCTGCATGTAAAAAATAACCAAATACCTTGTGATGGTACATCCAAGACGTCTGCATTCATCTCAGTTTCCTCCTCTGTCTCTTTTATATCATCTGTGTTATTGCTATTTTCTTTCAGTGAGGCAGCACTCTCCTAGACAAAAAGCAAGAAACATTTTTCCATTAGTCAGGGAGAAGAAGGTATCACCTCCTTCAAGGAGGCCCAAGGAGAAGAGATACAGAAACAGTTGTACTGATCTTGGTACAGGGCAAGGTTTTAAGAGAAATAATTTCTACCTAGCTAGCAAAAATATTTTGATTAAAGGTACTCTCTAATTTGGAACTGGATTTATAAATAGTGACAAAGTATTTACTTAATTTCCACAGCAAATTCCATCTGATCTCCCTGAGTACCAAACAAGCACCCAATACTTTATCAGCAGTATTCACTCAAAAGTTGTGGTTTTGCTCATTTTACAGCCAGCAGAGTGGCACAAAGTAAAATGCACATTGAGGCTGAATGCAAGCCAATACTGAAACTGTGCTAGAACCCAGCTTTGACCCATGCCTGGCCCATAATATTTATTCCCTTTCACACTGTATTTCGCTGTATTTCCACACAAGAATGTGGGGGAGCTCAAGGCACAGCCAGACTGGAGGATGCTGAGAAACACATTCCCCAGACAAATATCCAACCCAGACAGGGATTCATCCACGCCACAGCAGACTCCTCTGGAGGCACACCACCTTCTATGCCCTGGCTCTGCAGGCCAGCATGTGGGAAGAACACACATCTCCTCTAACAGGACAGGAGGTGAGAGGACAGAAGCTGAGAGAAGTGGAGCCTTCAGAAAAGAAGTTACAGAATGGATTGAGAGAAAGAGTGCAAGACCTGGGAAAGACAAAGAGAAGGAATAAAATGAAGGAGCCTAAAGGAAGTCTGAGAAATATCGGTGAAAAGTGCCAAAAGATAAGATTTGTCATACAAAAAAAGAACAAAAGGAACCAAGAGAAGTAGGATTTCAAGCACTGATCCATTACAAAGGTGTTGGGGGACTGAAAAGGAGAAAAACCATGATCATGAACAGTGGTTCAATCCCCATTAGATCCCTATATGGATCCCAGAATTTCTTCACCTAAGAGTTGGACTTAAGGATGCTTGTGGGCCCCTTTTCACTCAGAACATCCTGTGAAATTGCTCCAAACATACTAAGGAGAAACTTGATGTTTATTTCTGCAGAAATTTTAGGTGGAGAACACAGGGCATTTATTTGAAAGTCACACATGATACACAAAGTGAAAACCCCAAATGCAGTATGGACAGCACAAAACCAAGCAACCTCCATCACACCTAAAGCAAACATATTCCATGGAAGAGAGCTGAGGAAGAGCACAGACAGCCAGAAATAGCATTTGAAAAGCCCTTTGAAAAGCAAAGGGTCAGCATACAGACATGGAGCAGCCAGGCACCTGCACAGCCAACACCTGCTGAACTCTGAATCCTACTCTGCACACTGCAAATTTTCCTAAAATTGGATTCCTGCAGGAATTCTGTGGGGATGTCTGCTTTCAAGAAGCAGAATCCATTCATCTGTATATATGCCAGAAATTTATAGAAATATTTTGCAATGGCACTTCATGCTTGATCCTACTCTCAAACCACCAACCAAATGCCAATTGCGCACCCTGTCCAAACTTCCCTTTCTACTTTCCATCTTTCCATTCCCTTGAGAAGATCTATTACACTGTTGACAGAAGTTGTCTTTTCCAAAGAAACATTTAAGGATTTGGCTGTCCTTCACAGGACACTGTGACTGAGCTTCAAGTTAACAAGAACAGTGTAGGATATCCTTTGAGGATTTTTACCCACCTTCCTCCCTGTAGAACACGTTTCTTCCGCAGCAGGCACACTGGGCTCTTTAATGCCTTTCTCCTCCTCTTCTCCTGGTTCTTGCCCAGTGTCTTCGGGATGCTCAGCCAACTCCTCGCTGTCTGAGGCCTCTGGCCTTGGCACCCCTTGGCAGTGCACCCACAGGGGAGACACGTGGTCGTAGCAGGTGTGCAGCACGCGAACGGCCACACTGCTCAAAGCCAGGGATTTGGGCAGGTCAAAGCCATGCCCCACCTCCTGGAACATGTGGTTCTTGAACCTGGGAAGGGCAGTGACAACAACAGGCACTGGTAAGATTGGCAGCACTTCATTTGGTGTTTCCTCAAAAAGGTTCAAGTCTCTTTTGGGATTTGTTGCACCTCCTGAGAAACGTGGGATGTCACCATGCTTGTGCTGGCAGGTCTCCAGTAAAGAGCCTCCAGTAAAGCCACAATTGCATCAAGGGGATCAGAAGTTTCAAAAATAAGCCTTGGCAGGATGACAATGAGGCAGGATCAAATGGCAGCTCTTCTAGGAATTACATTCCTGGTAAAACTGACTAATTTATTGGGAAAATCCCTGCACAGCTGTCTGTGTTACATCACTCTCCGCACCTTTCAAAATAATTCAAATAATACTTATTTTTGGATAAGATAGGCTGGTCACAAGTTCTAAAAATCTTCTAGTGAAGCAACACTTAGCTTTTAATTGTTAGTTGAATATTTTAAGTGCATCTCTCTACTGGCCAAAAGGCTTTAACACTTAACTCACATGGGCTCTTCCTGCAGGTCAGTCTGACATTGCTCAGCACCCACCCTTTTACTTAACAAAACTCACAGTAACAGGTCCTTAGTCAAGCTAAAGTCCTTTTAATAACTTATTCCTTATATTTATGGAGTGGGAGTAGGAAGTCTGCTCAAAAATCTCATTTTGAAAATGTACCATTTAAATGGTAATCCAATAAAAACACAAAACTTAGATTCAGGAATGAAAGTGCATCCCAAGCTCTAAAATATTTTCTCTTAACTGAGCACAGAGTATCACTCACTGCTTTGCAAGCAACTGGAACAACTTAGAAAATATGAAATGCATCAGCAAGAAACACTGCTTCCAGAGGAATTTCAAATCTCTGCATGAGCTTTGTTGTTTTTCTTCCAAATTTCTTCTGGCAGTGACAGGGTTCTGCTGTTGCATTTTAAGAAATTTATATATCTCTAAACCACTCCTTAGCAACAGCCAGCACTGGGAGTCTGCAGAATGAATGCTATTCAACAAAAGAAAAAGATGGTGAGAAATTGATTCTTGGTGTTTATTCAACAAAGCCAGGCCTCATTTCAAAGTAGTAATTTCAGTGTGCTGTACCTTGCTTTCTTCTTCAGATTGGACCAAATACAGAAAGTAGTATTTTTATCCTTTATAACTGTGTGCATATTCCCAGTTTCAAAATCTTCATACATACTAGCTGCCTACAAAGAAAAAAGCCAATTAAATAATGTTTTATTTATTTCACTTTGATTTACCTTCAATAAATAAATAAATAAATGTAAGAATGAAAATACACCAGACCAAGTCCAACTCAAATCTGTTTCTTAAAATTTGAACTACATTCCCTTTTTTCCCTCTGACTTCATGAATTCTGAGCCATGTACTGCCAAATAGGAGTTCTTCCATTATTTCCCAAATTCTCAGGATAAATTATAAAAAACAAACAAACAAAGGATTTACTGAGCAATAATGAACTCTTACCCCAGAGTCATTGAACATATTATTTTATCATTTAGGCAACATCAAACTTGTGAAATAATAATTACATTGGGAGCTTAATCCTAAATTCACTAAACAAGAATTCAACATTTCTTAATTTGCAGGGGGTTCTGACTGTGCAGATACAACTGGTTCACTATTTCACTAATATTCTCTTGCTAAACATATTTTATATATATGATTAATATCCTTGAAATAGCAAGGTCACTACCAACACATGCAGCTCAAAAAACTGACTCTCCAGCACAATTTAATTTTCTTGTTTGAGTACTCTTCACCTTTCCCCAGATCTTATTTTAAAAAATATTTTAATTACATGAACTTACATTAAAAAAATGTGTACAAGGCTTATGACCTTATGAGCTGCTTTTCACATCTACATTTTTTGGTCAACAAGTTTCATACAGCACCTCTTGTTTCCATTATCTCCAAATCTCACAAAATTTCCCAGTAGTTTATTCTTGTCTGACTTAATGATCAGATTTTCCACTGTAAAGTTCAGATTTTCAGGAGTTTTGAACAATTACAAAGTCTGGCAAGTGCTATAAGCATGGTTTGAAAACTCATAGACTCATCTCTGTGACAGTTTAGGATCAAACAAAGCCAACTATCATTAAAGGACACTTGAAGTTAAGCTTATGTGCACATATCACAATTTTGAAGCAGTAAATCTCACTCACTTTGAGCAGGTTCTGAGTAGCCTCATTGTACTTCTGATGAAGCAGATCCTGCAACTGCAAAATAAATTCCTGGTACTGGTCTCGTTGTTTTTCTGTGATCTCATCTGGTGATGCTTCCAACAGAAGAAACTCCAACTTCTCAATCAACTGGAAGACATTTACATGGGAAAAGTCTCTGTTTTGACACCATCCTTAACATACTGTGTGTTCTGTCATAAAAAATGAGGCAAACCTACTTCCCTTGTACCTAAACAGATTTTGGTCACAAAAATAACCTTTTTTATTTTGTTATAGATAGATAGGAAATCTAACTTAGAACCTAACCAGCCCAATAAAATCTGTATTACACATGAAACTTTCCCCCCATCCAGTTTCTAGAAGACCCCATTTACCTTTCTGAAAAGCCACAGAAAGTCAGCATAATTGAAAATAAAATCCCAAATTTACAGAGCAGACAAAGATTGCTTAAAATTGCTTCACAAGCTATGAATGGCTGGTGACTTTTGTTGGTAAAAATCCATTCTGGGAACTTTTGCTCTTACATGGCATTTTACTGGCTCAAGTGTTACAAAATGAGGCTGCTGTCCACCAAAGCATTTATATCTGATATGAGCTTGTATGCTGTGGTTTAAAATGGAAAGGAATATGGGTGTTGGAATGCTAGACCTCAGTGTAGAAACACAGCACACAAACTCCCTAAATGCATATTGAAAGTCAATACACATCTTCTACAGGGTTAACAATAAATCTGTAATTAAAGAAAAACAGAAAAACTGAAGAAAAACTTTTAGGTGTTGAAGGTCTTTCAGTCATTTGGCCACAAAAAAAGGGAAAATAGAGGAGGCTGTTAAGGATATGTTAAGCTTAAACTGAAATACATAATTTTAACATTTACATTTAGGACCACTTCCTCCTTCTCCATCACAAGCTGAACGTCCACATCTTGGTCGTCACGCCACAAGCTGATGAAAGTGTTGATTTCCTGAGGTATAGTGGGGTCAGGAGTCCCATCACATTTGAGGTAATGCTCCCACTAAAGAAGAGTTCAAAGAAAAGTGGATACAGATATATTGCACAGTGCTATTACAAGAAAAAGGAGGATTCTGAAAGACAAATATATTATAGTGACAAATTCACACCTTCATCTAAACAGGATTCTAACACCACCTGGTTTATTATCCTTATGCCAGGAAAAAAAAGGTTTACTTTGATATTCATGTGTTAAGATGCTTCTGCCCACCTCACACTTGCTGTTTATACCCGTTTATCAGTGGGTGCTCCACAAAAGCAATGAATTCATTACCTGCAACAAGAGAGGGGTGGAAGAATAAAATGACTGAGAACAGAAATGAGGAAGGTGCAGGTGGGTCTCAGATCAGATTCTGCCAAGAAAACTGAAAACTCCTATGCTGGCAATAAAGCTGATTAAGAGCCTCTGCTGCAACATATTTACTCCTCCTTTCTCTGCCTCTGAGGATTTCCTCTCCCTTGCTAGCATCAATTCTCCTTCAGCAGAAACCCCTGGTAGGAATGTGAAATCCTAGATTAGTGGATTTTTTAAAATAATTTTATTTTCAAATCAACACTTGGCCATTCCTACAAGTGGTGTAAAGAAAAAATCTGTGGCAGACTAATGCCACTTAATACCAAATGTAAGCCTAACGTTGGCTCCTGGGATCAATTTATCACCCATAATGGAATTTTTTTCATCCATAAAATAGAATATCAAGGAAACACTGCCCTCCTGTTTGCTGTGAAGATTAATAACCCCATGTTACTGAAAATTGCATTCCAAAGGAAAATGTATCTTTTAAAGCAAAAGCACTTATAGGATTGCATTCTCAACCACTTCCATCAGCATCCCCACTGACTTCAAACAAAGCAACAATAGGGGAGTGCTGAGTGCACTGGAAATTCCTGTATAAAAGACTGATCAATTTTCAGTAATAATTAATCTGATTTCTTTTTTTTACATCTTTGCACTTAAAAGAGAGCTTCACTTTTATAAACACATTCTTGGAAGTAACAGCACTTTTATGGAGAAAAAGGATAAATTTCATGGTAAGTTGTAAATGCATGTCTTCATCTAAACTGAAATTGTTCAGAAATAGATGTGGAAACTCAGTATTTGGTATTATATATCTATTTTGCCCTAAATAATCTTAAAAACAACAGACTAACAGAAACTCTGGTATTTCCCACCATCTACCAGTGTTTTATCAGATTTATTTTAAAATCAATAGTTCTAGTTTGCAAAAAACATCCATAAACAACAGCTGGCAATGATCACAAACTGTAACAGGGAAATGCCAATTGCATTCAGAGAAAAATTGTTATAGTGAGAGTGGTAAAGCTGTCAAAGATGCTGTGGTGCCTCCAGCTTTTAAACATTTCAAAGCCCAACTGAAAACCTTGATTTAACTTCAGACTTTGCCCTGCTTGGTGCAGGAGGTTGAACTACAGCAATTTCACAAGTCCTCTCTAACATGATTTACCCTATGATTGTAAAGTTGTTCTGCAGAGATTTTGAAAGGAGTAAGCAATACACAAGACAAAGAGAAAATCCTTGTGTCCTCAAGACTGTAGGGTATTAAATCTTAGGTTCCTTACCTGACCAAATCTCATTATCAGACTGTTACTGACTGATGTGTCTGCAAGATTCACAAGAGTAAAATCTACTGTATTTCCACACCTTATCACTTAAAATTGAACTTGACAGGTACATAATACCATTGGGTGATAATACAACCATCTTGGATGTCATCCCAAACTGTAGACGTCAACTTTTAGCTGCATTTTCATACATTCCCAGCCCTGACCTGGGTTTGCACCACATCCTTCAAAAATCTGGCACATCTCTCTCTCTGAATGATACCCAAGAAGCACTGAAACTAATGTTTTACAGAATTTCTTTTTAAGCCATGGCAGAACTTTCTTGGTGAAATGGTTAAAAGCAGAATGATTTAAAGAAACAAAGAGGAAGAACAGACACCAGAATATCTGAAATCACAATTCCTTGTGACTGTTGGGGTAAGGTGTGGGGCACTGATACTTTGATCACCAAACAGGCTCCTCTTTGCCCACATTTCTTTTCTGTGTGCTCCACAGTAAAGAAGAGGGTGAGCATGGCCTGTCACTACTTTGAGATGGAACTCAAAATGCTGTCATAGCACACTCCTACATTCAAGAACTGGAAGCTCCTGAACTCTCTTCCTTGCCAAACCTATGGGCAGATTTTGGCAAGAAAGCTTACCTTGGCTTGTTCTCTGTAATCCATTTTCCACTGCTGTGCAGAAAGAAACTTCTGTTCCAGTGAATTAAGTTCTGCTAGTTCAGACTCCTTCTCTCCTTGATACTGTTAAAAAAAAAAATAAAATAAAATAAAATATATATATATCAAACAGGGCAGATAAATATTTGGCTTATTTCTTACAATTATTTTACACAGAAGAAACAAATTTGGGATATTTGAATGAGTTATTATTTTTTCTTTATGAAACATCCAATTGAGGAGTCTGCAGTAGTTTGCAATATGTTACTGTCATCTCATTAGCTACTGAGCCATATGATAAACATAATGTGACATATGATTGTAACCTCTCATTTGAACAGTTTCCATATCAGCATCCTGAAGACAGCTCTAATGGGAGCTGCTAAAAAATGTAAGCATAATTTGGAAAAAAGGGTGCAAGACTGTTTTATTTGTTCCCTTTTCATTTCTATTATTTTAAAGTCATCTTCTCCCCAGGAGGAAAAAAATATTCTGTGAAGTACAAGAGGAGTAGACAAGAGTGACTCTTTAAAAAAAAATTAGTTTATTGTAAATCTCTTTTTTTTTTTTTAAACACAAAAATATTTATCTATTACCAATCAGTTTTTGTTCTGAATGCCAGACTGTTGAGAAAAATAAATATGCATAATCTCAAATACAAATCACTGTATCTGCCCAAGCAGGGAACCAATTAAGGAATTTGTACCAAATGTCCTCATGGGGAACAAGAGAAATACATTCAGTTGAAAGCACAATGGAAATGGGAAAAAAAATGCATTTCATCAAACTAAAGAAATGCATATCACAAGAGGTAATGTATTTAAATTTATCAAAACTGGAAAATTTCCTCAATATTGTTCCCAACAATAAGTACAAAAGGAAATTAATTCCTATAAATTACTGGTGTTTTACAGTCTTTGTCTCAAGTTTAGAAATAGGATTAGATTTTTTCACTGAGTAAAAAACTAACCTTTGCTTCAAGCTTTTCCAAGTGCTCTTGATATAGCCTCTCCCTTTCAAGTCTTTCTGCTTCTTCTTGTTCAGCTCTTAACTGGGCTTCAGCTGAGGATTGGGAAAGAGATGAAGGACATAACTATGCTTTCCTAAATTAAATCTAAAAAATTATTTGGTTACCAGCTATAATGATAAAACCACTATAAAATGAGCAACATAAATGTTTATCTTTCACTGCACAGAAATCTCCCATATGAAGATTGATACAAATTAATTTGAATACTTCTAAAACACACTGTTTCTGGTACTGCCCCTTCAGTCTGTGAGGATAAAAGTGGAAACAAGGACCAGCAAGTGCAGCAGCAGGACTGCTCTCTCCATCTGCAGCTTCAATGGACACAGGTTCTCAATCCAAAGGCTTAAGTGAAACTCAGTGCTTTAATCCCAAACTCCTCTTCTTCTTTACTACAACTGCTGGTTTCCTACAATTTAAATTTTACATCTGTTTGTTCACTGAAATCCTCTTTAGGATCTGCTACTCCACAGTTCTGGCTTCTCTTTGCTGCCATAGGGTCTAGAAAATTAGAGAGGATGTGAAAACTAAAACTGATTCAACCTCTACGCCTTCAGTCTAAGATGGCACAGCCTGTGCCTCAATCCAGATGTTCCCAAACAGTGACTTGATGTCATCACTTCCAAGTAAATCATGCCAAGGCTCTGTGCTGCACTGAGGCAAGAGTAGCAGAAGTTCCCAAATCGGCCTGTGCCCACCTGTGCTGCCACTCCCACCACAAAAGCTTACCAGTGATTAGCAGTCACTGGCAGTCACAGCATGCCCAAACTCCCACGGGGATGGATTAACAGTAAGTTGCTCTGACAGGGAAATGAGATGCAGCACCAAGGAACAGGGAATTTGGCCCACACAAGAAAAGAGGAAGGAATCATTTGTATTTGTGAAAGAGACAGCAATTCACATCTATTTCACGACGTTACTTTCTGCCTGTTTATTTAAAATAAACAATTTGTCCATCATATCCCCTCTAAATGAAGTGCACAGTACCTCTCAGCTTCGCTTCTTTCTTCGATTTTTTACTTTTGCCATTGGACTTCATGTTTGCAGTAAGGGAGAAGAAAACAAATGTCAGTGTTATTTTAATACAATTTGGCAGTTCCAAAACTCTGTAACTTTGCCCTTCAATGTGATCCCTCAATTGAGATTTTAGACTCCCTAGACAGCCAAAGAAGCTCCCAGAACAGTAATGCACATTCTGGACTCAATTTTCTTCTCTTTTTTATGACAAGATCTTACAATTAATGTATTTTTCTATGCTAGACATTCCCAAGCACAGCCACAACACAAGACTATTAAAATCTTTTGGTGTAATGTAGAAATTGAGTAACAGGCAAATCTGCTAAGAAAGTAGATGCTACAATGTTAAATATTTTAGGAAATACTTGAAAATGTATTTTGGGACAAGCCTGGCATTTAGAATCATCTAATTCACAAGACAAAATAGCAAAGAGTTCTCTTTTCTGTTATAAAATCTCACTGCAACTCCAGACAGTTCATTGTTCACCTCCAGCACAATCCTAGAATAACTATATTTTAAATTTGAGGTTCTCAGAAATTATCTGACTACTGGTCCTTCTTCACACACACTTACTTCACACTTTGATTCCAACTATCACACATTCAGATATATATAACTACTTGGTCACGCTACTTGGCATGGCAATAAATATATTGGCATAAATATATATATATGAATGCAACTCTGAGTACAGAGATTGCCATGAAGCTGGGACAAATACAATAGTGACAATTAAGTCTCTCCAGAGTTTGAGTGCATCTTCTTGCATTTGTTACCAAAGCATTCATTTGCAAAATTATTCCAAAATAGAGTCAGTAAAATTCACACTTCTACCCATTAGGATTTCAGGAAAGAATTTGTTCTTTTCACTTTGCTAAATAAATAATTAATTAAACTGAAAATGGAAAATCTGCTTGTTTTAATTACTTGCAATCACGTTTTAGTCAACTTATTATCACATTCCAATGACTTAACAGAGCACTGAGAAGAGTGAGATGCACAGCTGGGGAGGGGTAGATAAATTAATTATCACAGAATTAAGTATAACTCAAAAGATAAATTTATGCAACCCAGTTTCCCACAGACTTCTGCCTGTTGTCCCTTCACCCCTCCCAATTCTGTGTTCAGCCTATGGCTCAGATAACAGAGTCCCAGAATCACTCAGGTTGGAAAAGACCTCCAAGATCATCGAGTCCAAGCTGGGCCCAATCCCTGTCTTGTCACCCAGCCCAGAGCACTGAGTGCCATGTCCAGTCATTCCCTGGGCACCTCCAGGAATGGGGACTCCAAACCTCCCTGGGCAGCCCCTTCCAATACTTTGCAAACCTTTAATGATGAAATGTCTGCCGATGTCCAACCTAAGCTTCACCTGGCACAGTGTGAGACCATTCACTCTTGTCCTGCCCTTTGTTCCCTGGGAGCAGAGCCTGACCCACCCTGGCTGCCCTCTCCTGTCAGGGAATTGTGGAGAACCAGAAGGTCCCCCCTGAGCCTCCTTTTCTGCAGGCTGAGCCCCCTCAGCTGCTACTGATGCTCCAGCCCCTCGTCCAGCTCTGCTCCCTTCTCTGGACACGCCCCAGCCCCTCAATGTCCATCTTGCAGTGACAGGCCCAGAACTGGACACAGCACTGGAGGTGAGGCCTCACCAGTGCCCGCGACAGGGGGACAGTGACTGCCCTGGTCCTGCTGGCCACCCCATGGCTGGGACAGAGCCAGAACACGGCCTCTTTGCCTGGACACCTGTTGCCAAGCCAAACAAGCTGCACTGGCCACGCTCTCTCCAGCAGCGCTACAGGAACATTTGGCCTCCTTGCAAAGAGCACAAAAGCTCGGTGTCCTGGAGACGCCTCTTTCTCCTTCAGATTCAATTAACCCAGGCCAGTTGCCTCAGGAAAAATAAATTTAAAAAAATCAGATTAAAAAAATAAACACAACAGTGAACAGTGTGTTTCTGTCTACCTACCTTTTTTTTTGGACCCTAAAAGATTAGAAGGGGAAAAAAAAGGAAAGGGAACATCAGTCAACAACGTATCAGCCTGAAAGGAATAATTAGAAATATACTATTATTCTGTTAAAATTGAACGCGATCAGCTATTGAAAAACTCTAATGACAGTCATTTCAATACTGCATAAAATTAGCCACTCACACACGACTCTCGGAATGAACTTTGTTACCACAGACCCATTCTGACAACGAAGTCAGAGCCACCTCCCGGCTGCTTCCACACGGAGCAACCACGGCAGCAAAACCACCGCACAAGGACTTAACGCCGGGGCTCACAAAAGATAACGCGTCCTTCAGGTGCTACATTGAGACTAAAGCCTTTATTCCACCTCCCGGGACTCCGGTAGCTAACGAGGAACACCCCGCTTTCCTCCACCCCCTCACCCTTCCCCTGTCCCGCACGTATCCCGCCCGCAGTCCCCTCCCCGCCGCACCATGTCCCGCAGCGGCGGCACTGCCCCTCAGGCCGCCGAGCCCGGCAGGCCCCGGCGCAGGCGCGGCTCAGGCCGGACGCGCTCCCGGCGCTGCCGGAAAGCGGCGCCGCGGCGGCTCCGGGAGCAGCGGGTGAGGTCCCGGTGCGGCCTTGCCGGGACCCGCGGGGAAGCGGGGATGGCTCCGGGGGAGCGGGGCGGCAGGCAGAGCCAGGGCGAGGTGGCGGCCCGAGGAGCCCCGCAGCGGGAGCTGGACTGGATTCCGGTCGCTTGTGATTTGGTTTTGGCTGCGCAGCGTCCAGGGCCAGGCTGGACGGGGCTCTGAGCAAGCTGGGATAGTGGAAGGTGTCCCTGCCCACGGCAGGGTTTGGGACGAGATCATCTTTAAGGTCCTTTCCAAGCCAGGCTGTTCTGTAATTTTGTGCTTACAGAACTAAAAATCGGTTACTTTGTCACTTTTCCTTACGTTTTGCCGGTGCACGCTGGACTCAATTTGTAATGCACTTAAAGAGTCCTTCAAAAAGTAAAATTTATAAATGCGACAGTTGCAGGAATATACATGTATATGTATAAAATTTATATATATATATATATATATATTACAGGAATTTGTAATACATAAATATATATGGAGATAAAAATAAATGCATGAAAATATGTTATTATAAACGTTGCTATATGAATATATAAAACACATAGCAATGTATTCTATTTATATATCTTTACCACTTGATATGTGTATATATGAAGATACAGTTTTTTACCAGACCATAGAAGCAGCTAGGCCAGCTGGTACAGAATTGTAAGGGTGTGAGAAAGCAGCCAATGAACAGCACAAAGTGTTGCAGCTGTTGAAAGTTACTTAGAAGTTTCTTATTTTCTGTTTGAGGGTGGAGGGGAAAAGACAATGAAAAGCTAAATATAATAAAAAGTAAGAAAGAAAAAGAAGAGACAGAATAGAACTAGAATTAGAGTGAATGGGGCTTAGTAGGATACAGAAGTTTTAGGAAGGCTGAGGTGGTTTACTGACTTCCAGAGAAGGCTAATTTCAAATTGATTATCCTTCAGGTAACAAAGCCCAAACAAACCAAAAGACACAAGGAGAGTTCATTGAAATGTGAGAATGGCGAATTCTTTAAGAAGTGAAGTTATAAAACTGTACAAAAATGTAAGTGTCTTAAATGCCACCAGCACTTTTCTTAACCAGAAAATGAATCCCCTCTCAGTGTGCACTCAGTTAATTAAAAACACATTATTCTTTTCTCTCTAAGCTGCTGTACCTTGGAAGAGAGTATCCCAAAGGAGCAGACTACTTCAGAAGCCGTTTGAAAGCAGCTTTTCTAAAAAACAAAGATGAGACAGACCCTGAAAAAATTAAGCAACTGATTGCCCGGGGAGAATTTGTTATAAAGGAGCTGGAGGCTTTGTACTTCCTGAGGAAATACCGAGCCATGAAGCAGCGCTACTACAGTGATGACAAGCCCTGACTCTGCCTGTAATCACACACCTAGGAAAGGTAACAATAAAAGAGCTCTAACTGCAAAAAATGAAATGTAAATCCTTCCTGGTCCTCTAGGACCCAAATCGGGGAGCTGCTTCCCTGCCAGGAGTCACTTGAAGGGTTTGGGGTGTGCAGGTTATGAGTAATAGGTTTTCCTCTGCTGCTTTTGACCTCCTCAACCAAAACTTCACGTATGAAACAATTTTGCAGGAAGGAGTGCTTGCACAGCCCTGTTCTGTTTCACTTCAATGTAATGTGTTGAACAGAAACTCTTCTTACCCCATACCTGTGTGTTTGGGTGTCAGTTCAAGGTGCTGTGCTTTGTTACCTAGAACATGAACCTGATTTGAAAAATCTTCCACATTGAATGACCCATTTCCCCTGGGAATGAGCACCCTCTCAAAAGTGAAGTTCCCAGCCCTGGAGAGGGAGTGCTGTGCTCAGTTCTTGTCTCCTCAGTTCAAGGAAAGACAAGGAGCTACTGAAGAGGATCAAGCAGAGGCCATAAACATGAGGGGTCTTAAGCATCTCTTATGAGAACGGACTGCAGGAACTGGGCCTGTTTAGTCCAGAGAAGAGAAGACTGAGAAGGGATCTCATCAATGCATGTAAATATCTCAAGGGTGGGTGCCAAGAGGACAGTGCCAGCCTCTTTTCAGTGGTGCCCAGCAACAGGACAAGGAGCAATGGCAGTAAACATAATGCAAGAAGTTCCACCTCAACAAGAGGAAGAATTTCTGTACACTGAGGGTGGCAGAGCCCTGGAACAGCTGCCAAGGGGGGGCCTGGTGCCTCCGTCTCTGGAGACATTCCAAACCCACCTGGACATGCTCCTGTGTCACCTGCTCCAGGTGACCCTGCCTGGGTAGAGGGGTTGGATTAAATGCTCTCGAGGTCCCTTCCAACCCTGACTATTCTGTGAAAGTAAATTCTTGAAGCTTTTAGCCTCATCTGCTGAACTTGCACCACCTTCCTGTGTCAGGGAGACAACTGTGGGGTCAGGAAAGGGAGCATTTGAACAATAGTGCTTTAAGCACTTGGGCCCTGAAGACAATTCCTGCTACTACTGATTTCTGCTGTTGTGTAATTGCTGCAGCAGGAATAGAAAACTTGATCTTTGCCCCTGGAAGAGAAGTTTGGCCATAGCTGTTTGCTTCAGGCTGTCTCTGTTGGCCTTGGCTCGACTCACACTTGTGTCAGAGCTGATACTGTTGGGTTGGTTGGTGTTTCCACCAAATAAATGACACTGCAGAGAGAAATAGTCTTTGAAATATACGTAAGGAGTCACTGCAGTAGAGCTGTTGGCAGTAGCAAGTCTTCACACTGGCAATAAGGAGTGTTTTAAGATCACTCAAAGAATTGCCAGCAAAGGCATCAGCAAAACCAGATTTAATATAAAAGCAAAAGTATGACAAAGTCCATTCAACAAGGTTCACTCCACTATTTACTAGATAGTTGAAGCACAAAGAAAAAGCAAACTAAAATCTATGATCTACTGATCTAAAACCAAAATCAACCAAAATGTACCTCTGAGGATGCTGAGGATACAAAAAGGGTAAGGATGGAAAAGGGTATGGATAAAAGGAATAAGGGAGATGCTCCTGTTGAATCACGAAGTTCAGAGTGGACCCCCTTGCAAAACTGAACCCCAGATCTGACCAGTGGTTTATGCCTGATGCTTTAACAGCACTTAGTCCACAGTTTAATTTAAAACATATAGAATTTCTCATATGCACAATAGCAACTCGCTTGTAGGCCTGAGTTACTTGCAGATCTACAGTACTTAGAATCTCTGAGAGCACTATCCATTGTACATTTTCTATAGCATATCCACACAAACAGTCCTGAAGGAGTATGTACAAGGTATACAATTCCCCTGGAATTCAATGAAGCACTTAGGTTGGATACCTTTGCATCTTGTCAGTGGCTGAAGGGTTGAGCCTCAAGGAAAGGCGGCATCATCATTCCATGCTCTGTTGTCACTGCTGGTCCTCCAAATACAGCAAACAGGAGTTCACTGGCTCTGAGGTGCCGCACACAGAGGGAGATTTCTGGTCACTGCTGTCCAGGAGAGCTCTGAGGGCCTCACTCAGGCCCACTCTTTATAGGGTCACAAGAGAGGTGGGTTTATGTATGTATGTATACATACTATTATGTATGTATGTGTGTTTATGTAAAACCACAGCAGTTTTCCATCCTGACCACAATCCAGGTCAGTAACGTCCTTTGGAATTTCAAAAGCAAAAACGCTGTTCCACTGAGGGTGTTCTTCAGGCAGGCAAAGTAAGTTTCCAAAGCTGTTGGTTACAAAGCAGGAGCTCTTCAGACAGCAGCAATTCCTGGAAACTGTTCCTGAAGAGCTCCAGACAACCTCAGCCCAGGTGCTGAATGAGCATTTCTGAGATTACAGCTGCCTGAGGAGGGAGCAGGGGATGCAGCAGCATCCTCACAGAATTCTAGGACAGAATTTAAAAAGTGATGGCAGATTACAGTACCTTGCGATGAAACGCACATGCTCCAGTTTCTGCCACCACACTGATGTGAAAAACTCCTTCAGCATCAACTGAGCTTCTCTGCACTTCCACCTGCTCTGAGCAGCCACCCCTCTCAGAGACAGGGACACCAAGGGGGGCAAGAACAGCAGCTCTGGGACAGGCAGCACCAGCAGAAGTACAAGACAGAATGGAGAACAACTGCCAAGCACATGGAATTTGTGGGATGCCCTGTTACCTGAAATTCTTGCACAAGAAAAGGAAGCTGGGACAGACATTCACAATAACTATTTTTTATTACATTACAATAAATAGGAGCAGTACAGTTTGACAAAAAAATGACAAATTCCAGATCACCTCACAGCACATACTCCTAAAAACATTAAAAATTTTAAAACAAACAGTGGTCTTTTTTTTTTTTTTCCTTTTTTAACTTAATGTCTGGCATGACCAACATTCCTAGGTCACACAACCAAATTATGGAAAAACTGGATCACACTGCATATGTTCCACATCAAATAAAGCACAATGTACAAAATGTGCATGTTTCAGTTTACACTATACAAAAATAGTTAAAATACATTCCAGGTAAACATATTACATTAAGAAGTCATTCTAGTAAGAAGTTGGCACTCAAGAGGTCAAAGCAGAAGTATTTTCAACATGAAAACACAAGACAGTGGAATAAAGAAATGTTAGGAAAGATTTACCATCTATGTAGCTTTATGTAAACTTGAGACACAATGATTTGTTTTACAGTTTGATGGTCTTTGAAGGTAATAATTGTATTGCTTCATAGTCTAGACAAGAGCAGAAGATTGTGTGTGTCAGTATTTACCCATTATCCTGTTACTGTAACAAGGCCCACACAGCAAAAACGTAGCAAAAACTTTCAGGGCACAGAAACTGGTCAGAATAATTCCTTTTGGAGCAAACCAAGGATCCAGGTATTTAGCAGAGTTACATAAAGCTACTGTAAGAAGGTGTTACTCCCTGACACATGGCAGTTTGACATGGTGACGTGAGCAGTGACTCCCAGGCTCAGGAGCTGCTCTCAGGACACACAGCACCCAAGGATGTTCTGTGGAAGCATCTCAAACAGGGCAGTGATGATGGAGCAACTTGTGCAAGCTACAATCCAACCTGCTTCACCAAATCTTAACAGGAAGACAAAACTGCATGACAGTGGCAAGGATGGGGTTGGGTTGGGGTTTTTTTCAAGTAAATAAGGGCTAATCTAAATGGATTTTGTACTAGTTTAATTAGACTGGCAGCTACAGCTCACTTTTGCTGAAAAACTCCAACATTGGTTCTTATATAGCTTTATAGTAGAGCTACCAAAATCCACTTTTGATGAAGACATTTCAGCTACAAGTTCTCCTAACAGCTCTTCGTTAAATTAATATCAGAATTTTAGACCAGCCCTAATTTCACATGCAGTGTGACTCAGTTACCAAAATTAAAGTAACCTTAAGATTACTTTCATTTCCTCAAGACTTACAACCCACTTTTGCTATGTTCTTCATGTATTATCAAGAGTGTATAAAATGTGCAAATAACTGTCTCTGACACATTTTAACCTTGGAAGCTCTGAAATATTTTGTGACTTTAAGAATCTGTTCTTACTCCTTACTGGTCCTTACAGTATAAAGTTAGGTTCTCCTGCTACTGTTCTTCAGAATATTTCATAACCTACATTTCACACTGAAGCTGAGAGGAGTGGATGGGTCTGGATTTTGGTGAAGGGTGGGAATGGTGGGCACAGGCAGGAAAAGGCCTGATTTCTCCCAGACACAATGAAATTAAAGAATATGGAGCAATCCAGATACTCTGTTCCCTGACAGCTTTGTAGGTCCCCACCTACAACAGTCATTCTGGGATTTTTTTTTTGTAGAAGCAAAATAATACTTCTCACAGAAATGGTCCAAGTTACACAGTGCAATTTTTACACACCTGTGTAAAATTTCCATGGAATACCTTAGGTTAGGGCAATGCTACTACACCCTGTTCCAAGTTTTCCAGTGTCCTGAACTGTCCTACTTCAGTGTCTTGTGATCTATTTTTTGGGTACACCAGTCACACCTTCCAGTGTCACTTTGCAGCTGAGTTAGCTCCTGTGAAGAAGTGCACCTTCAGGAACCAAAGCTCTCCTGAAACAAACAACTCCACATTTACAGGGAGACGCTAGGAACTGGAAACACTGGAACTACTGGCTCATACTTCAGTGAATAACTAGGTCTACTGCAGTACCAAAAAGTGAAAGGTCCTGCAAAAATCCTGCATTAATTCCAATCAGAATAATAAAAAAAAAAAAAAAATTAAAAAAAAAAAGTGGTGGGAGAAAAGAACAAAAATCACAAGACAATCACAGAGAAAGACAACATTAAACTCTTGGTGCAGCTTCATGACAGCCTAGACACTGGAATGCCACTCACCAACCACTGAATCAGTACTTCACAGACATCACACAAACAACACTGACTCTGGAAATCATGTTCTATGCTGACAGATTGTGCAAATTCCACACCATTTCCATGGCATAGTGGATTTCAAAATTATTTGCATGAAGCAGCTAAATTCAACTCTTTCATTCACTCATTTGATGTTACTAGAATTTAGAATTTCTCCCCTATTTTTCACAAAATGGGCATCTGGAAGTATTTAATGCCACTCTTGGGGGGAAAAAAAAAGAATGGTTTTACTCCACTGTGTAATTTAGGACTGATTCTGATTTAATTCTTATGGTAAATTCTGGATCCATGTATGAATTAACCTAAGAATTTGAATCAATTTCTCTGTTAAGGCATTCTAGTATTTCCTAGGGACACTCAGGGTGAAATCTTGACTCTACCGAACAAAGCTACTCAAAGCTTTGACACAGGAGGATTTCACCTTGCTCTTCAGACACAAAAAGTCAGTGAAGCTCTTAAATCAATGCATTAACAATAGCAAATCAACCTAATTAGAACTTTTACTTTTTCCATTGCCAGGTGTGCATTGTTGTCTTTCTAAAAATTTTTTTTTTTTTTAATTTTTTATAGAAAAAATAGAGTATTTAAGGAGTGACCGTGACAAATTGCAGTGAAATTTTTTTTTGAAAGTTTTCTTTTTACATTCATTAAAGTTGATCTGAAATGCTACAAGACTAGATGCCTAGAAGCAAAATCTACAGGAAGACTATAAAGGCTTCTGGTCTCTCTCTATTGCAATCAGTCTAAAATAAAGGAAAGGCTGAAATGAAAGCTTCTTTTGCTAACTAGTCCTTTTTCCCAACCAAATTTATAAACCCAAAAATTTTGAGGGGATGTTAAAATGTGTAGAGCATCATTTGTTTGCTTTGCACACAGAACAGAAGTTCACAATCAGTAAGAAAAATAGGAAGTTAGCAACTGTGCATGCACCAAAGAGTCCTAAGACAGTTCTTGGGATTTCTGTGGGTATTTTTTTGTTTGTTTTGGGTTTTTGTTGTTTTTTTTTGTTGGGTTTTTTTTTTTTATTTTCACAGGCATTGCTAGTTCAAGAACCAACAGTCAAAGAATACTGGCACTTTAAGAGGAATGAAGTTTCCACTGTCATTTAAAACAAGCATTCAGGTAAAGCTAACAGGATCATGAAGCAGAAAGTAAAGTAATGCTAAAACAAATGCTAATAATTTAGTGTAATGTACAAAATTACTTCAGTACTTCTTAAGAATAAGGATAAATTGTATTTACATAATTATACACTTTGTCTTTGTCTTCTTTTTCTTCTTTTTACCGTCTTTGCTCATCTTCTCTTTGTGTTTTCTGATTTCTCGAACTAATGTGTAGAAGGCATCATCAACACCCTGAAAAGATACAGAAAGACACAAATTAAGATCGTGTTCAGACTCACAGGCCTGCTGAGGTACAGCCTGTGTCCCTTCCCTGGCCACCTGAGGGGGATTCCATCCACACATTTTCCTGCCTGGCATCCTTTGAACAATGAATCCTGGCTGCAGGACTAATCCTGTTCCCCTCTGGAATTCTGAGCAGCACTGACACAATCACCTAAGGGAACTGCTTTGGTGCCAGCAGGAGCTGACACCTGCTGCCCTATTCCTCAACTGCTCCTAAACGAGGCTTAGGGCAGCCTGCAGGTTACTCACAGGTGCCCCACAGGTGAAATTCCATTGCTGATGTGGGAGGGAAGGTAATGAAGTGTGTCCTGCCCTCACCTCAGTCTCCAAGAGCACACCTTGCTCAACCTCAAGCTAGGAAAGTATCATACAGAGTGTGTATTTATATAATAGCACCTCACAATTGGGTTATAAGTATATATTATCACAGAATCATAGAATGGCCTGGATTGGAAAGGACCTTAAAGATCTTCCATTCCAACCCCAACACCTTTCACTACTCCAGCTTGCTCCAAGCTCCAAGCCCCATATAGCCTAGGACATTTCCAGGGATGTGGACCAGCCACAGCTTCTCTGGGCAACGTGTGCCATGGCCTCAGCACCCTCACAGGGAAGTTGTCAGGCATTAACTATCTTTATTTATGCTTTAATAATCTATATACAGCTTTGGAATATGAATTCTAATATTTGTACCAATAATTCAATACCAAAGACACAGATATGCTTTATCCACGTATTCTGATGATTTATCAGGCACATTGGTACAATAATCACACCACAGTTTTATAAATCTTTACACATGCAAATCAATCAAATCAATCCCATGTCCCAGTGACAAGTTATTTGAGATGTCATTCTATTCAGCTTCCAAAGTTAAGGACACTTGAAACACATTTTCTGTGGTGATTGACAGTCACTTAAAATCTCCATGGCTCCAAGACTTAAGCTACAGTCACAAAAGCTGATGTTTGTTCACACTGAGTAGTTTCTCATTATTTTCAGAGGTAATTACAGCTGACCAAAATAAACTCTGATCTAAAGAGACCAGCATATCCAAAAGCCCGATATGGACCACTATCAAGTACAACACTGTACAATGTACTTTGTTACAACTTACTTATGGGAAACAATTTATGGCCTTGCTCTCATGTTGCTTCCAATCCCACTAAAATACTCATGTTGTCAGTCTGCCTTTACATCTAATAATTTGAGTACAGACAGTTATAGAAGTTTTAGGATAAAAATTTTCTTGATTCTTTCCTGCCTTACTCTTTATATCTTTTAGATAGATGAGAAATATTCCTGTATTACAGCAGCCAAATGCATCACTATAGAACTGGATCTAGAAATTCAGCCATATGAGTTTGCCTTCAAGCTGCCAAAAACAAAATAACACTGCATTTCCTCCTCTATGCCTACTTCAGTAAAGAACTGAAAGTGAACTCTGAAAAAATAAAAAGCCAAAAATCACCTAATTTGTTACTGGTTCAGCCAAACTCCAAGTGGTGATGAAACTTAATATGAAAAGTCCAAACAACAGGGAAGTGTGAAATAGCTTCACTTAAAAAGCAGCACTCAGTATAAGCTAAATTTATTTAAAACCTTCAAGTTCATAAAAGATTTACACACAACTGATGTTCAAAGTCCTTGGCAGTGTATCTCTCAATATTAATAGCACACTTTTGCATATTACAAGACCTTGCAAACAACTTGTTCTACATTTTGAGGCATTATTGGCCAATGTAAAATGGATGCCTAGTGGGAAAATAGCCTTATTTCTGCAAAAGGTCAGGTCACTCATTAGTTTTTGGAAAATTAAAAATACATCATATTACTTTGGAGAGAACTAGTGTATTTTGTTTACAGCTTCAGCATTAATGCACATAGACATAATATGCGGAAATGTTCAAATAGGAGAATGTTATAGAACAACAGTTCATGATTCCACTGCAGGTCTCAGTATTAAGAAGGAGGAGGACAGCACTAAGAATCAATCACAACAGACAAAACAACAGTTTCACACTTCAAACACAAGAACCATGTAAGAACAACCTCTGCCCAAGACTGTTCACACTGCCTTATAGAACCACCTTTCAGAACTGGCTTTCAGTTGGTGCCTTCAAATCAGACACACCTAAAAACTGCAATTTAAGTCTTCAAACAAGAAATCCTCCCTCATTAAACTTGTTTTAAAATAAGTGCAGAGAAAATAACTTGTACAAAGTAATACCCAGACACAATAATCATGATCCTTTAAACACACAACTTCCCAATCAAGGCTGAATTTTTTTTCTACCTAGTAAGATGAGTATCTTTTAAATACAGCACATGCTGCAACATAGAATCATAGAATAGTTTGGGTTGGAAGGGATCTTAAAGATCATCTCATTCCAAGCCCTTGCTGTGGGCAGGGACACCTCTCACTAGATCAGGTTACAGAACTGACCTGGCTTTCATCCTTGCATTTACACCTTTGTAGACCAAGCCTCACTAATTATTGATTATGTTTGCTCCTGCCACAATTCATCTTCAATTCAGGTCATTAACAGAACATGACGTACAAAACTGTGCTTAGACCAACTGTGAGTCAGAAGTGGAGAACACAAGGTAAAGGGAGGTCTTTCACTTTTCAGCCTGCCCATTAAATTTTAAATGTAAGTAGTGGATACTCTGTCTCCAGAAGGTCCCTAAAGGCATCAATGCTGTGAGATCAAAGACTGCCAACCTTTCCAGTCAGCTCTTTCAGTAGGAAGGGACTGCAGGCAGCTGACCTTCCTCCCTCTGACAATGCACTTATTGTGTGCAAGCCTTTGGGGAAGTTAAGAGGTACTGAATGAGAGCTTTAAATTCAGGCTTAGATTAGAAACTCACAATTCCCTGTGCAGACTCAGAACTAAACCCCGGAGCCTCACTAAAAGAGCACTGACAGGCCTTGCTCCTGGCCCTTGTTCTTCCAAAGGGCAGAGGGAGCAGAAACAACAGAACTGATCCCACAGGAACAGCCTGCTCCTGGCTACAAGTTTGCTTTTGGAGCCCCACATGGTCCCATGCCTGCAGAAAAGTCTGGAGATGTGGCTGCACCACCACAAGCATACATGAGACTGACCAATGAACCTGGCTGGCAATAACAAACACCAAATTCATAAGGAATTTGGAATTCCTTAAAACCCCAGTCCCAAAAATAACCCTTACAAAATTTCTAATTTGTAGTTCTTTCTTGTATTTTTTTAATATATAATGCATATATACATACACATGTGTCAGCTGTGAGGAACAGAAGTTATTTGTAGCAGTACTATGGAAGGAAACCATTAAATTGCAGTTTAATCAAGAACTTAGGCATTTTTAAATTCAAATCTAGAACTTTTCTAACTCAAACTTTTCCCTATTAACCCAGCTCAACCCAGATTATATAATCTAGACGTCTGCATGTAGCATGCTTTTTATTTTAAAAATCTGATGCTGAAAAAAAAAAAAAAAGAGTTATTTTGAGGATTTCACATGGAGTTTCAGAGATTTCTCCCTGCTAGCTGAGCAAAAGATGTTCTGTCCTTTCTGCTTTACTGAATAACAGCCAAAGGAATGAAACTCTTGGAAAGCATCAGCAGTTCAAGGCAGTTTGGGTAGTCAAAGTTTTCAGTTTCCTTGTGGAAGATTAATATAACTTAAGGCATCCCACAGGCAGCAAGAAGATAAACAATATTCCAAGAGGGAGAAAAACACTCTGAACAGTCCAACTTGATTATTCATGGAATACTATGATTGCAGTCTGTGTTACAATGAATACTTCTGAAGTCTAAAATCCCAGCTGTAAGGTTCACACCATGAGGTGCTGCTCTCCTTAATCACCTACTACACATCAGACTGAAATAATACATTTTTTTACTGACTGGAAAGTAAAAACAAACCACGCTGGGTTAAACATCAGACTTCTCATTTCACTCAAATCACTACTGAACTACAGCTGTGCCATAATAATTTTGGAGTGTGCTTCCTCCAGCTTAACTCTCTAAATACAAAATTGCTGGAAAAGCATATCAATACCATGTAGAATTCACTCGGGAATAAAGGCAAATGATTCCTTTTCTAAGCAGACTCCTGAAGTTCTAGAGCCTTAGATCCAACACTATTTTCTAAACAGGGTGCAGGGAAAAAAAGAAAACACAACAAACATCCAGAAGTCAACAATATCCACTGCTGACAAAAGATTTCCCTGATTGGAAAAAAAGATGCAAAACCCCCCAAAAATACTTCTCTTGGACATCATCATCAGAAAGTAGGAAGCTGGTAGAAAGAAAACATGTGTTCACTGAGACATAAACAAGGACTCTGCAATCTGCAAAAATCCTTCCACTGAAAACCACAATTCCTCCCATCCTATTCTCATTCTCCCAACAGGAAGGGAAAGCAGACAGATCTCAGGATCTTTAAAGTCCCAGTATAAAAAAAAATAATTCTACTCGGTGGTATGGTTATAACAGTAACGCATCAAGTATCTAAAAAGTTGGTTTCCAGAAGGCTACAGGGCTTAAGCAATTTAATTTCTAATGCTCTCCTCAAAAGTCATCTTGCCCAGCTTCTGTTGTTTCTGATAGGCAGGGAAGGATAACACAAGGTGTTTTGATGGCATCAATTTTAGTAATATTTGGATGCAAGACTAGGGAGCTCCATAACTGAAACTTCCAGTTTCTTGCAAAGGAAACCTGTGATGCAAAGAGTACCACAAAGTAATTGAATCATATAATTAAGGTCAGAAAAGACCTCCAAGAGCACCAAGACCAACCTCTAACTGATCAGCAACTTGTCAACTAGGCCACGACATTAAGTGATATACAATAATTTCCTGAACATCTCCAGGAAAGTGGACTCCATCATTTTCTTTAGGAAAAAAAACCAACAACTAAGTAATTACCTCTGAACAGTCATTCATCACTTAAAAGCTGAGACTAACAAGCCTGAGCAGATCTAGTATGAACTGATATGAATCAAAATTTCTTCCCCAGAAAGAGAACAAAACTCCCTCACTGAGAAGAATATTCCCACAGTGTGACAGTCTCTGGAGGACACGAGCCAAATTCTACTACTTCTCTGCCACATATTCTGAAGTACAAACACACACCTTGAAAAATGAAGTTTTTCTTTTACAAAATGGGAAATTCCAGGTCATCCTCCAGTTGGACAAGTATATAAGGAGTAACAACTTACTCTCTGGAATGGTGCAGTAGAAGGTAGAAAATTAATGGGATAGGAATATCTGCAAGGAGCTGCTCCAATAGTTTGTTCAAAAAACCCTGGAAGTGATTGAGACATGCACTTCCTCCATACCAGTTTCTTCTGTCCTCACCTCCGCCCCTTTTTCTAACAGCTCAATATATAGATTAAAAAAAAAGATTTTGTGAGAATTTGGGTATTGGGGTTTTTTCCTGCATTCTTGTTGGTTTTGGCTTAGCCCCCTCTCTCCTCCAGTGTTCCTTCACTGTTGCTCAACCCCCACCTCTTGTAAAGGTTCTCAAAAAAAGGTAAAACCTTATTTTGTCCAAATCTGGATCACTCACGGCATTATAATTGCACAAAAAATCCTGGAAATTGTAAGGTTACATTTTTTAAGCTGGGGAAGAACAAGGAAAAAATAGCATGGCATAAGGAAGGGCCTGAGAATTAAAAAATCCTGTACACCAGTTAAATACTGTTTTGCTGGATTAGGAACCTCCTATTTCTGAATCTGAGGAGGATTTTCAAGTGCTATAATCTTTTCCTCCCAGTTCATCAGCCTGAAGCTTCAGCCAATATTCATTTCAACAGCATCTGCAATATATTCCTAATAAAACTTCTTCCTCCTAACTTCTTCCCACTCAGAATGGTCCCTCCATTTTCCAGCTGGAGAATTCAACAGACGGCAAAGACTTTTTGTTAATCCATTTATCAAAACCCCACGAAACAAAGCAAATCCATATTCAGGACACTGAAATGTGATTGGTTTTATATCTGAAATTGTGTCATTGATTAGCCACAAAACGTCTGATTGGCAAGATACCCTCAATCAGTTTTATTTTGTCAAGTGATTCGCAACCCTTACCCTGGTACATTACAAACTTACCCTGTTACATTACAAGGCATTTTTTAATTTTCACGCACCCTGGAGTCTTTTCTTCTTTGCTGATTTTTTTCACTCTGTACTGTCGGATCTCTCGCACCAATGTATAAAAAGCATCCTCCACTCTCTGCATTGTAAAACACAACTCCTTAAAAATCACTTTGTTAATGACTGAGACAAGCTGGGACACCCGTGGAAGGGGAATAAATCACAACAAAACCACTGAAATTATGAGCTTTACTTGAGAAAAGTATATGGGTTTATGTATTTAAAATGCTGGGATTGCTCATCTGCTGCTTGATAAATACTTAATTCAAGCTTAATTCAACATTTATTGATTACCAATTATTGTGAATATCTACACTTCAAGCCCTGCTTTTCTTCTGTGCATAGTAACGCTGGGCCAAAAAAAGAGTAAGACTTATTTTCTTCCATTGCTGAAAATAATACTGCTTGTGTTACTGAACTATTCCCACATTTCTGTGGGCATGTTCATGTGGGCAGGAGGCACAAAACCTTAACAGATTGTGAACTAGGGGTTACTTATGAACACACATAGTTAAAGCACCCACTTGCAGTTTTGAGGAAAATTGAGAACATGTTACTATTTAGACAAAGAAAAGCAAGCCTCTTCTTTAGGTAAAAAGGGGAACTTTGCAAAAATCCATGGATCAAGCTAACAAAGTATTAAAAAAGTTTGTCCAGGTGATTTCATAAGTGGTTATAAAGAAATAGAATTTTCTAAGAATCCTAAATTTGGGGCAGTGTTGTTTTTAAAGCTACTAACTTTGTGAAACAAGCGCTGTGTTATTTAATTTAGGAAAAGTGGTATCTGAGCCATGGCAGCATATGTTCAGTACTGTAATCTTTAAGACCTTTGTTACATCAACAAGACACACCTGATCTGTTCCTCTGGGCCAGACTCAGCAATCACGAGGGTCCCATAACAACAACTAAATGCAAACAATCTGTGAAGTTCTGATGCTCAGATTTTTATCTGCTGCAGAAATGTTCCTCATGGGTTCTAGGGATGACACAGAGCTACATGTTTTACTTCTCCAGTCCCACACCTTACTTTTCTGCAGCTCTGCATTTAGGCCACTTGGATATGACACCACAAGCATTAAAAAAAAAATAAAAAATAAATGTATGGAGACTGAAAACATCTTTAACCAAACACAATATAAAGAGAAACAGCACCAGCTCTAAGTTATAATAGTTCAAAATTAGTGTACCTGTGAATAAATTTCATTATTTATATCAATCTCTGAGGATGTTCTTATTAGAACAAGATGAAAAATGTTCCACTGCAGCTTTTGAAGGGGAGAGCAAATCTCTCCTGTGCCTTACTATCAATCTCAGTACTTGTCTCCTCAATCAGATCAACAGGGCTGTTAATTTAATAACAAACTCATCATTTGGAAATAAAGCCAGGACACACTGATGATTGTGGTAAGCAGCTCAACTGCTTAAGCCCCAAAACTTTATTACTACCAATGGGCAGTCTGGGCTTACATTTTGCAGATTTTCCATAAATTCTCTCTCCATTTTCGTATTATGCACTGAATAACTGAAAATCCAGCCAGCATTTACTGCCACAATTACCGGGTCATTTTGCATGACCTGTGTCACAGGTTATCACATGGAACATTTACTTTTAACACATTGTTTATCTGAGGGTTCTTCTGAACTACAGCCTCTTCAATTTGAAGATTAAATGAAATAGATTTATTTCTTGGACTGTATTTCCCTGTATAGACATAGCGTGCCCTCTTAGGATGCAGTCAAGTATGGACAAGTCTTACATTCCAGGTCTCACAGGTTGCAAAATGTAAGGAAAGCCACTAAAACAGGCAAAATCCAAGTAAAGCTCATACTTCCATGTTTTTCTGGAAGGAATGAAAGTTTCTTTCTGAAGTGGAAACAGCAAACATTGATCAGCTGCTATGTGCCAAAGCACAGGCTGTACAAGGATCAACATTTTTGCAAATCTACTGTTTTGCAGCAGAAAGATGTAATTTGATTATGGAGCTTTCACATGAAAAATTAGGTAACAATAGTTGAGTCAACATTTATTGCCAACTTTCCCATCACCAGTAGGAGCTGTAATTTGCTTTAGCAATGCAGAGATGGAGAGATACAGAGTGAGAAAAGAAATCGCTATTACTGCCACCACCAAGAATAGACTTCTGAACACTGCTGAAAGAGATTATTCTGAAAGAAAATCTGTACAGACACATATTTGCTTTTATCATTAGCACAAGGTGACATTTTAAAGAGCCAGATGCCAATCCTACAAACTTAAGTCATTTTAATACTTAATTCAAGACACTCTAGTATTTTTTTCCTTCAATAAGCAATGACCATATATATAAAGTGGGACTAACCAGTTCTTCTAGCTGTCAGAGCTGGAAGCAAAAATAGCCTCTGGCAGTTATTAAAACCTTCAAAACTTCTAAACAGCCTGAGGAACCCAGGACCTTGAGGCAATGTTTTCGAGATGCTTTTGCCTCCAGAATGACAGCCAAACCCTCCATTTAAAATATGACCATGTGCAAAGAAAGGCTGCTTCAAACACAGACCCAAACAGGAATTTTCATAGGTTCCATTTCTGTATTGCCTAAAGGAACCTAATGAAAATTAGCCCTGACAACCCAAAACTGTTTTGTGCCCATCCTTAAACACTTGATCACAGCTGATCTAAAAGCAACCAAAACTTTCTTCCCTTGGAGCTTTGTCCCTGGGGGAGGACTAAGCTTTCCCAGAAATGTTCTACCTTACAACAGACAAGGTACATGAAAAAACTCAACCCCCTGTGTAAAAAGTCTGACCAAGTTAAAACTCATTGAAAACAATGCTTTAAGATAAAATCTGTACAGAAGAACTGGATTAAAAATGGCTTGGAGTAATACAGTGTCATGAAACAGATATGACAAACCCCTAAAAATGGTTCAAGCAAACAGTTAGCCATGAATTTTAAGAAATGTAGAAATGAATTTCTGTAAATATTGCCACAGTTACTTCACCAGATCAGGCACAGGTTCTCAACTTAGTTTGATCACAAGGCTGGGGCCTAACCCAATGTGTATCAGACAGCTGAAATAACTAAAATGCTTTTTTAACAGCGTTCTGGTGATTTAGGTCAACTTCTTCATTACACACTTCAAAAGTGTGTTTAAGCATATTCTAAATAATGAGACCTCAAGCTCTGGGAAACACTTTACTATGCTTCCAATAATTCTCATTCATCTGCTTTTCCTGTGAATCCAGCAAGAAAGCTGAAATGTTCCAAGGGAAACAAAGCCCAACAGTCAAACCACATTGGGGTTGTTTGGCCTTACAGCATTTCCCTGTCTAACTCCCAGGCAAGGGGAAGCCCAATAAAGAATGGTGGGTGCAGCTTTGGTGGGGATAAATCAAGTTTGTCGCTCATCTCTCACTGAGATTATCAATAATAGATAATATTGGGAACTACATGCTCATGTAGACAGGGAAGAACCTGAATATAAAGCTTAGGTCAAACAGAGAAAAGCAAAATCAGCAATCAAAATAAATCTAAGCCATTCATCCCCTTCTCCATAAGGACTGTGAAAGGATGAGTAAATGCTCACGGCCTTACAAAACCACCAGTACTGCCACTTGCTTACATTCAGAAACAGGACTATCACAATTTTTCATAAATTACATTGTACTGATTTCAGTCAGTGGTCTAATTGAAAATATTAATAATCTGTAGATTTATAATCAAGTTGTAGGGCCCTCTGAGGCGAGGTTTCACTGATGAATTCAGTATTTTGTTTGAAAATTCACAGAGGGATTAGGCTTAAAACACAATCTTCTTGCTGTGACTTGAAGTTTGCATCTTTATTCCAGTCAGAACCCTAACACGCTAACCTCTGCAACAACTTATTTCTGTACTTCATTTCAATATTCTTCTATTTTCTGTCCTTGCCTGAGAAGGTTTGAAAATCTTAAAGACTTAGTTGAGCTGAGATATCAACCTGCACGAGCATGCAGTGCCATCCTTTTAAAAAAAGTGTCTTAGCAATCAAAAAAGTCTATTCCGTCAACTCCCTCCCATTTCCACCTTCATAGTTTCCTTCTACAGAAACATTTCTGATTCCCTCTGAGCTCCAGCAGAACTGTGCACAGGAAAGGGCAGAGGCAGGAAAATGGTGCCTTTCAGCAGGGCATTAGTGATGGTATTTCCATGTGGTGGAAGATGAGGACAGGAATGGAAAAGAAGGTTCCTACTTCAAAAGAGTCATGGAAGACTTCCCACGGGCTCTAGAAGACCACCAGCTGCACCTGTTCATATTTGGAAGTTCTCCATGAGGACAGAGAGGACCAGAGTTTTATTTATATATTGACTTTTAAACAAAAAGAGAATAAAACTATAGCCCATGGGCCATATGCAGGTCACAAAACAGTCTGAATCCCCTAATTTAAAATTAATTTTGAGGAAGGTGTGTGTGTGTATATATATATACATATTTATAAATATGCAAGAGTGACTGAAAAATCATTCCATGCACATACACACATGTATATACAAGCACATACACCAAAATTTAGATCCTCCTGCTATAATTAAATTGCAGTTCCTTCTCCAATGCCTTTTTATCTTCCCAAAAATATTTTATTTACATGGGATCCTATGAAGGAATTTCATAGCACAGCATGCTCTGCACTGGGAAAGAATCAGCAGCCATCACTAGTGGTGCCAACTTTTCAAATCCAACAGGCTCTAAAGAGTCTATTGGGCATCTTTATTTTAAAATACCCCTTTTAACAGAAGTGGCTATGCAAAAGAGTATTTCCCCAGCAAAACCTGTTGCTGTATAAGACAGACCAAACAAAGTAAAACCTAGATGTTGGTGCAGCACTTCTGTTGTTTCAAACTTTAAATATAATTTCAGAGTTATTTTTTCACCCTCCTATCTCCATGACAGCCACTAATACAGCACCTTCCAAAGCCACTGTCATTATTCAGTCCATTTGTATGTCCCCTTCTTCAGCACAGTCGTGTGGCCTAATTTATTGTCAGTCATTCAAATTTGGCAATTCTGCTTTGGTTTTTTAAATCCTACCTATCAGAGACTTTCTTTGTTGCCAGAAGTTAGCACCGTTTTGTGAAGTTTTACTAATTAGCCCAAGTTTCAACTTGTCAAAACTTAGGGTGGGTGGCTGGGTGGAACAAATTTGCACTAATAAAATATTCTCTTCTCAGATCCACAAACACCTTACAAACTATGAGGAAATTCTGCCAAGTGATGTAGCTGAATCTCTACAGAAATTCTGAGCAGTTACTCAAACTGCAGCATTCTGCCCTTATTTACCTTCTGAACTCCTGCACATAACACTTCTGATTATGTAGAGTAGGAGCCACTCAGGCCTGATCTAATTTGTACTGACAGTACAATCTCAGCTCTTAAAAGACAAACCACCAAACAGTATTTTTCAAGATTGCTTTCTTCCAGAAGTACTGAACCAGTTCCACCTCTATCCAGAGTTTCTCTTGTCCTGAAAGCTCAGATGTGCCACTCTGACACCTGCGTCCTCTCTCAGCCCAAGAGAGGCACTGAAAGGACCAGTGAGCTACAACAAACCAACAGCGAGCTGTGAAGTCTTAGGAAAAGTACCATTTTACACAAACAAGTAATTCAGGAATTTCACACATAGCCTGAAGGTCAATTGCTTAGGTGTATCAAGCATGTCCCCCTAATTAGAGAATCAATGCCTCAAGGAAATTTATTTCCTTGCTATTCCTTTGTTATTAATGAAAACACTTAAAGCAGAATAAACTAATTAACTGTTTGTCTGTTTAATCCTCTTGCTGAGGGAATAAAAAGCATTTCACCTCTAAGCAGAAGTGCTTTTATTCTACTAAAGCCTCTCATAAGGTTAAGAATGCTGCAACCACCTGACACAGGAGAGCAACAGCAGGCCAGGTCTCACTTCGAGTCTGCCCACTTGAAGCCAATCAATCACTCACTCATCAATAAACAATTACCAATTAGAAGCAAGTTGACAGAAAGAAGAAACACCCCAAGAATTTCAAATCTGCAGAAATGCATCCATTGATATGACCACACAAATGTCAATGCCTGGAATAACTAACATTATGGTAATTCAGGTGAGAGCTCTGCCTTTGCATCTGGGAAGTTTTGAGCTTTACCTGTCTTGTCTTTGCTGATGTTTCAATGAAAGGAATTCCGTAACTTCTTGCTAAATCCTGAGCTTGTTTTGTGTCTACTGTTCTGGAAGGCAAATCACATTTGTTTCCTACTAGCACCATTGGGACATCTTCTGAGTCTTTAACTCTCTTTATTTGTTCTCTAAAAACAAAGAAAAAGAAAAGATTGTGTTTAATAAGTATTCATATTAATAGTTCATATGGTAGATTTAAAAACTGTTATAACATTAAATTAACAGAATTGAACATCAGTCCTTATGTTAATCTACTGTATGTGCACTATTGGAAGACACTAAAAAATAAATTGATCAATCCTGTCACCATCATGTTTATCATCTTACTAAACAAAAACAAACCAACCAACCAAAAGCCTGACATTTTACAAACTACTATAGATATTAATGTCATTACACTGGGGTTTTTAAATTTATTTTTTTTTTTAAACTTTTTAACAGCTAATACCAGAATAAGCTTAAGAAGCTCTGGTATTAATCTTGCTACTTACCTCTTATATTCAACACTCATAATATTCAATTCATTTGCCAAAACACTGCCAGAAGCTCTATGTCTGCTGTCTTGATTTTGTTTTGGGGGAGGTCATAATTTTATTTTGTTCTTTAATTAAAGACAGCATTAAAAATTCTGCACTTAGGAGGTTTAAAATAGACCACTAGTCTGGCTCTCTACAGTGAGAAATTTGGTAGGAGTCCTTTCAAGCACTAGTTAGAAAGCATCTTGAAAGATGCTAGATGTACTTGTGAAGAATCTTGAATAAAAATCATTGATTTCATAACTTCTGCCTTCCCAAATATGCTCCTTAATTAATATAGACACTGTTTCCAGCTCTTTATGATCGTTCAGCCTCAAGCCAGTTGAGGCTTGAGACCTCAAGGAAGGTCGCCCACAGGTCTGTCACTGCACAGAAGAGATTCCAGCACTCAACACCCAACACTTTGAAAGAAACTGTGAAGGTCTTATGCAAATCTACAACTCTCATTAAAAACAAAAATTCCTCATGAAAACTTCTATGCTCCTTCTTCCCCCTACAACAACATCTTTCTTGCCTTTTTCCCTTCCTCCTCTAAACCAACAGGAAACACATGTGTGATATTATTATTATCATCATCTAACTGTGCGCAGATTAACACATGTTTGAAACTAACCTTAGGCTAATGCTGATGAACTCAGTGATCTTTGGTGGGAATTGCATTGGCTTCTAATAGAATACCCAGGGAGAATACAGGGTAACAGTAAGGTACTAAGTTATAAATAATCTGCTGTGGTAATCACCAAAGCTATTTCTAAATTAGTGTAGCTGAGAAAGAAAGCGTGAGTTGTAATTCTTAACTAATTATTTAAAAGAAGATAATATGAAAAAAATAATAACAGGTTGGTATTTACTGTCATATTGGAGCTTTGGTTTTTTTGTGTCTGTCCTTCTCAGGCATCAGGGCTCACACAGGTTATTCTTCTCCAGGTATTTTCCCTTCCAGCCCCAAACAAACTAGCAATTGACATTATTGTCTGTACAATTACAACAGCTACTGTTTTTCCATCTTAGCAAACAATTTTATCAATGGAATGGACAGAATTTATCTTTGTCTTGACTCAGAATACTAAGTCAATAATTTACACCTCATTTATGAGCGAAGCAGATTTTCAGATTACCCAAAATTCTAGATAGCAGATGCACAAATAAATTGCAATATTGTTAATTTTCAGACTTTTCCTATTTCATGAGAGACCACTGTATTATTCAGAGGAAGAACAAGCCCCCTGCCCACCTAATACAAAAACTGGTGGATTATCTCTTCACATACACACCTATAATGGTGAATATCTTCAAAAGACTTTGTATTGTTTATGGCAAACACACACAGAAAGCCTTCCCCTGTTCTCATATATTGGTCCCTCATTGCACTGTACTCTTCTTGACCTGCTGTATCAAGAATATCCAAGAGACAGGTTTCTCCATCAATTACTACTTGCTTCCTGTAGGAATCCTAGGAAAATAAAAAATAAACCTTGGTTAACCACAAGCAGGTAAGGTTTTGAACATCATTAAATCTGGAAAGAATCATATTATTTACTAGCAAGAAGAAGGACTGAAAAAGTTTGACTGTGCTTAAATTTACTCAGTCTACTAATTTCTTTTTTAAACTACAATTTTCCCCTCATTCTGTGCTACAAGAATGTACAAAATAATAATCCAGAAAGAATGCACAAGTAAGACAACTCCAAAAAAAACCTTTGCCAATGAAAAGAAAGTGAAGAATACAAAGCCTTCAGTTGGGGCAGGAAATCTGTTTTGCATGCCTTAGCAGGTGTGTATAATGGTATCTTCTATTAAGTTATCAAAGCTGAGCTGATATATTTGAAATTCAAGCTTTTCAGCCAGGACAGACCAACAAAGCCATATTAAAACCCTGATGGGCTGGTTCACAGAGATGTCAGAACAAATTATTTCAATGCTATCAAATCAAAGCTTTCAGGTCACTGACTCAAGTAGCTAAAATCTGTACAAAGTCCCACCAGCTAGATTTTATTACATCCCTGTTTTGGTGCCAGGCCTCTGAGTACACAGCTTTAGCAGTAAGAAGGTGAGCATTACATGCCCAATAACTTCTATAAACATCTCTGTGTTTGAAATAAAGCCATGGCAGTGAGTTTAGAAAAGGTGTCATCAACCAGCACCATGAATTATTCCCAGTAAGCAGCTCTTGTAACAAATAACAGGTATGAACACAAGCTCCTGATATCACCTTTCAGCTTCCTTAGCCAGAGATTAACACAATATTGCTGCTGTTCTGACACTATACAGGAGTGAAACTAAGCTACTGGGAAGGGAATTAAAGAATTAAAACTGCAATTCTAGCCAGCTGCAAGGTGAATTCAGAACAACCTTTCTATTCATTTTTGGGCACAGTACACCTACTCTATCCATTTGTAATTTTACAAAAGACTCTATTCTTTCCTGTTGCTCATGCTAAGAAAAAATCAGGAGAGAATTGTAAAAAGACAGTATTTTAAACTAAACGAACTCTGTAATCTCACATTTACTGCTAAATGTCATTAAGGCTCACGATATCAGGTAACACAATACTTACTGTTTACCTTAAAGATAAAAGTTTGCCTCCAACATGATTTTGGGACTATTTATTTCACAGAAGGGCAAATTCAATGTTCAGGTAAGAAACAGGTAAGTTACTTCAGAAACGTATAAACCATGTTCAAATATTGATATAGCTGAGAAACACACAAGCTCTGACGTGTTTTAAAAGAAAGTTAATATTCTATCTTGCTGCTTAAAGGGAAAAAAAAAAGACAAAAAATTCCCAAACCTAAGGATTCACCTTCATTCCAACACTGCTATTCAAGAGCAGAGCCTTCATGTCCTGGGATACCTTTACTACTGTACTAGCAGAACTTTTATCATACCAGACATATTACAAAGCTTGCATTTTCTCTTCTTGCAATTTGACTGCTAGTTCAAAAATATGAAAAGCAGTTCTTGAAAAGCCTGTATTATTCCTTTCCATCTTAAGGACTTCAAAGGGAAGGCCTTTTAGAGCTCAACTGATCTCTAAACAAAAGCTTTAAGAAATTTTCATCAAAGAAAATTATTTTTAAGAGAAAAGAATTGCTTTTAAGAACTGCCTACCATGTTAGCAGTAGCAGCAAAGACACACCAGTATAAAACACAGCACAGATACAAAAATTACTATTTTGAGGTGCTAAGTTGCTTTGCCACTTCTGGGGAGAAAATCCTTATGACTACCTAGTGAGGGGATTTAAAGCAGAAGGAAAAGAAAGATGTGGGAGAGAAAATTGAAGCTTATGATTTCCAGACAAATGAAAAAATAAATACTTTGATTTTTGGCCTTTTTTCCCCTCCCCCTTGCAAAACATAAAACCTTAAATCACATTTGATGCTATTAAGTAAAAACAAAATGCAAACTAGAAATAATGCAAACTAGAACATTAATTCCTGATTCCTACCCAGCTTCATATGTGAAATTCCAGTTTTTCCCCAGTACACAGTATGTAACTACCAAAAATTTCATTCATCACTTAACCTGCTTTTATTGGCCTTTTGTAAATCATAAAAAACAGCAAGAATTACGTTAAAGTAGTAATAATTCCATCTGCTCACAAGCACTGATAAGAAAATGTGATCTGAAATCTCAGCTTTACACTACGTACGGAATTTAGCTAAAAAAACTACAGTGCTTAATAAATCCCATCTAGGCAAGTAATTATTACTCCACAAAACTCCATTATACCAGAGATTTAATGCTAAAATATCGCAGCTCCTGAGACTAAGCTATTACTAAATATTGGTGCTTGTTTCAGGAGGGCACAGGTCATTTAAGAACACGGACTTAAATATCAGTATTCCTACATCAGCCGAGGGATTTGGCTAATCCAATTTCAAAACCTCTGACAAGCAGCTATGAGAGCTGCTCTTTCTCTGGGACATTTAAAAGACGACACATATTTAGAGCTGAAATGTCCTAAAAGTGTAAAAAAGCTAAAAAATGAAAGAAATTCAAGAGAGCACAAGTAAGATTTACTCAGACTCGGCCAGTAGAGGGCACTGCCCCAACTGCTCACGCCAAATTTACAATGGTTGCTGCCCATTTAATTTAAAATAAAACACTTAAAATTACTTGGCTATAAATCCTTGCTCGGACATCTCCTTCAAATAAAGCACTGGACTGTGAAACACACATAAAGCATGGATATCTGAGCAACTGCAGCCACCCAAACACTCATTTTCAGTCCTCCCCCTGCCCTGCCATCTGCTGTGCTCAGATTTAAGTAATAAAACACTCAAGCAGGCCCTGAAATTTGACATTTTCCAACCAGGTTATCTGTTGAATCATTAGGTTTATTCCACCAAAAAAACAGCAGCAAAATTAACATTGTAAAGGCACCTGTGATTAAGTAATTAGTGGGGTTTTCCTCTGCTGCACCATATCATGTCTTCACAACATGAGAATTTTACAAGTGTGGAGTTTCATTCTGTTAATCACAGGAAATATTTAGAATTATTCAGTAACTGCGTAGTTACGAAATATATCATGGACAACAAACATTAAACTATCTTCTCTATCTTACCCCAAACTATTTAGCTTAACTATCTGCAGGGAAAAGGAGTATTTTGCTATATGGCAATGAAAGAAACAGTAGCAAGTTGCAAACAACAGTAGTGACACTACTGAACTATCCTAATTATTTAACAGTCAGGGCAATTTTAGCCTTATCTCCTCATACTGCCTAAAACCCGCTCCATAGCTATTGTTTTTTGATCAGCATCACAACTGCACCTAACAGAAAGCACCATCACCAACCCTCCTCAACCGAGTGGGATTCTGCCCAAGCATGACCTGGAGCATTTAAACCGAATTTTTATTTTTGTTTGCCACTCCAAATCACAGCCTGCCGTGTTGGCACTGAATTATTTCTTACCCACATGTGAGCACACACAAGGCCAGTTACCAGGAGGAGGAAGATACAGTTTCCATCCCCGAGGTCTCAGAATTTACAAGATAAGAACGGGATCTAGTAGACAAGAACTTGTTAAAGGAGCAGAAATAAATGCTGCTGCATGTGACACGCTGTGAACGCTGGCAAAATCTATTGGGTTGCTTAATAACCAGTTAATTTGGTGTCATTCGTAAAGAAGAACACATGGATTCTGGACCACAGCACTGCATTTGTGGCTGCCCCATCCCTGGAAACGGCTGAGGCCAGATGCACCTGGAGCACACTGGTCTAGTGGAAGGTGTCCTTGTTCATGGGAACAAGATGATCTTTAAGGTCCCCTCCAACCCAAACCATTCTATGATTCCATGAATTAAATACACAGCTCTGGGATTTTCAGGTTCATTCTATAAGGAACTGTATTTCCAATTTATTATTTTATATTAAAAATGTGTTTAATGGCCTTCAGATCACTCAGCTGGTTGAATAGCAAAATCCCTCAAGTGCTCCAGGAATACTGGCATTTAAGTTTCTCTGTTCCTAAACTGTTTACACAATGACAGCTTGTAAGATGGAACCTGCACAGCACTTTCTGCAGTGCTTAAACACACCTCTAACCTAAGAGAAACTCAGGTAATTATGAACAAGCATCAAAGACCAACAGCCTCCAAAGATCCTTTCGCAGCAAAAAGTAAAATCCCATTTGGCTTGTTCCTCTCAGCAAGTTTTGTGTGATTTTAGAGAATGTTTGGGGTTGTCATTGTAAGACTTCATATCTTAATAATTGAAAGAGCTGCTCTGCTGCTGTAAGTCAAACAGTTTTCTGTACAGGTCTAATCAAAATTGCTGCAAGCAAGACATTATCCAGCCATGCAAGAGACAGACAAGAAGACACACAGGCACATGAAACAACCTCAAGTCAACACATCTATGTTTGGGCTCAGGCCCTCACTAAATTTGTGCCACCTCGGGGCACTGGCTCCTCTTGCTTGTGTCTCCCTGAAAATCACTACCTACACACTTCCCAAGTCTCCATTTTAAGCCCAGATTTAAACCCCTGTGATTCCTTCAAGTGAGCCTGGAAGTGCCTTGCTGGATAAACATATAAATGAAGTCATGAGATGCAGAGCTTCAGTGCTGGGAACATAAAAAAAACCTGGGGTAAGTTATGGTGTCATTTCTCCTTTTATAGAGTCGGAGGTTGTTAAATGCAACGATCCACAGGAGATTGCAGACAACACTGGTATTTTTCTTGTATTTAAAAAGCAGAGCTTGCCTGCTCATTATAAACCTTTAAAACAGCACAACTTTTAAAGCTTAAATACAATTTCAAACTTTGAGGTACTGAGCCATGTATTTCAAAGAACCCATTCCAGAAGATATGCTGTAACATTTTCTCTAGATAGGAAAACACACACTGGTGTGTCTAAACAGAGAAAAAATAAAACAAAACAGGCTCCAATTTTTGCTTCATTCACTGTAACATTCTAAGACACATTTCTCCCTGCGTGAAACAGATCCCAGTGATAGGAGCTGAGAAAGACTGGCACACACGTTTCACAACCACTAATTTACCTTCTTAATTCCTTCTTATCAAAGGAAAAATGTCCCATCTAAGAGGTTGCACAAAGCTATGAAGAGTTTCACCAAGCGTTTTCAAGGGAGTTTGCAAATACTTTGTCATAGAGATCCTAAACACAAGCATCCAAAACGCCCAAGGATACATGGCAACTAACACCACGCTTTTAACTGATCAAAACTGGTAATTTTTTACTGCAGCTGTTGTTCCACAGCCAGATCAAGAAGACAGCAATTCTGTCTCCAATGCAGACCATTATCTATCTCTGAGCTCTTTCTACTCTAAAGCCCTGTCCTTGTGGTAAGTGTCCAAAAGCAAACAAGAACCATTATTAACTGATAATCTCCCCTCACGAAAAGTATGAGATGAAAGTGTTTACCTCTATTGTGGGGTCATATTCATCCACAAAGTGATTCTGGATTAGCTGTATTGTCAAGGCGCTCTTGCCTACACCACCAGCTCCAACCACCACAAGTTTATACTCTGTCATTTTTTAGCAGACCTGATGACAAAGAAACCAACATTAAGCAGAGCTGGGCTCCCACTAACGAGGATGCTGCCGGTGCCTTCTCATTCAGCGTCAGGATCCTCTACTATTACCGGGAAGCAGCTCCCTCCCTGCAAGACAAGACAAAAAGGGATGAGGGAATGCTGTTCCTCAAATATTACACACACAGGGAATATGGAGCGGGCACTCGGCCGACAGGCAGCGGTCACACAAAGATTTAAAGAACACGAAATAAGTTTTAAAAAATATATTTTTTTAAATACACTAAATAAATTTTAAAAGCACTGAATTCCGGTAAAGGCCAAAAGAGTATTTCGTGCAAGGAATTAATCCGTGCAGGGATTTAGTTCCTCGCTGCTTCCTCCCGGTGCCTCGCAGAGCCCGTCCGGGTTTCCCGGAGCGTCCCAGCTCCCCTCGGGATGGGGCTCACAGCCGGGAACGCGCCTCCAGTGCCCGGACAAGAGACAGGGCGAGCACGGCTTCCTCTACACAGTTTAGGGTGGGTTTTATTAATTTTTAATTGCCGGGCGAGCCGTGCCTGCGGGACCCCCGCGGCTCCGGGGCATCGCCCGCCCCGCCCCGGCTCCCTCTGCCCCTGCCAGCGCCGCGCCCGCGCCGCCCCAACTTTCCGGGTTTAAGGATCTGGGAGAAAAGGTGTGGGGGGGAAATAAATCCATGAGGGCTCAGGGAGGGATGGGGGATGTCTCGGGCGAGCGCCGGGTCCCGCAGGGCGTTGGCCACCTGTCCCCTCCCGCCGGGAAGGACCGGGAATGCGGCTCAGGGGGATGCCGGCGGGAGCAACGGGGGTGCGGGATAGGAGAGGGAAAGGGGGACGGGAGGGGGAACGGCGATGGGGGAGAAAAGGGGCGCCGGGTGCACTTCCCACCTCGAAGGGAAAGCGGGGAAGGAGAGAAGGAAGGAAGAGGGTCGCCCCGGCTCGGCGGGGTGGGGATAGGCGGTACCTGGCTGGCCGTGCCACGGGAGCTCCCGGCACCCACCGTGCCCGGGTCGCGTCGCGTCCCTTCCTTTTCTCTCCTTTCCCTTCCCTCTCCGCCTGGCGTCGCGTCCCGTCCCTTCCCGTCCCGGTGCGAAATGGCGGGGGACGGGCAGGGCTGGGCGGGCGCTGCCCAGGGAGCCGAGCACCGATGCACGGATGGACGGCGGCGATCGATGCGCTCGGCGCTCCAGCGCCCCTTGCGGCAGCGCCGGCACCTCCCTCCTGCTGCCGAGCGGGGGGCCGCGGGTTCGAGACCGCATCCGGCCACTCCCGTGTCCAGTCCTGGGATACTCACGATGAGGGAGACATGGAGCGCCTGGAGCGGAGGCTGCGGAGATTATTTAGTGACTGGAAGGGCTGGCGGTGTGGGGCTTTTCAGCCTCGAGAGGCACCCTCAGCCCGGTCTGTCGCTGTCTGCAAGGAGGGCTCTGAGCAGGGCCCAGGCTCTGCTCCGGGGGGCCCAGCAATAGCACCAGAGGAATGGGCAGGGACTGATCCCAGGAAGTTCCACCCGGGCAGGAGGAAAAGCGACTCCCAAAGATTGCCCTGAGAGACCGGGAATTTCCTTCACTGGGGATATTCCAGGGGCATCTGGACACAATCCTGTGCGCTGTGCTCTGGGATGGCCCGCTGAAGCAGGGAGGTGGCACCAGGTTCCCCACTGAGGTCCCGTCCAGCCTGACCCATTGTGGAATTCCGTGGGGCCAGAGGATGTGAGTTTGGGACCAGGGAGAGGCTTGGAGGAGACATTTGGGAAGAGTCTGTGCGGGAAGTGCGCGCTCGAGGGCGGTGAAGGGAAATGTGTACAATTCCAGCACTTCCTCACCGTTTCCCCCTTCCCTCACTGCCCGTTGGGGACCCGGGAGGGGAAGAGGCACAAGAGCCACCGTAAGGCTCGGGACAGGCTTGTCCTGAGGGGACACGTGGAGTGTCCGGACAGGCAATGCCCGCTTACACATACAGAGCGATTTTAACCATCATGGAAATGACAGCAGAGGCTTTGTGGAACTGCTGCGACACTTAGAAACCAAATAAAGTTGGTCAGCTTTCAAAAAAAAAAAAAATGCAAGGTTTGATTATTAGCTGTGAATAACAGTTAAACAGTGTTTAGGACTTTTAAACAAGTTAACAGATGCATAGTAAACCATGATTTCTTATAAAAAGGCTAAAACTGTAACTCTGTGTAACTGAAATACGGAATCATAGAATGGCCTGCGTTGGAAGGCTCCTTAAAGGTCATCCAGTCTCACCCTCTGCCATGGGCAGGGACACCTTTCACTATCCTAGGGTGCTCCAAGCCCTGTCCAGCCTGGCCTTGGACACTTCCAGGGACAGGAAACTCTGTATGATCCCCATTTCACCTCTCCCACAAATTTAGGTGTCAGTAACCTAGTAATTTTTGTGTTAAAGGTTATCGGTTTGGTTCCCAACAGCCACAATAAAAAAAAAAAAACCCTCACAAAAATCCATGTGACAGAGTAACATGAGATCATCTTGCAAATCAGGGTTATTAATTAGGCTGCCTCACATGAGCAGATGTAAAACCCAAAAGTCAGACTTGCTTTCAAAGAGCAAGTAGCCTGGTGGTAAAACCACAAGCTTGGGATGTGGGAAACCCTGAACCCACACAGCCACAGCTGGGATCACAAGAGTATCCGGAGAGCAGCTGCTGTTGGCAGAATCTTCTCCATGAAAACTTCAGGTCCTGATGACAGCTTGTGCTGTCCTATCTCCATAGGATCTCAGCAAAATGTGCAAACAATCCTTTTGCATGTCATGTGGAGGGAAAATGATTTGTTAGGATTCTGGAAAAAGCAGAATGCAAAGCTGGTTTTTTTTTGTGCACAGGTTTTGTTTATAAACATCTATTATGAAATTGCTTTTTGCTGTATTTGCATTTAATTTAGAAATACCTTCTTGTGCTTATGTGTGGAGTGGTTTGGAAATGAGATCAAATAAATGAGCTGATCAAGAATATTAAGTGCAAGCCCACTCACTGCGCTGATATGAAAGCTGGTGATAGTCAGTACAAGTGATGGAAAACAGATTCTGTGGAAGTTTTTTTCTATGAGTTACCATCTTAATTTTAGTGATTGTTTCCGTGGTGTAATTTGCACAGAGAATTCTGAACATGTGCAAAGATGATGCACACCCTCAGATCCCAGACCAGTGTGCTGCAGCTAAATACTTCTGTTAAGTTAAAGCATATTTTCAATTCAAAGGTTTCTTCACAATGGCAATAAAATACTCCAGTCCCTGTCTTCAGGATCCTCCATGGGTATGGAACATTGAGGGCAACACCAGTCACAGCTCCATACCCCAACAAGATGCCTCCCTTATGGTAACAAGCACTAGGCCAAGTATAATCGCACATTTACAGTACTCAGATTTGCCCATTCCTAAACGTGATACAATAAATTCAATGACATTTTCGCTTTGAGAATATAGGAGCATTCTTGACCTGTCAGGAGTTGCAGGCTGGGGGAGCAGGACATGTAAGATTCAGCTCCAGCCTGGGGATGAATAGTAAGCTTTCCCTGTTAACAGAGAGCATCGGACAAGCTGGGACAAGAGTTCATTTTCCTGTGGCTTTTCCTGGCATTGAACTCTATGCAAAGCAGATGCAAAGCCAGTGTAGTGTTAACACAGAAAGGTGAGTTTCGTGCAACTTCAGGTTTTCCTGCTGTGAATTAGGAATATTAGTAAAGGGAATTATTTTTTTAGATAGGCCAAGGATGGCAGTGATACCTACATTGCCGGACAGCAATGGATTCAGTCCTGGTCACATAGTGATGCTTCCCTGGGTTTAGCCAGAGGTTATTTGGGATCTGACAGCCCTCAGGTTTTACCTTTGCCTCTTCTTCCACCAGGAAAATTAAGACTTTTAAGGAAGTCCTGACAACTTCCTTCTGTTGCTGTCTTGTTGAGATCACCTACAGAAGATTTTTCATTTTAAATTCTATTTAGAATAGTACAAATGTGCTTGCAATTTTTTGTCTGCTGACACAGCAGGATACAATTATATTCCCCAAGATTTTTAACTCACTAACTCTACTCAAGACGGGATCTACACGACATTTATACAACAGCATACAGTGAACTTAAATGTATAAATATTTGCATCTGCAGATAGATAATTGCTCCATGTGCAATTTGGAATATGTGGGTTTATATTAAAATAAAGGCTATAGTTCTCATGAGATGGTGACTTTTGCACCCTGTCAAATTTCCTGGAGTGGTCTGGGGGGCTCCAGTAATTTTACATGTATAGATTGAAGTCTAACAAAGCTGAACTCACCCAGAATATGAATACAGCATGTATGGGCACACACTGAATGGGAACATGTATTGCCCCATCATTGCAAATCTCTTTCAAATTATCTGATGGACCACAAGAAATCCACAGACACTAAACCAAAAATTACATTTCAAACCCTCAGCTATGTAAAGCACGAGCCTTGGTCCTGCTCCTTTGGCTTCAGTTGCAACTTGGTTGGCCGCTACCCACTTTAAGCATAAGAATAGCACGAGGTCTTGCAAGCCTTTCTTCTTTTTTTAAACATGTAGGCACTAAAGGAAACATAGCTAATGTATTTTTTCTGCAATAACATTAGATTTGGCTTGGATATAACATGTTAAGATACATGGTATTTATGAATGGTTTGACTTTTGGTTTAATTCAGCTGTCTCTGACTTTTTGAATATAGTTCTGTACTAAAAATGGGGTGGGGAGAAAGGAACAGTTCCACTGTGAACTATTCTTTACAAAACTGGATGCTTTTGCCATCCCACTAATGTCATCTGGCATTAATTAACATAGCATCTCTCTAATTATATTGTCAGCATACAGCCACCAAATTAAAATACAAAGAGAATCATTAAAATTTCCCAATTTAACTTCAACATTTCTTTTAAAGCACGATTTTTCAACTTTTGTGTATGTAGGAAATCATCCAAAGCCCACTGAAGTTAATGGGTTTCATCCAATGGGGCCCAGAAATGTTTAAAAAAATCAGTGGGGTGTCCAAATTGCCTCTCTAAACTGATTCAATACCTCTTTTCTGTTGTTGGCACCAGCAGCTCAGCACCAAAAACTGAGAGTGCAGGGCTGGTGGCTTCTTCAGGGGAGTGAGGACCCTCCTGTGCAGAGGAAAAGAGGGCAGAAGTGGAAGTCCACCATCCCTCTGCTCCCTAAAAGGAACCCAAGGAAGAAGGACTTAAGTAGATCTCTGCTACCTAAGACAGCAATGGAAGAGCAGGAGGGTTGCCGCATAACCTGCTTCCATCCCAGGTTTCTGTGTCATGCCTTGATCAGCTGCCCCCTGATGCTCTCCTCGTGAGTTTTGTGTCTTTTTCTTCCAGTGGGGAGGGCTGTGGAGGAGAACTGGTGCCTTGGCAGAGTGTGTGTTCTCAGTCAGCGAGGGCTCAGAGGCTGTGAACAAAGCCTTGGGTTCCAGCTAAGTCCATCGTGCCTCAAAGCACCCTGTCTGTGGGCAAGAGGAATCCGTGTGTGAAGCTGATCCAGGCTGAGGCCAAGCCCAGAGTAAAACACTGGTTTGATTTTGCCTTTCGGCATGGCCTAGAGCTCAGTCCTGCTATCAGTGAATGGCATTGCTGCCACTTGTTTGTGCCTGGCCCTACACGTTAGCACTGTCTGCCCTTCAGCATCACTGACCTCTGCAGACATCCCTTGCTGTTATTAAAATCTTTGGGATCAAGCTGATTTCTACCTCACCAAGAGCTTCACCTCTCTGGAGTTTGGAAAAACTATACATCACCCTGAGATGATCAGAAACACATGGAAAAATATTAAAATGGTTCATAAAGAGAAAAAAAAAAAAAGAAATATTTTTTTTCTGAGACTTTTACTGCTGGATTTTTACTTCAGGGGGGAAAAAAGAAGATGCTTGTCAGCACTTCAGAAACTATGTTCCTTTTTCCACCTCAGCAGCCCTTTGCCTATTTTGCCTAGACCTGTTAAGCCTAGTATGTTGCTACAGCTCAGGACAAGGCATGGAGAGCTAATATTTTTCAAAGAAATAAAAAACGTTCCAGCAGCAGTAGCAGCTCACGTTTTTCTTGGACAGGATGTATTTCCCCAGCTCCCCTGGGAAACTTGAGGCAGAATCCCAGGGTAGCCCTTCTCACTGACTGCTGTGCTTGGGCATCAGCTGTTTGGGGAGTATGAGCCAGACTGGGAAAATCAGCCTCTGGAGATGCTGGACAACTGGAAGACTTAGGGAAGGCTGGAAGCTTCTGACCTCAGGATCCACAGACCTCTCAAAGCTTGGAGCCTGAAAAGCCAAAGGCACCCAGGCTTGCAGTTCAGGGAGCTGCCTGGTAGCTTTGAAGCAAGCAAGTAGTTTAAATTGAAATCACCAGTTCCACACAGAGAGACACAGAAAATTCCAGGTGGCAAATCTGTGTTTCTCCATCAGGGCCATCATCTGAGTGCAGTTATTTGCCATCAGAAGGCTGGTTAGCACAGGGCTGTGTTAATTCAGGGAGCTCTGAATGCAGAGGGCAAAGAGCATGCTGGGCTCATCCTACCTGGCCTTTCCCATGGAAAATGAGGTGCTGCCCCTTCCATTAAGATGTACATGTCTCTTGCTACGGTACTTTCGTGACTGTCAATGATTCTCATTCACTGCTATTCTGAAAGCTAAAATATGGAGTGGCATTTTTGGCCTGTCAAAGTAATGCAAGACTGTATTCCCTGTGCCCTGTGACTTCTGTGTTCATGCACACAGTGTCAGAATCTGTGTGGGCAGGGCACGTATGCAAGGCCACTACATGGAAGTGGTGGGATTTTACACGGGGAGAAGGGCAAGCACACACCCACATTCCTGGGCATGAGGAGCTTAAAACACATCTGGTCTCTGAGCAGATCATTCAGTGAACTGAAACTAAGCATGAATATACAAATTTTCTGCTCATTCCTCTTTGATTACAAAGCATATTCTGGCAGGTGGTAGATGGTCTAGGACAGCCCCTGCAGCCAGATCCTCCACCAGCATAAAGGAGTGAAGTGTGAGTAGAGTGATACATATGAAACTTCTTGCAGCCAGGTTTGGGCTTCACAAGGTTATATTTGGAACTAAGTTTTGGAACTTAAATGTGTGGCAGAGAGGACCCTTCCATCCCTGCAGTGGAAGACAGAGACATGTGACTAGGATAGAAACCTCTGGTGAGCTAAACTTTTCATTCCTGTTGCTGCCCAGGCACAAGGAGGCATTGGACAGTGGTTGCTTCTGAGTATGGCCAGTGCCAACCAGATTAATCATCGGTATCCCAAATAACCAAGCTCTTCTTGGCACAGCAGCTTCCACACTCTGCCAGAGCCATAGGCAAAAAAAAGAGGGCCCACACTACTCCTGCCTCTTCCCATCCTGGTCTGCTGTCCTCACTCCACCCCTGGAGCCAGCCTAAATAAATTATATGTGTTAATATATATGTTACATAATTTTATATCAATCTAATTTTTATTTTTTTTTTTTTTTGTTCTTAGTTTATGCCTCTGGTTGTTACTACCATAATAACTAAACAAACACAGGAAGAAACAATATCTGTCTGCAGCAGCAGCAGTTTGGTTACCTGCTTCCTCATACACACACACTCCAGGGCTAGAATTTCATGTCAAGAAAAGCTCACTGTACTCGAGGTTGCAGGTCCTGCTTTGCTGTGCAGTAATTCAGTTTTCATTCAGCTTCATTTCAGGAGACTCCACTGTCCATTCAGCAGCTTACACATGCAGAATTTTCTGGGAGTGGCTGCATTTACTCCAAACTTGAATTAGAGTAAGTTACAGCAAAATGCGTCTAGTGGGGGTTAATAAGTCCACAACAGCGTGCAGCCCTAGGAAGTGCATCCAGAAGTACTGCAAGAATCATCCTAGAATCTTAAAATCACAGAATGGTTTGGGTTGGAATGGACTTTAAGGCTCATCCAGTTCCACCCCATATCATGGGCAGAGACACCTTCCACCAGACCAGGTTGCTCAGAGCCCCATCCAACCTGGCCTGGACCACTGCTAGGGATGGGGCATATGAGCACAGCGAGAAGTATTGCTGAGGTGTAATACCTTTAGATGTTAAACTTCTGTTTAATACCAATGTTGGGATTTTTAGGATTGCTTGCTCCTGCAGAGGCAGCTAAACAGATCCTGACATAGAGTACCAGGGAAGGAAATGTATGTGTTTATTTTGGAGTGTTTGGATTATTGGATAGAAAACCTATAGGAAAATGGAAAACTTGCAGCAGTAATTTATTTCTAAAGGGAAGGGGGAGAAAAGTTAAGGAAATTCCCTCACAGCCTGCTTGGAGCCAGGTTTTCAGCTGGTGTAAATCTGAGGCTAGGTTGAAATTCTTGGAAGCAGCTCCTGTTCTGTACCAATAGAAGGCAATAGGGCAGTGGTGACTTGAGGCCCATCTGGAGCTGGCACTACCAGAATCCTGCATCAGAATCTGCCCAGGGTTCTGTGCTAGGATCAGCTCCAGCTCTCACCCAGAGTGGAGCTGTGCAGACAGGTGGGGGTCCCTGTCCCTTGTTACGTGTCAATAAACATGTCCCATGTCATGTGACAGCATCTTCTTCCTCCCACCAATCTGTCAAGACCCTCCCTGACCACATTAAAACACCACGTGAGCTTTGCAGCAATGATTCTCATTCTCTTGTTCTTAGGTCCCAGCTCTCACCAGCTCTGCAGACTGAGAGCATGTTCTTTGTGACCTCCTCAATACGTTTGCATTATCAGCTATTACATCTTTTATCACACATCATTGAATTTGATGCATCAGGGCTTCTGCACAGCTTGCCCCTGCTCTCTAGGAATTCCACAAATAAATCACTGCCATGCACTGCAAACTGTCAAAGAGTTGCTGACATGCTCTGCAGCAGAAAACTGGATAACCTTTGGCACCACAACGCTATTTTTAAGTGCTTTAATAAAGAGCTCCATTGTATTTGAAAATGTACAGCTATGGTGAGAGGAGTTAATGGTTTGCACATGATGCATCACACCCATGATAAAATTCTTCATCGAAAAGTTAAAAATCCCAAGCAGTAACCACACACACAAAATCATTAAGGATACTCTGTGGCTTGAAGCTCTTGCCTCTGTCTGAGCTTTCTGAGCAGCCTTTGTGAAACTGAGCCCAGATTTATAAAAGCCAAGCTTAATGATCCAGATGCTTTTCCACACTACGGGGTCAGAGCCTCGGGCAAAGGTTCCCCCCATTCACAGTCAGGGGTGGGGGACAGAAAGGGGTGCTGGATGTGTCCAAACAGCTGCCTCTTGGTTTTGTGAGTGGCCCAAAGAAAAGGACACCAAAGCATCTGTTCCCTGGGACAAGGCTGTGGTGTTTCTGCAAAGGGGAATTGACTGTGTGCTGTTTATAACCACCCTTGTGGTGATCAGCAAGTGTCTGTATGTTCTTTAAATAGACACATTACCCTAAGGAAACACCCAAGTCAGCACCTCTGTATCCTGCTGTGAGAGAGGAAACCTGACCTACAAGGCACCAAAATTTGCTGTCTCTTGGCTAAGGGGCAGAAATATTCTAGCTAAGGCCTGACTGCTGCTTGCTTTTCTTGGAGAGTTTGCTTCCTTCAGCTCTCACGGAAGTCAGTTTTACTCTGGGGTGACTCCAGTTAGAATTGCTCAATAATTACACAATTGGCAGTGAGAAAAGAACGAAGCCTCAAGGAACTGCTTCCTAAGTAAAGCAAGGATATGATCGAGTAATTGATCAGTTTATAGATCCTCATTTATTCTCACTAATTGCTGTTTAATATGGAAATATTTCCAAAATTTTGTCCCAGGAAATTGCTGCTCTTTTATCTGATGCTGAAGTCTGACTGTATGAATAACTCAAAACTAGACAAGACAAGTCACCAGGGAGTGTGTTAAGCAAAGTGAGGATAGAGTTGCAGCTGATCAGAAGAACAGAGAGGATGGTCTTCCTTCTTCCTCAGTGCCTGCAGAGGAAAGTTCTCTACCACAGTTTGCTAAACTGATGTGTTTCAAAGAGAGAAGCCTGAGAGAGGATTTCATCAATGTATACAAATATCTCAAAGGGTGCCAATGAGACCATGCCAGGCTCTTTCTAGTGGTGCCCTGAGACAGGATGAGGAGCAGTGGCCATACACTAAACACAGGAAGTTCCATCTCAACATGAGGAAGAATTTCTGTACACTGAGGGTGGCAGAGCCCTGGAACAGCTGCCCAGGGAGGGCCTGGAGTCTTCCTCTCTGGAGACATTCCAAACCCACCTGGACACGCTCCTGTGTCACCTGCTCTAAGGGAACCTGCCTGGGTAGGAGGGTGGACTGGGTGATCTCCAGAGGTCCCTTCCAACCCCAACTGTTCTGTGATTCTGTGACAAGGAATGTCACACACACACTTTTGGGGAATTTCTCTGAAATTCCCATGAAGCAGCACTGCTGGTAAAGCTTAGAAATCTCTTTGGGACCCAGGAAAGGAAGAAGACAGAGGACTGTGAGATCCCATTGTACATATGGTGTAGTTCACCAAAAATAAGACCCTGAAGACTTACCCCTGTCATCACCCTACAATTATGGGGAGGGAGTGACCGTGGAACACAGCTTTTAGGACACCATGGAATATATTTGACCTCCAAGCAGTTCTCAGAGCACCTTGTCATACATAATTAGTGAGGATGCTGGTGTTTATTTAGGGCTTGTGGTTGTGAAAATAGAACAAAGCAATTTGGGGGCTGGGGTGGGGGAAGGGCAATAATGAAGGCAGTAAAATAATTTCTCTGCTTTCTATGTTTTTTCTCTCAGATTTTCTATCACAAAATCAAATCAAACATCACCTTATCCAGTTATCTCACTTAACTCACTCTTTTTTGACAGCACATGCTGTGCAAGACTTTTTTGCTACCTTCCCTTTTGCCTACCATCCTTCCATTTGATTCTTGCTGTATCATCTTAAAGCTGGAAGATCTTACCATTTCAAACTGGTTTTGAGAGCCTGTTGTCAGACTGACAGAAGGCAGCAGGGAATGAGCTTACCTTGCTATTTTCCTCAACAGTTCTCTTTGAGATGAAAATTCCTTCTTGGCACATACAGTCCTAAATGAAAGAGCAATTTCTGACTTGCTTGCCTTTTGATTTTGTTCTTTAGTCTGCACGTGTCTCACAGATATTTCTACAGCCTGTGCTCCTTATGGGCCAGTTTCATCTTACCTCACTCTTCCATTTTTATCAAAGCCTTCCTTTTAACAGAGAGATGCTCTGTAGAAAAAGTTCAAATAAAAGTTTCCCTGAGCTTTGTGAGAGGAATCACCCTGATTTTTTTTTTTTTAATATGATGTTCAAGTCAGTGTTCTGGGTTCTATTTTTTTTTTTTTAATTTTTATTTTTATTTAAAAGAAAACTTGGTTTGGGCTAAAATTAATGCTACTTTTTGAAAACATAAACTCATTTAACATTAAGCTGAACTTTGCAGCTTCTGCTCAACCATTCCTTTAAGTGTGCATTAACAAAATATTTAGTGAAGGCAGAGAAATAATTAGTATCATCTGACATCACAGGCAGAAAAGGAGTTTGTGTGTGGCCAAACAGCACTATTAGAATGCATTACAGAAATCTAACTCAACTGACTCTCTTTAAGCCTGCTCTGCAGTTCCTTTGTTTCAAGGCAAAACAAGATAAAGACTGGTTAGGTGAGTAATAAACTTATATCACAGACATTAATATACAGTAATCAGATAGTAAAATCTTATTCAAAAAGCCTATTGTGCAAGACATGGTACAAAGACAGAGTTCCTGCCTGGCAGCTCCAAAAAGGCAAACGGGAGAATGAATCTATTTAACAGAAGATTAACACAAAGCATAGTAAAGTCAGTGCTGGTCTTTCCATGGACTTCCCTTGACTGCAGATCCCATATGCACACGTGTACATGTATGTCATGCCTGTGTTTGTAGATGCGCACATTTAACTGAGATGCAAGTCTTGCAGTGGTGCTTCATATGTGCAGCAGTGTACAAGGTCATAAACTCAGAGAATGGTTTCTGTTGGAAGGGACCATAGAGATCATCCAGTTCCAGCTCCCTGCCATGGGCAGGGACACTTTCCACTATCTCAGCTTGTTCAGAGCCCCATCCAGCCTGGACTTGGACACTGCCAGGGATGGGGCAGCCACAGCATCTCTGGAAAACCTGTGCCAGGGCCTCAGCATCCTCACAGGGAACAATTTTTTCCCAATATCCAAACTAAACCTGCTCTCTGTCAGGGTGAAGCCATTCCCCCTCATCCTGTCACTCCAGGCCCTTGCCAAGAGTCTCCATCTTTCCTGTGGCTTCCCTTCAGGCACTGCAAGGCCACAATGAGGTCACCCCAAAGCCTTCTCTTCCCCAGGCTGAACAATCCCAATTGTTCCCTCAGCCTTTCCTCCCAGCAGAGCTGCTCCATCCCTCTGATTGCCTTGGTGTCCCTGCTCTGGCCTGGCTGCAGCAGCTCCCTGTCCTTCCTGTGCTGGGCCCAGGGCTGGATGCAGCCCTGCAGGGGGGGCTCAGCAGAGCCGGGCAGAGGGGCAGAATCGCCCTCCCCTGCTGCCCTGGGGCTCTGGGTGCAGCCCAGCACGGGGGGGTTCTGAGTTGGGGTATGTCCAGCTCTCACCCACAGCACCCCCAGGTCCCTCTCCCAGGGCCACTCTCAATCTGTTTATCCCCAGCTTGGATTGATCCCAGGGATCACTTGGTCTTGTTGAACCTTATGAAATGTCCACGGGCCACTGCTCGAGCTTGTCCAAGTCCCTCTGGATGCCATCCCATCCTTCAGGTGTGGTAACAGACCACTCAGCTTGGTGGCATCTGCAATTTGCTGAGGGTGCACTTCATCCCTGACTGTACTGAAAAAAGAATCCACATTTCTCCTGGCAATGAAATCAACCCCTGTTGTGTTTAATTGCTGCCACTCTCCTGGAATGGGTTGGTGTCCTAACAGTTGTACTGTGACAGAAAGAGGGAATGAGGGAGGATCTATCTCGAGCAGAAATAGAGGATTACATTTTAGAAAAATGTGTAATAACAATGCAGAATAACAATGTATATTTTCATCCAAATAAGCTGTTCTATGAGGAGGAGAAGGAATTTCACTCTTTGAATTTTCTGGGGTTTAGTGTAAGCTGAGGTACTAAATTCCTACACTGAAGGCATGAGCTACAAAGGTTAAACCTAGTAAAGCACAGTTTTAGCAATGTGGGGGCAGGGTAAGAATGCATCTTTTCTCCCACAGTATTTCAAGAACCAGTTCTCACAAATTTTTGAAATATTTTGTGCAGCATTTAGTGAAGCCACATCAAGACTCCCTCCTCAGCCCTTAAGAGATGCTATTGTCTTTTTCAAACACACTTTTTCAAAGCATACTCCTTCGCTGCTAAACTCATGATAAAAACCAGTGTGAAAGGCACAGAGAATTTTCAATACATGAAACATTCCATTTGTGTGAAACTTGAGGATAGAAACCAGTGCCACAAAGTCTCATGAACAGGGGACAAGTTTTAAATGATGCTGAAGGAAGGTGGGTGCTCTCCCTCAAAAAGATTGACTGAACCCAGTGTGAAATGCTCCTGTCCATGAGAACTTCCAGTCACAGGGTTTTTTTGGCTTAGATTTAGCTTTCATTTGTGAATGCTTACTCCCCAGTTGCCCTTTGGTCCCTTATGGAGGATGCTGACTCCTACAGAAAGATCGCTGTACCTTTTACCCAAATCCTACCTCCCAGCCGGCTCCTAACTTTCCCTAACCTAGCAGGAGTAATCTCAGCCTCAAAACCCTACCCAAACTTCACCAAATAAATGTACTCTGCCTACCCAGCTCTCCTACTTAGTTTCAGTAGGAAAAATTCATGCTGCAGGTTCCGTATTGCTGTGTTTTATAAAGTTTTTACAATGTAAATGTACCAAGTCTTTGCCAAAATGTGCCCTACTTCTGACACAGCCACAAAAGTGAGGGGGGGAAATGCTCGGTGAATGGCACGCACTGATGGCTCTGAAATGTCTTTGTGTGAAGGAATTTCTATAAATTATGTATAAACCTATTTTTGTTCATTTAAAGGCATTTCTTCTGGTGGCTTATTGTCTCAGGCTAATGTACGCAGTTATGCCACCATCGTACATTTACAAATTGGGCTATGAATAAATAACAATTAAACTGTTTATACTTTCATTTTCAAATTTCACATCCTACTGGCACTGAGAATGTATAACTTGAAGGTTGAACCCAGGAATACAATAAGGGAAGGATGCACATGGCTAAGCCTTGGGTTTATAACATCTTGCTTGCAGATATTTCCTTTTGCATCTAACGGGAGGCGAGGGAAGACCCATGTTTCAGTTTATCTGAACCACCAAAGTTTACAGAGAAGGAAAAGAGTGGGTGGGAGAAGAGGAAAAGGGAGGGGAGGCTGAGGGGAAAAAAACCAATTCAGCTGTTGTCTATCTATATTCTAAACACAGAATCCTCTGATCCACTGATATGTCATTCATACCAGCAATTTGATACCTTGAAAATATTTTGCATGGGGCTGATGATGTTATAGTTTCCCTCCACCTCCTTTAACAAACAGGGCCACAGGATGATTTTCCTCTTGTAGCCTGAGTCATTTCCTCTTCCGTCGCCCGGAGCTCTTTCAGCTACAACTGACAGCAGCCATCTCTCCATCAGGGGAGCCCTCCAAGTGTCCCTGCCCGGCTGCAGCTCGCAGGAATTCCGCATTGCTCTTTGGGGAAGCTGTTGTGACACTTGCCAGGGTGTCAGCGGAGTTATTGTGGTTGAACTGCCCACGTGGACACTCTTATTCTGCCTTTTTTTTTTGTGGTTTGATTTGATCCAGTTCCAAACGAGCCTATGCTAAAGCCACATGGACATATCTACATGGAAAAGTAGCTTGAAATAGCTTGTAAGAGCTTGTATTCTTCCAATGTAGGGATGGTTATTCCCACCCTAATTACCCTTTGGAATTGCCTACTGAAACCTTGGGTAGTTTTATATAAAAAATTGTTTCTATTATCTCTTTTATACTACCAACTGCAAGCAACCCTACCCAGCTATATAAAATGAGAACTTCCCTGATTACCCTTTTTCACGAGCATTCTGAAATGCCTTGAGTGAGTGATATTTTATAGATTTACTGGAATACCACAGATAAGACACAGATCTTTTTAAGAAAAGATCATGCTGATGAGACGTTGCTATAGAAATACTTAAAATATAAATGGCCTTCATTTAATAAATAACTTCAGCTATTGTGATGGAGAAAAAAAAAAAAAGACAGAAACTTCCAGGTGTTTTGGCACTTCAGGCTAAGCCTGGAAGCAGTGGGGTGATAGGTGCAGGTAGCAGGTAAGGAGAGCCAAGGTGTGAGGCAACAGCATTTCATCAGGCAAAGCTGGAGGAGCCAGGGCAGAGGCAGTGCATGGTTAATGAGAGCTTGGAGCTTCTGGGGCATGGTCAGAGGAAGGGGTTTGGGCTTAGGAAGGAGTGGAGTGTGCTGTGGGGAAAAGGGCTTTGGAGCGAAGACAATCCCAGCAGAAGGGAGTGGGAAGTGGGGAGCTGGAGGGCTGAAAGGCTCTGGAGGGGTAGAGCAGGGACAAACCTTGTGGCAGACAACCAGAACAGAAGTACTTGTGGCTGGGAGGTGCAGGAGGGCTCTGAGATGAGGTGGGTGCGAGCAGGGACGTCTTGGACAGCTGGATTCACCATGGATGTACTCCTTCCCAGGCATTCCCAGTTACACCTGGGGTCTAACAGGGGTCAATTACCTTCACCTTCCTCATCTTCACGTTTGCTGTGAGGAAGGCAGGAGCTCAGCTTAAAGCTCTGTGCTTGCTGCTGCTGGGGCCTCTTTGAACTCCAAGGATTTTGGCAGCAGAGCTGACAACCCTGGCTGCTGCAGGTCCTGGGGAGCCTTGAGGGGTTCAGGGCCTCCCCCAGAGCTGTGTGAGTCACAGACCTGCTTGTGAATGACTTTTGAATTCAGAATTGAACACGAGTTCAGCTAAAAGGAGTAAAAGGAGAGCTTTATGTGCTGGGAAACCACTTCAATCCAAGGGGATTCAGGCTGTGAGATCCCCAGAACACTCCCTCCAAGGACAATGTCCAAAGAGTGATGCAGATGTTTCTGTCCACAGACCCAAAGAGTGAAATCTCTGTCCCACAGGGCTGGAATTGTATTTACAGAAACTATAGGGACTTCTGAGCAACAAGTTAAATGCTGCTGCTGCTGTGACTGCTCAGGAGTCCACTTACTCATCACTGTATTTGGCAACATCTTAAATTACTTATAATAATTTCATTTAGAGCATGGAAAACCTTTAGAGAAAGGACTGAATGATAAGGTCCTTTGAGTTTGTTTTATGTTGAGAGCTTTATTTTTTAAGAACCTAGGTTATGACATTTTTTAAAAGCATTTGTCTGTGTATCAAGCCTTTACAAGAGTTGGGAGGGAAAAGGAAGAACAACAGACATTTCATCCTGAAACATAAAGGAGTCATGTGGATCTTGGCTTAGTTCAAGTTAATTTCTACTTAGGTGATAAATCTATTTTTCATAGATTTGTAACTTGGCTATAAAAGCATATTTGAAGCTTTGAATATTGGCAGTCAAAACTTTCAGGTCAGGAGATTATTTTTAGCAATATTTTATTAAAAAAAAAAAAAAAAAGAAAACCATAAAATGTTGTTTTTAAGTCTAGAAAGTTAAAGGGAGAGTTTTAAAAAGTATGGGTTGGGTCACATTTTGACACCCGTGTTTGTTTTATTTTCCCTTAAAGAAAAGAAACAAAAATCCCGTCCAACACGCTTCCACCCTGATAGATAATAAAAGACATTTCAGATTGATCCTTTTAAAAACTGCCCACAGGCTTTTTTCATATCCAAGAGTAAACAGTCCATCTCAACTAATAACCCATAAAAAGCTGAAATCAAGGGACTAGTGTGAATTTTAATGGGTGGGTTAAATGAGCAGATCTTCAGCTTGTGCAGATCGTTGTAACTCTGGGAATGGCAACAGCACTACATCAACCAGCACTCGCTGGAGATGTGGGTGGTAAATATACACTAGCCTCCCTCCCTCCAAACACGTGACTAATCCAGCAATACTGAGGCAGTAATTAAGGTAATTGATACACCGGAAGGAATGAAGACCCAATGAGAGGAGACCAGTCAGCTCAGCATGCCACGTACAAAAAGCATCAGGACAATTTTGGCCACATGTTCTGGGGCAAACACTTCGCCACAGAATCCTTCGTTTCACAGTTTCCTTCAGCCTCAAAATTACAGAGGGGCTGAGTCAATCCTGCCAGGATCTGAGTTAGTGGCTCCAGGGAGAGCAGGAGCTGAGCCACTGGTACAGCTAAGCTGGGGGACAGAGAAGGTGTGGAGCAGACAGAGCAAACAGGAAGGCTCATTTCTGGCCTTTCACTCACACCCTCTTGTGTGTTTTGTGCTGCACAGTCTCTCTACTGTGATTTAGGCTCCCTTTAACACTGTGGGCCAAATGCAGCTCTGGCTGCCAGGGTTCACCTCTTTGTGCTATCCCTGTATGGAAAAGGGGTGTCCTAAAAGAGCAGCTGCTATTTAGTTGACAAGAAGAGAAATCCAGACTTGGTATAAAGATGATTCATCCACCTGCTCCCAGCTCAGACCAAGAAACTCTTTAGGACATTGTCTGGGCCAGACCTAAGGCACCCCCTGCAATGGAACAACCCCTATGAGACCATTTTAGAGAAGTTATGGCTTTAAATATTCTGGAGCCAAACTGATCCCAGCCCTGCAAAGTTTGGAGGGATCAGAAAGATCACTTTGACAGATTTTACTCTCACCACGGGGTCTGTTTTCAGTTCAGCCCATCTGGGCCAGATGATCTAGTTCTTCTGAGGCGACCAAATCAACATTTAAAAGCAATTCTCATCCCAAAGGAGGTCTTTGAGTTTATCTTCAGATGTTTCACATCCAGCGGTGACTTGTAATCCCAATTACTACCTTAGTCTCTGTCCCTCCACCACTGCTCCTTCCACCCTCATCCTTCCTTGCTCTCCCTCCCCTGCCTCCTTCCTCCTGCGGCTGGGTCCCCCCCTTTGGGCTGCACACACCCTCCTAATGATTTCTGCACATCTTCCAAGCACACATCCTTCCTACAGCGTGTCACAGCGCGCACCTCCCCTGCCGAACAACCGGCCTTTTCTTCCAGCTGCTGTCCAGCGGCTCGGTCCCAGCACCTCGCCACAGCCCAAAATAGAATAGAGCAAGGAGGGGGATGGCTGGGCAAGGTTTGGGCTATGCTGGGCTCAGTTTCACACCCAGCAAAGCCGTGGGGCAGCAGCTGGGATGTTCGCAGCCTGTTTGCAATTAGCAAGGTAGCTGTGCTGGAGGAGGTGGATGTATGCTTTCACTTAAAGGTAGGGCTCTGCTAACACCATTTAGGGGGAGAATCTCACCACTCAGCTATTTCAGCCGGGCTTTGAGCTGCTGCTGGAGCTCTTTCAGCTCCAGGCTAGGTATTATATAGTCCCCCTCGCTGCAGAATTGGAGCACCTCCCAAGTATTTGGAAACAGAAGTCGCAGTAACAATCTCCCTTTCTTACTTGGCAGCGAGAGGGAGAAATACTTGGCGTAACTTATGCATTTGTTTGCATATTGGTGGGTGGGATAAAGTTATTTGTTGATGTGTATATGGGAAGAATTAAATCTCAGTAAGCTGAAAATATTTTAGCATAAGGAAACATGACTTTAGAGGCAGTTTTCCACGTACGCACAGTGCAGCTCAATGAGCTGCCTTGTGTCCCCTTGTGTTCCCTAGGTTTTGCCCAGAGGGCAAAGGTGTGGCCAAGGCAACGATCTGGAGCTCATCGTTCTTGTTAATTAGCTAATGGGGTCCCCCCAGCATGAAGATCTTTCTGTCCCTTTCTTGCTTCCAGAGAAAGCCACAGCGCTGCTTTGGAAACACTTCTGTGCTCTGGAAAGCCTTTTGAAAGGGCCGAGCAGCCCACCCACGTGGCACAAACACCAATTGTTTGTTTGGACAAGTCTCTCTAATGGAACATTCTTCACCCCACGCCCTCTGTCACCCAGACAGGGCCGACTGCCCTGGGATGCAGTTCCTATCAGCAGCTCACTGCATGGATCCCAGATATGACTGTACACGACGTGTACTCATCAGCTCACACATCTGTACACTGAGGGAGGACACACCTCACAATGAGGTCAGCACGCTGCTGAGAAATACAGCTTGAACCTTCAAGGGTTACCAACTTAGCAGGGATCAAGCCCAGAAGGTGACTGAGCCTGGAGAATCAATGGGAAACGATGAAATTGCTCACAGATCGATATTGGGAGGGGAGGGAAAGGGTGGAAATGGAAGAATTTAATCCCTTTGCCTGCTATAAATATAAACTGGAGGCAAATATGGTGGGCATAAATAAATGTGAGGAGAAATAGGAAAGCTGGAATCTCTTCTCTGATAATTTTTGCTCTCTGAAAACAATCTAAAGATATAGGATGTACTCCAGGACTGAGTGTCTGGATGTATTTATCAGGAAGTTTCTCAGCTGGAAAAGGATAAAGAGCAAGGGGCTTTTTCTGTCTGGATGTGTCCTTGAAGAGAGTAGATAACCTTATATTTACTTCCTTTCTGTCCCTTGTTTAGGCAAAAATGAAAGGCATTGTTTCCTATTGTTGTCTTGTTATTAACTAATTTCTCAACAAATATATGGAATTTAACATGCACTGCCATGATACTGGCATTGTTTTAGTTCTTGAAGCTTCAGATTTTCTTGTGAAATGCCCCTGGAATAATGCAAAACTTTGGCAGAAGGAGGTCTGTAAGTAATGCCTGTTCTGGACTTATAGGCCTGAAAAAGCCAAACCTGCTCCTACTCAGTGTGAGTTAATTTAGGTGGTGTGGAGCCATCTCCCAGCCTTTGGAAAGGTGTGGGGTGCCACCCCACAGGAATGTTCCTTGTAACACAGTGCCCTACAGACAGGTGATGCAACAGCTGAGGTGCTCCTGGGATGCTGGATGTTAATTTGCCTCTGTTGCAACCTGTCCCACTCAGCCTGTCTAGCTCCTTGTCCCTGTTGCCGCAGCTCCACTCACCTCCCCAAAACCCAAACCTGAGGTTTCCCGGTGGGTGTCTGCGTTCCCACACCTGACCTAAAATAGCTTAAGCCTCCCATGTTGCCTCCTTTGCTACCCTTTTGCCACACAACCAGATGGGTGAGCTGAAGGTGCTTTTGTGTGTCCCAAATCGTGGCTGAGCAGCCAGGGATGAATCTGACCCGGCAGCCTCTGTATGGTCACGTGCAAGCTGCAGCACTTTGAGCTCATTAGAGCTTTTCCTCATACTGTCAGTGGCTCTCTGAAGAGCTTTCTACCATTTTCAGAGTATGATTTATTGACCCCGCACATATTCCAGTATGGTACATCAAGGTTTGGCTACCTGGTCTTACATTTCTCTTACATTTCTTGATCATTTCTCCAGGCACCTCCAGAGATTCACTAATCAACTAATCCTACCCTCTGCTCAAGGCAGGATCAGGCTGCCATGTCCATGTCCAGCTAGATTTTGAATATCTCCAAGGTCAGAGACTCCACAACCTCTTTGGGCAACTTGTTCCAGCATTTGATCACCCTTCCAGTAAAAAAGACTTTTTCTGTTTATGGTAGATTCTCCCATATTTGCCTTTGCCATGTTCCTGGGGAAAAGCCTGGCTCCATCTCCTTTATATCCTCTTGTCAGTTCTCTATACACATGGATAGAATCCAGCAGGCCTCATCAGCCCAACACTCTCAGCCTCTCCTTGTGGGACAGGTACACCAATCCCTTAACCACCTTACTGGCCTTTTGCTGTATTCACTCTGTATTTCCATGTCTCCCTAATGCTGGGAGACCCCAGGACTGGATCCGGTGCTCCAGACACACCTCAGCAGTGCTGAACAGAGAGGAAAGATCACCCCTTTGAACCTGCTGGTAGTGCTTTTTGAATGCATCCAGGGAGGCTCTTGCCTTCCTTGTCTTGGCAGAATGCTTCTTTTTGAGACTGTTTTCTGCTAGCAAAGGTGTACACCCAAAATACACAGGAAAAATGAAACTACTGTAATTTTCCCTTCTTGTCACTGAAGCACTACGGTTGTCACTGGACTTATCAGGAATAGACTGTGATTCATGCCCACTGGCAAACACACACAGATCCTACGCAATTCTGCCACAATCAGAAAATCCCTTCCATGGCTCTGGGCTGCTGGCACTCTTCTGACTATCATGATTAACACCAGCCACCAGAAAACACCCGTACCAGGGCTCCTGAATTATGAGATGTAAACAGCCTCATGTGGATTACTGGAGTTATACTGGAAAGCTTCTGGCTGTCCTGCAGAAAGGTTTTGAGCTGCTGGGCACAGTGACAGCATTCCAGTACCCTCATTTCAACACTTCCACTCATGCAGGTAGCATGTCTCCTGATGAGAGACCCTTACCTTGCAATTGTCTTTAGCATAAACTAGAGTAAGGTAAAAGCAAATAAGAGCAAAATAAGCTCAAAATATAAGCAATCCAAAATCCATAACATTTTGTAAAGATTTGTGAAGCCAGAGGTGACAAAAAAGACAGAAAAAAAACCTTTTATCATGTGATGAAATCCTTAATTCCTCCTCCTCTCCTCCTTCCCCCTTAAGCTGATAAGCTGTAGATCCACTCTTAACCCACATGGTCAGACTGGATCCCTGTGCACACTCCTGCCTTCAGGCAGCATTTACAGCTGGTGGAACCACACCAGCTCTGTAGTTTCACCTTTGTGTGGAATTTGTGTGGGAATTACTCAGATTCAGATCTCACGCTTCTCCCAACTTGGCCCTGCCTCCTGGTTTCAAACCTCATCTCCTGAAACTGTACCTTTGTTTTTTTCGAAATACCAATCCCTGTGCAAGGCCTGATGTATCAGAGCTGTCTCTGAGGATATGTAAAACACCTTTTCTACCTGACAGGACCAAATGCAAATACTCAGTGAGCAGCATTTCCCTACACTTGCACTTATTTTTCACAGGAATATGCACATGGCAACCACACTGAGGGCAGATACCTGTTTGAGAGACATCCTGGCTGAGATTTCACGTGACAGTGATTAGTTATTTCAGACAACAACATGCATGGGAAAGCTGAGCAACCAGTTCTTGGTTTGGGGATGTTGTTTGCAGCTGCACATCGTAAATTTGCCAGGACAAATCAAAACTAGTGTTACACATCCTAAATTTAACACTGGTACCTCCTTGTTACCACTTGTGTAAAGTGGAACCTTGTTTTACCCCCCCTTCACACGTCTGCAGTGGCATGACTGGGCAAGATGCAGAGCAGCTTCCTCTCTTGAGGAATTATTATTATTATTATTATTATTATTATTATTATTATTATTATTATTATTATTATTATTATTAATAATAATAATAATAATAATAATAATAATAATAACTTGAATAGTGCTTTTCATCCATGAGGTTCCTCAGTAATGTTAATACAACTAGCTAACTTAATTTTCCCTCCTCCTTCCCCCTGAACATGCACAGAGCAGGCAAAATGAGGTGCCAAAGGAAGTGTGAGAGGCCCTGGCATCCATCCCTGAGGCCGCTCCCTCTTCGAGAAAAGTGACACAAGACCTCCCTACAAGGCCCCACTCCTCCAGCTCAGTGTCCTGAGCACCTCTGAGTAGCAGCTTTTGTTCTTTATCACCCAAGGCAAACAGCTTCTGGGAAGGGACACACTCCTGTTTACCTTTGCTCTGTGTGCCACCACCAGCGCTCCCCAAAGCCAGGCAGGCAGGGAACAGGTGCCAGGGTTGTGTGTTTGAGTCACCCTCGGTATAAAAGCTGACTCATAATTGCAGTGAAGGTAGAGTCTGCTTTCAGAGCTTTGGGGAGAGATGTGAAAACTGATTGTCACGTTAAAGAAAGGCTGTCAGCCTTCTTTGTCTCTAAGGAAACAGGGTTTGACAGTGAAAATGGATAATGATATCATTTCTGAAACATTTTTTAGAGTTTATGACTCCTAGACTTTACACAAATCAATTAGGCTTCTCTATGCAGCCGCTACAGAAACACATCTAAAAAATACACATTTATGGAGGAAGTCTCTCAGTTGTCCTCAGGGGAAAAAAATTTGCATTTAAGTGAATAGAAGAGAACAGGCACAAAGACCACCCCTTTTAGCTTAGATTGAAGTCAGAGCTGATCCCAAGCTATGTCAGGCACAGGTGAGTTTTCAATATGTTTCAGTAGTTCATGTTCAGGCATTTCTGCACAGTGTGTGCCCTGTTTGCTTTCATTACTGAGGATGGTCTCCCAAATTTAGAGAAGATTCTTTCTTTACTAATGAGCGAGGAGGGAAACAAAGTAGAATGGACTTCTCAGGAGGCAAATGAACCTGGCAAAATGAGAGACCTTTAATTTCTGCAACATGAGGCCTTTCCTACCTTTGGACTAGCAGCACTTCTCTCCACCCCTTTCCCTTCTCTGCAGCTGGGACCGGCAGCTGGAGTCCAGCTGGAAAGGTCATCGCTGCATTAACCCCTGCCGGGCTGATTTCCTGCCCTTCAGACCGAGGGGATCCTGGACTGGGAGTATCTCACTGTACTTTGGTGAAGGACTGGGGATTTCTGACTCTAATTTGGTGGAGGAGTTCTAAATGACCACCTGCAGAGCTGCATCCAGCCCTGGGCCCAGCACAGGAAGGACAGGGAGCTGCTGCAGCCACTCCAGAGCAGGGACACCAAGGGCATCAGAGGGATGGAGCAGCTCTGCTGGGAGGAAAGGCTGAGGGAACAATTGGGATTGTTCAGCCTGGGGAAGAGAAGGCTTTGGGGTGTCCTCATTGTGGCCTTGCAGTGCCTGAAGGGAAGCCACAGGAAAGATGGAGAGAGACTCTTGACAAGGGTCTGGAGTGACAGGATGAGGGGGAATGGCTTCACACTGACAGAGAGCAGGTTTTGATTGGATATTGGGAAAAAATTGTTCCCTGTGAGGATGCTGAGGCCCTGGCACAGGTTTTCCAGAGATGCTGTGGCTGCCCCATCCCTGGCAGTGTCCAAGGCCAGGTTGGATGGGGCTCTGAACAAGCTGAGATAGTGGAAGGTGTCCCTGCCCATGGCAGGAGGGGTTGGAACTGGATGGGCTTTAAGGTCCCTTTCAACAGAAGTCTTTCTGTGATTTTATGCTTTTGGCCCATCCAAAACGCAGGGAAGAGTTTATGGCCAATCCTAAGGGAGCTTTACAAGCTAATGTGCCTGCACAGTACTCTTACATAGCACATTATCCAATTATCAATCACTATTTTTAAACAAAGGAAATAAAACTATCCCCATTGTATAGAAATATCAGGCACAGGAAGTTGTATGTAAACTTCTTAAATGGACATAAACATCTCTGTTAGAGCTGCAGTCAGGACCCAGGTCAGTGCTGTAACCTCTTGTTTCTCTCTGCTGGGTGTTACTTCAGATATTTCACAGACAATTTCAGAGGCTAGATTTTCTAAATGTTGCAGAAGAGCACCATGATTACTCAGAAGACAAGAGCAAAAATACAAAGTCACATTCCCTCTTCATTACCTCATCAAAAATGCACTTGAGAGGGCAGTATCTACTCCCCACCTGGTTACACACCAGGTAACTTCCCAAAAGGGATCAAAGAGTCCTGCCAGGGAGCACATCTGCAGCAGAACAATACAGTTCTGGTGTAGCAAGAAACACTTCCTCTCACTACGATGGTTACGCTGGATCAGTTCCCTGGGAGACAATCTAATCAAGTGATCAGTTTGATCAGAGGTTTCTATGAAGGTTTTATATGCTCCTGTCTGGTGAGAACAGTTTACTGCCAGCCAAGTTCTGGCATGTTTGAAAGATTGAGAAATAACAGATTCCAGTAGCAACAATTCAGAAGAACTTCTGCCAGCAAAGGCCCAGATCCTACAATCAGAAGCAGGCAAGCAACCTCCTACACCTACAAGCCACTGTTGATTGAAGTGAAACTTTGTGCTTTCTTTGACAGTTCTTGCCCATGAGCTCCCTGTTATGAAGCTGAGCCAAAGGCTGTACCTCCCAGCCACGGACAGATTCCCAAGGAAATGGGAAGGCTCTAGGGGCAGGTTTCACACCATGCACCTGTATTCCAGCCCCACCTGAACTGTGTGTGCCCTTGGCAGAACAGGAGGCACCTTCCTAGTATCTCCCAATGAGGTCTTCCTCAAGAATGACTGCTCCCTGTTTTCCTTTCCCTTGCTTTCCTTGGCTTTGTGCATTCATCAAATTGTCTCACAGAACTCCCTCCTTGCTGGTTTTCATCCAGTCTCCTCCTGCATCTATTGCTGTTTCCACAGTCCTGCTAAATACTTGGAGATTATCTGGAGACCACACCAGTCTCTTGCCCTACGGCATCACCCCCACCTTCATTACTACCATCTTTCATGCCAAACAGCAGGATTTCTCCTATCATGGAACATCCCACAGGCAGAGAATCAAGTATTTCACCTCCAGTGCTTAAAAACTTTGTCCCATTTTGTTCTCTACTCTTCCACCATTGTGGTGATGGGCTGAACAATGCACCTGACTCAACTAAAAAAAAAAAAAAACCAAACAAAAAACCTGGGGAAGTTGAAATCTAGACCTGCAGCTGAGATGACCCCTGCAAAGCAACAGTAACAAGAGTAGCAAGAGCTAAAAACCAATTGGACTTATCCAACCTTGTGGATGTCCAAAGAACTGACATGATTTTGCCTAAAAGTAAAGGTCACAGATTAGTTCACCATTAGTGTAACACCAGAACCTCCACAGTTTTGGCAGCTCCTCTATGGAACGGGAGAGTCACCACAGAGCATCCCTGAGCTCTATAACCTTCCCCTCCAACTGCATCAAGCTCTCTGGGAAACATTAGCATGCCTAAATTTAGCAGCTTTGGTGCTAAACTGAGGGCTCAGGCATGTCCTGCTGAAGTCTCACTGAGGAGGTTCAGACTCTCACTCCAAAGAAAATTTACCTTATGGATTTTAGGAAGCATGTGTTCTTTTATTTTCTCAGCCAGTATATGTAAATTAGGCATAAACCAGAACTTTAAATGAGTACAAGTCTTTGCACCATATCTGTTCACAGCTGCCAACTGTGAAAGTGCCAAGTGTTTGTCCTGGACTGCAATTAAAAATGAAACCAGTATAGTTAGAGGAGAGCAGGAGTTTCTGTGTGGATATGTGGGAACAAACCACTTATTTCCAGCACAGCTGTCCCTGGGAGAAAACCACTTTCTGCTACATCACCAAAGGAGAACCCATCCGCTGGTGCTTATTATGTAACTTGGAAGCACTAAGATATCTGTCAGAAATACGGGTGTGACTCCAAACCCTCTGCAAATTCGGGGAAATTCAGCTCTGTAATGCCTCTATCTGGGCAATTCCCTCTGGATAGGCAAAGTCCCCCTAGGTCCTGTGCAGCACTGAAAACACAAGCACTTAGCACTCATTCTAATGGCCCTGGGATGATTTCAGCCGAGCACTGCAGCGTGATTTGAGCTCAGCACCCCCTGAATCGATTTTCCACGGTCTATAATCTTTGCTGTAAACAGCCTGCTCTGCAACTAAGGAAGCAGAAAGGGTTTTAATGCCATCAGTTTCACCCTCAATACCCTCACATTAAGCTCAAAGAGCTGAAAGGATTTCATATGATTTGTTCCAGACTTGTATCAGACCCTACATCAAGGCACCTCCCTTGTTCTAGACCACCATGGTGGCCTCTCATGTTTGGCTCTTTGCAGGACCAGCCCTGTGTTCGGCATAAATTAAAGCAGCTGGAGGATTGCATCCAAAGGAGTGGGGAAGCCCTCTCAGGGTAACCTCTGCCCTCCCCAGGCTTGGCATGTGCCCATGTTGGGAGCAAGACAGAAGTTCCACAGGCTGCTTTACCTTCGCTTCCAGCACAAACCCGAAGGAAAGCCAGTTCTGCCGTGTGATGTCCCCTTTGAACAGCTGCACAGTCTCCAAGGGGTCACGGTGCTGGGGAGGGGTGAACTGCTCTCTTTGTTTCTTATATCCACCCTGCAGTCAAACATCCATTCTCTTTTTAGCCATCCAAACTATAACAAAATCTCCAAAGGCATTTTCCCAACCTTCACCCCCAAATAAACCACACAAGAGGATGCCACAGGGTGCTAGAAAGACTTTGAAGTCCCCATGAGAGAATTTTCTGTGACATTCCCTCCCTTATCATGCCTAAATTATGCTTCTAAAAAAACAACAGCGTAAGAAAGATAAGCCATAACCTCTTTTTGCTTCATCTCCGTTTAAAACTGAAGCCTGTGAAAAGCTGTAGTTAAGATCCGACATAAATAAAAGGAGTTGCCAGTTGGGGTTGAACCACAACATTGGGCTATCTTTAAAATCACAGGTAACATCATAAGCAAAAGAGCATTTAATAAATGAGAAATCATCCCTGCAATGCTCCAAAACCTCAGAAGCACAGCAGGTTTTCCATAACTTAAGATAGGGGGGTGTCTTCGGTATTGAGTACTCTGAAATAGTAACTGTGCAAAACCCCTGTGATGCAGCAGATGATGAAGACTGCTGACTAGAGTACCACTGTCATCATGTGATAGAAATCCCGGAGAAATTTCTTTCTGACAGAACAGTCCCCACCTCTTTTTTTTTTTTCTGTCCTTCTGTAGCATCTCTTTGGAAAGAAAAAAACTGCCCAAGTGGCCACTGTAGCTACTGAGAAAGAGTTAGACTAAAAAGGACAAAAGGTCGAAGAACAGAGAGCCAAATGTGAAGAAACAATGTCAACTTTTGACATTACACATAGTTCTGCCTTATTTTTTAAAAGTCTGCAGTACCAATGTTTAGATTTCAGAAGTCCTCAAAAACATTCAGTGTTTGGATCTCAGGTTCTGGTTTGAATTAACTCTTATTTTCAGGCTGTTTTCCCTTACCATTGGTGTAAGTACATCTTTTTGAAATGCCTGATAATGATTAGCACACATTTTTAATTTTTTTAATTTGTTCATTTTGTATGGATATGAAAAACCCTCAAACCCTAAACCTTCAATTGAGATCAAGGAAATGTCTCATTAAAAGAAAAGAAAAAAAAAAAGAGAGCGAGAACGGGTTTTTGCTTCCAGAGTCCTAAGTCTAGCTAAGCCTAGCAATTATTTTATTTTGGTACATCATGAAACAAAAAGCAGTATTTCTAAATGACCTGAGACATTTAAATTTTTACACATGTTGAAATTTTTTCTGGTGAGCTCAGAAACCAGGCCCTGCCCCCACCACTTCGTTGGAAGGATGGAAGGGAGGGAGGAAGGAAGGAAGAGAGGAAGGAAGGAAAAGTCAGCTTGGCTTTTCCTGTGATACAAAGCAAACCAAGCAGAAGAACTGAGTCTGATTCTACAGCTGTGAGAGCCTCTGTGCTGATGAACAAGCTGTTAATGGGCAGAAAGGGGGACACCAGACGTGCTTCCAGCAGCACCTCACTTCTCTCACTGCACCCTTCACAGGGAGAACAGAACTGGCACCGTGCAGCACCTTGGGATGGTGTCCAGACTCAACGAGGCTGATTTTTTGTTGCAATCTCTTGAGAAAAAAACCTGCAGAATAACATTTTGCATCCTCACAGGTGGGCTCTTCCAGCAAAGACTCGTGAGGTGCTGCTCACCCAAACTGCTTCCCAGGGGCAGATCGTGGAATGGCCTGGGCTGGAAAGGGACCTCAAAGATCATCACATTCCATCTGCTGTGGGCAGGGACACTTTCCACTATCCCAGGTTGCTCCAAGCCCCTTCCAGCCTGGCCTGAAACACTGCCAGCGATGGGGCAGCCACAGCTTCTCTGGGCAACCTGTGCCGGGGCCTCACTACTCTCACAGGGAACAATTCCTTCCCCATACCCAATCTAAACCTGCTCTCTGTCAGTGTGAAGCCATTCCCCCTTGTCCTGTCAGTCCTGTGCAGTGGGTGTTCCCCACACTGTGCAGCAGGGGAAACCGAGGCACCACAGGCTCAAATCACTTGCCCACAACAACAACACAGTAAAGCTGCAACAGCCCAGCAATAAAGCCCACGAGTTATGAGATAATGATAGGAACTGTCATTTTCTAATTTTTTCACAGTTTGATGAGGGATAACACATTACAGAACAGCAGCTGTCCCTGTCATATTGTTAGCCTTCACTTTTTGGATGTGTGAACACTTTACTGAAGCGGTTGGAAAGTGCTGAGTTTTGTTTCTGAGTCCCATGCCTGTGTATTCTTCTTGCAAATGCCAGCTACAAGGTGTTGTCATAGTGAAGGCTGAGGGCAAAATACATACATTAAGACACACTCAGCTTTTTCAGTTAATCTTTTTGTCACTCTTCACAGCTTTTTTTGTGGTAGGTTTCTGCACGCACTGGAGCTGCCTGGGCAAAAAAACATTCAGCCAGTGCACTTCCTCCATCATACAGGTAAGCCTTTGCTGAAAATTAATTTCAGATTGCCTTGTGCAAGAATCCATGTACCAAATGCATGCACACAATCCAGCCAGGCAAAGGGAAGAGCGTGTTCAATCAATCACAAAAATCAGACAGTGTTTTGGACAAAACATTTCCCAAGCATGTAAAACCTTCTCTGTCCTTAGTGTGCCAGGGCACACAGGTGGTTTAATGCAGCTTTTGTCTGCTCTGCAGATCTGCCTTTCCCTTAACTACTGACAACAGCTCACCAGGCTAAGCTGGGGTTTGTGCTGGTGGGGTTTTGCTGTTGGCTATGAGTTTTAGTAAGAACCCTTGGCCAAATTAATTCCTGGCAAAATTATGACTTGCTCTACAATGATGCAATCACCCCCCTCCAAATCCTGTTACTGGTAGCAGTTCTGACACCTGTTTAAAAATCCCTGTTTTGATCACTTGCAGCCAAAATCAATCCTGTGGTTCCCTTCTGGGGCTCTGCAGGAGCCACTAATGTATTCTGGGCTGCACCAAGGGTGGGGCAGAAATCGAGCCAGCTCTGGATGTTCCTCCAACAGAGGCACGAAATGGGGAAAAGAACAAAACAAAGCAGCTCCTCGTGGATTTGGACATCAGTGGGAGACAAATGGGAGAACTGAATTCCTCATCACAGGAGCATGCCTCACTGCAATCCCGAATATCCCATACCCTGAACTGAACAGACTGAAAGTTCTTGTTTAGCTGATGGATAGGAAAATGAGGTGAGCCTTATCTGATGCAGCAGGAACCTGACTGCATAACCCTCAAGGAAGCTGTTGGGGTCAGGTTCACAGCTGCAGCTTTCCATGGAGCAGCAGCAATTCAGCTTCAGTGCATCAAACAAAAATGCACTGAGCTTGGTCCAGGGGAACCCTCCCCTCCAGGGGCCTGTTCCTGGAATGGGATAAGGAATGCCAAGCCCAACAGCTGGGCTGATTACCTGTCTGCAAGAGGAACATTAGGAAACTTGGAGTGAAAAAAATGGAACTCATAGAAAACAAAACTCTAGAAGAGTCCAGCAGAACAGGGCAGTATGACATGAGCATGGACAACTCTGGAGCTCAGTGACAGCTGAACAAGGGACTTTTAGATGACCCTTCAGTTCCACTTAAACACTGTTGTGGCCCCTAAACCATCTGGAACCCTAGTCTCACCAGGAGAATGGACTCCCTGGCTCTTCCTTTCTGCCCTCTGCAAGTCCCCAAGTCCCCAGTACAAGTCCCCTGCAAGGGGATCTGACACTGCATGAAACACGCCTGACCCAGATATCTGAAAATGCTTCTTTTGTACTTAGCAAGGAGGTTCCTCATCCCAAGAAACCCAACTCTTCTGCCCTCCTATAGATAACATGCATGAAGGTAAAATGCTGAGGCCAAGGAGTACAAGTGACTGGAGTCTGAAGTGTGGCAACCTACACCCCAACCTACCCAACAGGTTTTGGTTAATTGTAAAATAAATGAGCCCTGACTTTAAAAATACTAACCCAAACTACTTCTCCTCACTTACTTGAGAAAGCTTTTGTTTACTGGTGTTGAAAGCACCGTATGGGAAACTTATTACAAGTGCCTATTCTTAGCTGAGCAAACGTCACAGCATTGTCACAGCAAAAAGGATCTCTAAATGCCATCACTAAGGCCTGTTGCCTGAGATTCTGATCCTGTTGTGCTGGCACATACCCAGAGATCCTTTAGGCCTTGAACATGCAGTTGGTGAGCTCTTCAAAGAGTAAAGCCAACACCACCTGATCCCAAACAAGCTCCCCAGTCTCAGAGGAAATGAGAAAGAAGGGTAGTGCAAAGGTGTTTGTAAATAGGACATGTCAGTGGGCCCCAACATATTTACAAATTCCATACAAAAAAGTATTATCCACTTTGTCACTGTGGGATTTCTCACTGAGGGTCCATAAATTGGTCTGTGTTACTAATACAGGACACAGAATGAACTACAGATGTGGCCTTTGAACTATACACTGGGGTCTAAAGCAGATTAATCAGGTAACTTTGGGACAGCTTTAAGAAGCAAGCTGTAACTCCAAGGGCTGCTGTTTGGGGAAACCCACATGTCAAAACAGCTCCTTTCCTTGTTAAGTACTGAAAAATGTGAACCACTAGCTCGAGGCCGCTTTCAGCCAAACTTCCCCTCAGTTTTCCCATGTATAAAACAGGCACAGAGTTACCTTGCACTGGGTTTTATGCTACAGACCCATATTTAGGAGGGAAAAAATGAAACTATGCCAAAAGAACTATTTTGAGTCTCTTCATATAAGAAACAGTTTGCAGAACAGGGTTTAGAGATTACTGTATGGCATATTCCACAGACAGAAATGTAATGCTGCAGAAACTAAATGTGAGCTCTTTAATCCCAAGACATATTTACACAAACGTGTTCTATTTCAAAACCGCCTCTAAATTATTTCAGGCAAGCAGAGAACGCTCCCTCCCCAAAGTGTTAAATTATGCACAGAAATGGCGATTCCATTCCAGTAAAATGCTCATTCTGATGCTAGGTTTATTTTCCCCTCCTGATTAATTGCATGTGCTGAAAAGACCGCAGAGTCCCCGACAACCTGAGGCCGTTTTACCGAGCGCTGCTGAGGTCATGTAAAAAAGCTGCATAATGGGCAAGGCAGGCAGCTCTCATAACATGCCACAAGGCTGGGATGACACACCTTCTGTACACTCTGACACCTGGGTTCCTTTCCAGAGTACAGACCTTTATGAAGGAGCAATTTTAGTCCACAGACTAATAAGGCAAGACAAGTTGCCCAGGTTGGAAACATGGGAGGAGCTGCTTAGAAGAATGTGGCTCTCAACACACTGAATTAATAATTAACAAGACAGACAGAAGGACAGGAAAAGAAAAAAAAAAAGAAGAGAAAAGAATGAACTCATTGAGAGCCACGTTTCCAGAAGGCCCAAAGCCACTCTTGCAATATTGCTGTGGAGAACTGTCCACTGAGTGGGACACCCACCCTGTCTGGGTCCCTAGCCAATGTGAAAAAGGCAACCACCTTCCTCAGCAACTCCCCTGGGTTTGTGTTTCCTGTGGGATCCTACTCAGCATGCCCTCACTGCTGTGCTTCCTTGGCACTGTCAGGCAGATGGCAAGGCAAACTCCACCACACAAAGTCCAGGTTTTGTACTCTGATTCTGGCTCACAGGCTTTAATGTTCTTTTTTGTACTGATATGGAAGACTCGAGCCGCTGGAAGGCTCCAAAGATTAGTGCAATTTACAGGTGGAAAAAATTCATGAAAATGTACATTAAAGTAGCGTGAGTGATACTCAAAAAAAAAAAAAAAAAAAAAAAGCTTGAATACTGCTTTTTGTAAGGGTATGGTGCATTTTAGATCTAGAGGTGTTGTTTTTTTTTTTTTCCTTTTCCTGTGAACTTATGTCATCTTCTGAATCTGGCTCTGCTGGTAAAATCTGTTACCACCCCAAGCCCCTCTGCTGGATGTTGGCCTCTTCCAACTGCCTGTGGAGCAGTTCCAGTGAGCACTCCTCCTTTCCCTTCAGATGAGCTCAGACCGACTATTGCAACTATTCAAGCCAGCCTGCCTGATTTTTGCCTGAAAAGAATTAGGATGTGCTCCCACAGACTGGCAGCTTGCTGGGAATGGCAGTTTTCAGCCAGGAGACAATTACAGACAGACAGAAAGCTGCATGTGAAAAGTGGCATCTTTCTACAGCCTTGTTGAAATAATCAGTCTGGGAAAGCAAATGTGGCAATTCTGGGACCAAAAATATCTTATTTGTGCTGCTCAGCCTCATCCCCATCCCTGGAAGTGTTCAAGGCAAGATTGGATGGGACTTTGAACAATGTGGTCTAGTGGAAGGTGTCTGTGCCCATGGCAGGGGATTGGCATTAGTCTTTAAGGTCCCTTCCAGTGCAGGCCATTCTGTGATTCTCTGATGCTGCACCTTAGCCAGATGCTTTTGGCCACCAAAACAGGCAGTGTGTCCCCGTTTCTCTCCCCAGGGTGCCCTGTCTGGTCTTTCACTTCCTCTATTGCTCACCAAAACCACATGGGAATTAATTCAGCTCATTCATCAAGCATAGGAGTGACTTTTTTCAGTGATTTGCCTCAACATTAGTAGCCTTGTGCTGCATGAGTGACTTCAGCCAGCTCTACCTGGGGACTGACAAACAACAGAGACAGTGAATGTGTGGGACAGACTGGTAGCACTTACCCTGGAGCCCTCATGGGGATGGCTGGGAGCAGATCACCTCCCTTCTGCTGCCAGCAAGTCCTTAGATCTGCACAGGCCCCACCAGATAGCTACAAACTCCAGAGAACTGCATTTATTTTGCTGCGATCTAAGCCAGTCAATATTAATTGGAAACATCAATGTAATGGTATCCCTGCCACGGCCCCAGAGTGCTTAATTCTACCAACACTGCTCATAGCAGACAACGTTTAGACAGTCACAAATTTCAACCTTTGTGGAAGAAGCAAAACCCAAAGGATTTTTCCCTTTATATATGTATATATACACACATACCTCTCTGTATATGCACCTCTATACTCGTATAACTACATTGATTACTATCCAATATCTCTAGTAAAAGATCTTTATTGGCACAAGTCCCAGTGTGGACACAATTACAGAAAACAAGGTTGTGCTGCTGCCAACGCCATTAGCAGCCTGAGGCATTCACTAAGCTATTCAATTTTCATCAGGGGTAGTGATTTAAAAACAAACAAACAAACAAATCACAAATCTATCAGAGGTTATAACTAGAATGAGACTTTAGTAGGACAACAGGTAGGCAAACACACGCAGGTGAGTGCTTGCGAGAGGGACAAGGGGACCTCAGCATCACTCCTGGGTTCAGGCAGCTCACCAACAAGTACAAGTCCCTGCCAGAACACACCAGGGGCTGCTAAATTTCAGCCAAGCCTTTCAGAAAGCCTGTCACCCTCACAGGCTGCTTGGTCACAGATGGAGCTCGATTTCTCTGTGCCAGCACGGGCCCTGCCTCTCCACCTGATCCTGCCCTGCAGAACAAAAGCCTCCTGCTCAGCAGCCGTGGGGGACTGCTGTGCATGCCTTGCTGCCCAGCTCCATCCCATTTCAGCTGGGATGTGCATAAACCTCCTTCCTTGCTTTGCTCCCCACTGATATCTGGTCGTTTTCAATTTGAAAGCAGTCCCTTTCTTTGTACACACTGAGTAGCGAGGCGGAGATTTGGGAATCCTTTATATTCCTGCCCAATGTGAGCATGCAGATGGTATTTGCTGGTGAAGCTTCACACCCAGCCTAACTCCACTCTTTGTGGATCTGGCTGGTTTTTGCTTTCATTTATTACGGAATATAATCCAGAGCACGAAAAAAGTGCAGAATTACTTGCATCTATTTCATGCACTGGTGATACATTGCTACATAAACTTCCCTATATTCAGGGATTCCCTATTGATTTAACCACCGAAGGTAGTAAAACCTACAGCTTTAAAATTGCACGTGAAAGTTGCAGTCAATTCTCAAGCAGATGTCTACAAAAGTGCAGTTAGAAAAACAGAGAAAAACCCCAACCAAACAAAACCAGGTCACTTGAAGCACATTCCAGCTATGAAATACATTTCTCCCTCTCTCCCACTGTGGCTGCTTAACAATTCCAGAAAGCCTTTGTAAAATGCACTTACCCATCACAATACTTTAGCACACAGTTCCTTCAAGGGCCTGACCCCCATAATCTTAAAATTACTATTCTAATAAGTCTCTGCACTGATTGAATAGGCATTGGTCATAATTTTAAATGCTCAGCAAGAATGAATCATTTGTTGCCTTTTTTCCTGATTTACTCACAACATCTGGCCCAGATCCATTACAGTTTCATCCTGGAAACCACTGTCCTGCTCTGATAGAACAGGGGTCAAGTCAATCTGTGCCCCTGAAGCACCATGAAGGCAGAGTGCTGGCAAGAAACTGGCAGCAGGGACATGAGGCTACCCAAAGCCCTGCTGGCAGCCAGCTCTCAACACATGGGTAGGCTTTGGGGTTGCTGTGGGGTTTTCTTCTTTTCTTGGTTTGAAGGAAATCTTGATAAAAGCCGCAGGAAAACTTGTCAGTCTGCCTCTGCTGTGCCAAGCAGTAAGAGTTAGAGCAGTTCCTGTCCCCATCCACATTCACATCCTCCTCTTAATTACATACAGTGTGGTGAGCTGCCACACCTGAAGGATGGGAGGGCATCCAGAGGGACCCGGACAACGTTGAGCTCTGGGCCATGAGAATCTCATGGGATTTAACAAGAGCAAGTGCTGCTGCTGCACCTGGGTCAGGAAAACTCCCAGGATCAATCCAGGCTGTGGGGCTGGAAAGAGACGGGCTTTAAAGTCCCTTCCAACCCAGGCTATTCTGTGATACCTTAGGAAAGTATGCCTTGCCAAGAGCTTAGGGAGGTTTAGGTTGGTTCTTAGGAAAAGGTTCTTCCCCCAGAGGTGCTGGGGCACTGAACAGGCTCCCCCAGGGAATGATCACAGCCCCAAGACTGCCAGAGCTCCAGGAACATTGGGACAACACTCTCAGGGATGGGTAGGAATTTGTGGGGTGTCCTGTGTGGGGCCAGGGGTTGGACTTGATGATCCCTGTAGGTCCCTTACAGCTCTGCACTCTGTGATACTTTAATGTGACGTTTTTCTTTAAAACTGGAGTAAAGATATTTGCAATTCTTACAGCGTTCAGCTGTGCTACAGGAAGGAGAGACAAGCACAGGTATCAACCAGATGAAAGGCTACGTATGCAAACACATAATACACTTAGAAACAGCAGGCTGGGCTTCCAAATGAAGGGGGAAACGCTGCTGATTTCAGTAGCACTGCAAGCTGTATGACAAATGACGAGTGTAGCTTATGGAGACACAAAGCTGCTGTTCGTGATAGAAAACCCCTGGGTGCCTGTTCTGTAGAGGGCTGAGACCGAGCTGGCGAGTCGGGCTTTGATCACCAGAGCCGCTCTCGGGGCGGAACAGATCCAAAGCCCTGCTGGCCCGTCAGTGCCGGGGATGATACCATCTGACACACCTACAGATGCCGGGCCACCTCCGCCAGCCCTGGAGCATCACCGAGTCTCCCTTCCAACCCTCACCGCTGAACCTCTATCGGGCGGGGGGGAAGCGGGGGGGAAGCGGGGGGGTCGCGTGTCACAAAAGCTTTTTCACAGCGCTGAGCTCTGGTCCTGAGGGGAGGAGAGTGAAGCGGGGTGGAAGTGAGAGCAGCGGCGCTCGGCAGAGCGGCTGGCGAGGCTCCGGGAGCGCGGAGGGCCGGAGCCGGGGCCGGGCGGCCGGAGCGCTCCCAGCGCCGCCGATCGGGCCCGGCCCCGCGGCCGCCAGCGCCTCACGCGGCTCCTTAAATAGCGGCTATAAATACAACGCTGGCCGCGCGCTCCCATTGGCTGAGCCCCCCGCGAGGTTTGCATAAGGAGGCGTGGCCAAAGGGCGAGGGGCGGGGCGAGCGGCGCGCTTTGCCCGGCGGGGCCGCAGCGCCCTCCAGCGGCCAGGGAGCCCCGATCCCCCATCCCGGGCCAGCGCTGGCCTGGCCCTGCCTTGTCCTGCCGTGCTTTGTCCTGCCGTGCCTTGTCCTGCCGTGTCTTGTCCTGCCCTGCCTTGTCCTGCCGTGTCTTGTCCTGCCCTGCCTTGTCCTGCCGTGCCTTGTCCTGCCCTGCCTTGCGCTGCTCTCCACCCCTCGGTCCGTGTCTTGTTCCCGGGGCCGCCCCTCAGAGCCTCGGAAATGTTGTCAGTGACAACTGAATGAGAAGGCTCTAAAGTTAAAGTAGTGCCCCCCACCTCATGGGACCTGGGTGCAGGCAAATTGCATGAAAATTACTTCCACATTGGTATATTGTGTTTTGCTTCTTCACCCAAAAGTGCTGTTGAAATACATTCCATGTATTGGATGATAATCATAATTAATGCACCAAATTTAGCAAGGAGGTAATAAAGGGTATGAAGGGTTTACTGTAAAAATGTGAGCCTCAGCACGGGAATTTGAGTTACTACTTTTGACAAGCAAAGCCTTTACCCTGTAGGCTAGAAAATGTCATCTCCATTTCAGGTGCAGGTCATAAGAGTGTCATGGAAATTAACCGTGGTTTTATGTGCTGAAAAAAGGGTGTGGGAAAGGAGACTAAATCTGTGGGTGTCTGGAGCAAAACAGAGGATAAATTGTAAGACTTTACCTCCCCACCCTTATGCTGATGCTCAGCACAGTGCTGTCCCCCTGCCTTGGAGAGGATTCAGATCTGGCCCGCAAGCAGCACGTCCCAGTGATGTGTTTCTGGAATTAGGAGAGGTGGGAAAGACAAATAAGGCCCTTGGAACTGTGGGTGTCAAGAGCGTGTGACACCACAGTCAATAATGCCCATGCAAACCATAGCTGGGCACAAAGCAGTGGAGCAGACGGAGCCAGGGGGGGTCACTCCAAGCCAGCTTGGGGCTGGACCAGCTGCGTGGGAGAGTGGAGCCCAGTTCCAGGCCAGGCTGGATGGGCTCTGAGAAACCTGGGATAGTGGAAGGTGTCCCTGCCCATGGCAGGGGTTGGAATGAGTTGATCTTTATGGTCCCTTCTGGCCCAAATCCATTGTTAAAAAAAATAGGATAGCGGGATGCCCTGAGCACCTGCTTCTTGCAGAGCTGCCCTTTGAAGAACTGAGTGATATGTATTCACTGGAATTGCCCAAAAATTTTTGGGAACACAGCTTCCCTTCCAAAAAGAGTTGCCAGGCAAAAAAAAAAAATGCAAGGTGCTTTATGGAAACAGGATTTTGCATTCTCATATCCCAAGGGGCTGTTCAGAGAGCTCCTTTAGGTCTGTCATCATTGCTGCAAGCTGAATATCTTATTTCAAATGAGGCCAAATTAAGAACAAGGACTGCTGTTGAGTTTTTGCTGACTCACCCTGAAATAATATTAGAAAATGTTCATATTTCTTGGCATGAAAATCTGGAATTTTGACAGCTCCTGGAATTTACAGAGTTGCCCTGATTCTTCAGCAAGACACAGACCTTCTCTGCTTTAGCAGCAGGAGGAGGAATCTCTTGGGCAAAGAGGAGAGAGATTTCCTGTGCCCTGCAGCAGTCACAGGGCCTTCCTTCAAGCCCAGCTGACCCCAAAGCCAACCCACGCTAAATAATCGACCTTTCCCAAACCTTTGATCTGAGGGTCTTCAAATTCCTGCTGTGCCTCCAGACTTATGCTACACCCCCACAACACATCCCAACCTCCCCTAAGCAAGGGGATCACACAGATAGTGACTCAGGGGCAAGCAGCTTCCTTAGGCAGAGCCTAGACCTGCAGACTGCTGCTTGAAAGGCAGCAGACAAAATCAGAAGCCCGAGTATTCCTTAAAATACAAAATACCCTTTTTTGTTTAGTAACAGCTCAGCAGTGAAACTTGGAGATGGAAATATATGGGGATTGAGCTCAAGGCTCATATGTGGGGTGTTTTTCTTAGACCGATGGCACTCTGAGTTATCTGATTATAACAGACTCTCAGCTTTAATTACAGAAGAGTTTCTTCATCTCATGACTGTGCAGGAAGATGCATTGTGGTAGCTGTAAAGGAGACACACATAGTAGGGGGGAGAGAGAGAGAAGACAAGCCAAAAGAAAAAACGAGCCAGAATCTAGTATATGAACAATCACTCAAGGTTTTTGAGTTCTTGGCATCGGCTGTGCCTCATCCAGCTCCGAAGGCCAGTGCTGTGAGTGGGGGAATTGCAGCTCCTGTAGGAGTTACCCTGTTCCCACTGAACAGGTAGAACAATGTTTGCCCACACGCTGCGTTCCTCAGTAATTCTGCTTGAGCTGAGGTGACCTAGATCTGCCTGAGAGCCTTATATATTCCTGAGTGCAAACATAAATACACTCTGTTTCTGCATTTAATTTTTGAGCAGCTGTAATTAAGCTTAGCTTTGTTTAAACACATCCAGAGCTCCCTTGGTATTTGGCCTTCAGTGTGAAGACTTCGCCATTCACAAGAAGAGCTGGGCCATAAATGAGAGTGAATGGCAGCTGCTCCTGCATCCCTGGTTGCTGCTGGTGGAACCTGGGGGTTCTGTTTCTGCTGCAGCCCCAGGGACTTGTCTGAGCCTGATGGGCTCTCACAGGGCTTGTGTGCTGAGGGCAAGGGAAGGGAATACAGAGTGAAAATGCCAAGACCCACAGGCTGGAGGTCTCAGTTGTCATGTTAACTCATGTTTCATGGCTGCATTGCATTTCTGCCAGAGAAAAGCAGGGAATGTGTTCACAGCCCAACATGCAGCTGGGTTCCTGTATAAATAACAGTTAAAATGGGCAGTTCATGTTTCTCCCTCTCTCCTGATTTTCCCATTTCAGCTGGCAAAGAGTCCAGGCTTTTAAAATCACTTTTTTTTTATTATTTTTTTCCCCCTTGCTTGCAAGAATGAGCCATTTCTGACCACCATCCCAAAGTAGTGACATCAATTTGTAAGGGACTCAGACACATCTGCAGACTGGACTTTGTAAAGGGCTGCAGGCCAGATCTGCTCTGGCAATGTGCCATAACCCCTGTCAGACTCACTCTCACTACCCCTTTAACCCTGCCCATCTCTCTGCTTCCAAACCACCAAACTTAGTTCCTTATGCAGCCAAAGATTGGGTAGGTCCCAGTAGGCCCAGCTCTGAGAGAGGGCTGGATGGAAAAATCTGCTCAGCACAGGGACCTTCCCACCCTGCTGCCCCACAAAGTCCCACTGCCATGGGCCACCTTGCACTGGCCCTGGAGTCTCCTTGACCTCAGAGATGTCCCACATGCCTAAGGGTGGTGGTGCTGTGGCTGGATTTGAATCCCTGTGTCCCAGTGCTCCCTGTGTGTAACAAGGGGGTGCATTTTTGCATCTTGAGCACTGACCCTCTACCCCAGAAGTAAAAGCCAATCTGGCTAAGCAGAGCAGGTTAAGAAGGGGGAGCTACTCTTGTGTAGCTGTCCTTTTCCTGCTTTGCTTCCAGCTGATGTCAAAGAGCTCCAGAAGCTGAAACCTTTCGGAGCAGCACCACCATGGTACCCGTGGAGTTGCACTGCCTCACCAGCTGAAACCTACTCCGACCACAGCTCTGTTTGCTCTTTCTACCACAACAGCAGTTGGTTTGCGTAATGAAACACTTTTTGTGTTGTAATCAAAACCTACTTAGGTGGTGCCACCAGCAAGGCAAGCTTATCGCTTTGCCTGTGTCTACACGCACATCCAGAGATGCCAGTTTTCCTCCAAAAGCCAGATAGAACCAGAACCTTGTCATGAGAAAATGCAAGCATTAGGGTAGGAAGGTCTTGTTGCATCAATAGATTTAAAGTACCAAATGATAACGCATTTTACAGTCACCCATTCCACTGCAAAGTTGCTATGAAGTGCTTCAAAGGCTGACTGCTCACCCATTTTAAGGCATAATAAATGACCACACAAGAGGCAGTGCCATAAAGCTTCAGACCTGTGATCTATAAGTATTCACACCGTGCAGCCAGCCAAGTCCTATCAAATCCTATATTGCTGTTGGCATTTCTACGCTGTTCAATGCTCTTGTGAGTGCCAGGTTATCTTGAACTTCATTATATATGACTTTGAACATTTCATCAAGTTCTTCTCTTGCTGGAACAATAAATAACCAGTCCTAACTAGGCACAACTCTGGAAAATTAAAATTGCACTGACGTGGAAAATTAGTCCTGGATAGCAAGACTTCAGCAGCTGGACCAGTAGGACTTTGTAGACCATCCAGGGAAATGCTGAAGCTCCTGCGGGGAAGGATTTAGCTGCTTGAAGCAGACGTGTCTTGTGCTCTTTTAGTCATGTGTGTGTGTCATGCCCAACCCTGCCAGTCCAGAAGGGCACAGGACTCTCAGGGGCTGTGAGTCAGACATGTCAGGCCCATACGGGTGTGTGGGGCACTGTGGGATGTATAAAACAGCCAGTCAGAGGCTGGGAAGGGTAAACAAATGTGCTTAAAATAGCTCTGCATGACTACATTTAGGCAAATGAACGTTGCCTTGGCACGTCTGAAACCCTGCCCCGTGCTGTCATTCTGGTACCTGACACAAGGCAGGGGGGAGACTTGGTCTCTTGGGCTACACACATCACACTGACACAGTGCTCAGAAAAAGCCAAGGTGGGGAAGGAATGATTAGTCAGGTGGAAACTGGAAGGGTGTGGCCTTTTGGAGGGGTCACAACTTGGGGCTTGAAGGTTTTGGTTGCCTCTGGGTCGTGGCTGAGGTACCTACACACACCTGCAGTAGGATCCTGCCCACAGCCAACCCCTGCAGCCATTCCCTGGAAGCTGGAATGTGCAGATGGGGGTGTGTTCTTCACTGCTGGCTCCAAATGTCTGAGGGGATCCTGCAAAGGAAAAGAAGCGAGGCCTCATCAGTGCTGGGGGAACTAGTTGTGAGCTCAGAGCAAGGAAGCTTCTCCCTGCTGGAAGTGTCTGCCGCAGCCAAGGAGGGAAAAAAAATCATCTTTGTACACAGTCTTTATAAATAAGTAGGTTACACCAAGCTCATCACTGACTCATGCTGCTGTCATCCCAGGGAAGCAGCTCCGCCAGGCTCTGAACTCTGGCTGCCCGGCAGGATTGTACGTGGAAAGGCAGCTCACTGGAGGGGTTGGATTCAGCCACACCACACAACTCCACTGCAAGCTCCTCTGGAAACAGGGCAGAGCTGTAAATTTCCCATCTTTTCTGGGCTTGGAGAGATGAGTCTTGCTGTGCCCAATGCCCCTGCCACATTTCCCATCAATTTGTGATCAGTCACGGAGGAGAGACCACACGTCCCTGTAGCACAGAAGGCTCTCCCCAGGCAGCTTGTGCAGTTTCCTGGGGGAAGGAACAATAATTTGAGCTTTTGCCTCGTTTATAATTGAGCAGAGCATCACTTCAGTCTCTCCTCTTATTTCCAGTGATGATATCTGCACCAGAGTACAGGCATGGCCTCAAGCAGCAACACAGAGCCCTATGTGGTTTTTAAGTGTTAGCACATTCCCTGCCACTGTTTTGGCCCATGGTGCCCTGGGATGTCCCAGCTGGCAGCTCTGGGGCTGGTGCTGACCGCAGAATGGGTGAGCTCACCCTGTCCTGGGGAGAAAATGAGGTCAGCCCTGAGGACATGAGCTGGGCTCTGGGCATGCTTGTCTGACCTCAGGGCAGAGAACAGACCCTGGCCAATTGCTCACTGCTGCAGATAGTGCCAGCAAGAATGAGCTCTTTTACTCAGGAAACCGTAGCAGTGGTGCCACAGGAGTTAACAGCCATCCTTTTGACTGCTGAGGTGATCTCAGGGGCTGCCACTCAATCTGCAGGTATTCTGCGGGAAGCAGAGCACCCCTGACCTCTGCTTTGACAAATGCTCCACGCAGATATTTCCACAGGACATTACTGCATCCTTAGAAAGCCCTCGTTGTGCTGGTGCGTGAAGTGGCTTCTGAAGGCAAGATACAGAGCTGCAGACAGGCAGACGAGAGAGATGGAGCTTGTGCTGGGCCCAGGGAGCTGCAGCAGGTAAACCTCTCCTGTAGCCTTTTCCCACTGAAGTGCTAATACAGAGCAGAACAGAGCTTTCAAGTGGTGCTTCCAGCTGCTCAGCACTGTCAGCTTGCCGACATCCCAAAACTGCTGAGGAAGCACAGTGTGCCCCAGAAAAAAGTCCTCAGAAACTTCTGTGAAAGTTTGGCTTAACACTTTACATTGCAAAGTCCTGCTCATGGCTGATGGAGGGACAGCCCTGCCCACGTCCCTGAGGTCCCAGTGCAAACAGAGGATAATTAACACACCCCATGCTGGCCTGAGCTCCTCCTCCAGCCCATGTTCCAGGCTTTAGCTCAGGGATTGAGGTATCACTCTAGGGAGCAGGTGACCATCCCTTGGCACCCTACACAAGCTAAGCAGGTCCAGTCCTTTCGTATATCTCACACCAAGTCTAGGCTCTATTCTTGCCCTGTGTAAGCCTAGTTTGAAGCCTAGAGCACTGCCTGGTATGACCAAGCAGTCACGTGTGGGCCAAAAATGCTTTTCCTCCCAGAGAGAGGCACTTTTAGATGCAGGACCTGTGGCTCTGGCTGCATCTGAACTTTGTTTCCTCCTAGCTGCTCATGGCCAGAAAGCTCCAGGCTGCAGTCTGGGCTGATGGCTCAGCATCCAATTGCAGCCGCAGGGAGATGTTTTTTGGCATCATTTTGTGACTGGTCTTTCTCCTCAGCCACCACAGACCTTTGCTCCAGGCCATTTTGATGCTTTTGGAAGACAGCCGTATCTTGAACTGAAAGATCACAGGACATCTTTGCAAGGAATTAAATTTGCAGCCATGAAAAAACAAAAGCAGAAGTCTAAGCAGGTTTATTTAGGGCTCAAAAAGCAGCCTGACATTTGAAGTCTGTCAGGTATTTTCAGAAGTCTGCCTCTATCAACATTATCTCTACCCATGGAGTCGCTTTGTGTCGGTGCTTATGTTCTACGTTGTCATTTTTCCCCAGCACAACCACTGTGTATCAGTGGGGATGTCACAAAATGCTTTCTGAAGGCTGAAAAAAAAGAATGAAGGGTTGGGGTGCCAGGAAAAAACAGGTACAAAGCTCCCATGGCATTTGAGCAGCAAAGCTTTGGACACTCACCCAAAGCCAGGTCATTGTCCTCACAGTACCTTGCTGGTTCTCAAAGCATCCAGTTAAAGATGAGTCCTGCTGCATCCCTGAGGAACTGGCAGTAGGTATGTAGCAAACAGATAAGGATGGCTACAAGTTTCCAGGACACTAAAGAAGTACCACCTATTTTCCCTGGAATTCAGATTACTCATAGCATGCTAGTGATAATTTTGCATCTCACCTAACAGGTGGTCTATTAAGGTTTCTTGGCTGCAGTTGCAGGAACAGTACTTCTGGGCTTTACAAGCAGCATTTATCATGGCTGGCAAGGTAATTTATTTGTGTCTTAAATACTTGTAATTAGACTGCCTTATACTCATACAGTGAGGAACAAAACAGACTTCAGTAACAGGCGGATAAATAATTCAAAGAGCATTCCTTAAAAGAAGCATTTGTTTTTCCTCTCTGTTCCCACTGTCACTTTGAGTTCCTTGATCTAAAAGCTGGGATCAGTTTCCCCGGGGTTTGCAGGTCACATAGCTGCCACCCCTCCCGGGAAGTTGGAAAGTTCAGAGAAAACCAAAGCATTTAAGAAGGAAAGAAGTTCTGTAATGTCAGCTTCTCTATTCTGGAGAGCCAGCTCCCAGCTGCTGCCTCTCCAATAGCTACTCCACCCAGCCCTCAGATAATAATCACAAGCTATTTCGCCACCTCTGTTTCCTTCTACATTTTTGCTGTTAACTCCATCAGCTGAATTGATAGCGTTTAGCTCAAGAGCACAGAGACTTACAGAGCAAAAAGTTGTTATTTGGGTTCTAGGTGATAAAAAAGCATTGTCCCTTGTCCTGCAAACTACACAAGCAGGTGCAAAGCTTTGTTTCAAGGAGTAAGAGTAAAGTTAAGCAGGGGTCTTGAAGAAACATGGTCAAAAATACATGGGGTGCTTTGCCAGGGTGAGCTGATTTCCTAAATGGATGTGGATGTTTGTAATGTCACATTTGTAGGAAAAATCACTGCCATACCCTGCCCTTCAGGCTGTCCCTGGGGAAGGAACAGCTCTGCTGTCCAAGGCCCCAGCTCTCCTGCTCCCACTCAGGCAAAAATCCCACTGAGAGCGAGAGTTGAGATGGCAGAATGGAAATTGCAAAACACCAGATTCAGATTGGCACCTGGTCAAAAGCCAGGAACCTTCAGTGATAAAATGTTTTTATTTTTCAAAGCATGCATCGGATTCTGAAGCATCTTTTCATTTTCAAAAGTGTCATTTTCTTCCTCAGTTGCTCACAGTTTCCCTCACACACAGGATTATTTTAGCAGCCCCAAATACATGTATCTGCATGTGCAAACTTCAGCAGCACGTTAAAGAGACACTGCCCAAAACACTTCAGTCCTCGTGAAGTGAAACTCAGTGTCTGACATGGAAAGTTTGTATTAGCTTAAGCTCAAATAATTCAATCCATCTGCCACACAGACTTAATAAAACTCCTTTTGCTGGACTGGTTTTCTTTAAGGCTTCCCTTCATCTGAACAGGTCTCTAGAGTTGCTTTTCCTGGACACATTTGCTGTGCACAAACAGTATCCCACACTCCGGATATGGCATTTCCCAACAAAATCATCCTCATGAAACCCAGGAGGGTTTTCTCTCTCACCTGCTCACATGATATGGCTTCAGAACATCATCTCTGGTGTCCCAGAGTACAACCCATGTCTGCAGGGACCTGTGGGGCTGGAGGGATGCACACATTTTCCCAAGGCATCAAAGAGCACTTCAGCCAGCACGCCAAGGAAACAGCTGAGAGAGGGTTACTGTGCACATAGAACAGCACAGGCATGCCCCCACCTGTTTAAGGGCTTCCCTCAAAGTCCACTAAAGAGCTCAGTGTACTCCTTTACTCACAAGGGGTTTTTGGGGGTCTCAGTTGCCCAGATCTATCTATGCTCTAGCAACTTTATTTCAAAGGCACCTGTACCCTCTACTGACTGATTCCCCACTTGGTGAACACGTTGTCCTTTCTGCGGCATTCAGTCCTGAGAAAACTAATTCAGCCTTCTCCAAATCCAAGGGCTTTCCATCTGCGTGGAAAGAGCTGTGTTCAAGAGCTTTCTATTCCATGCCACCACGTCAAGTGAAGGTATTTCCACCCCTTAGCCCTCATCTCCAGCTCAGTGTGTCAGGGAAATAGGGATGAGAAGGTGAAGGAGCCCTCCAGACAGGGTTGTTCTGCTGGCACAGGTGTGCTGAGAGGGGCCCTGGTGCTACAGGGCTATCATAGAGCCATAGAGTAGCCTGGCTTGGAAGGGACCTTAAAGATCATCCAGTTCCACCCCCTGCAATGGGCAGGGACACCTTCCACTATCCCAGGTTGCTTACAGCTCCATCCAGCTCCTTGGACACTTCCAGGATTAGGCAGGCATAGCTTCTCTGGGCAGACTTCACATACCTGTGTGGCCAAAATCCTCTTATCAACACCCAGCAAATGACAGCAGTAGCCAAATGGGAGAGGGAAACTCAGATGGGTGCAGACAATTGGTGATGGCAATTTTCAGCAATGTAAATGTGGGGAAGCTGTCCTAACCTTCTGCTCAGGGTAACAGCACTCCAGGCTATGTTCTGCCAGATTTATTTATCCTGATTTCAATGGGAACAGTCAGGGGCTGGAGCGATACTTGCTGCAGGTCGATGACACAGTCTGGCACACACGGTTGACCAGAGAGTTACAATTTCTCCTCACTGAGCTGATAGAAGTAGCTCAGATGTCTCTGCTAAGCTCCCATTTATGGGATGGTTTGGCTGAACACCCTCTGCTTCATCACATTGCTTAGTTAGTCCTGGTTTCATACAGCACTGCTTTCTGGCAGCTACTGCAAAGATGAGAGTTTCCCAGTGGGGAAAAGTTGATCACAATAAAATCAGCAGCATCTTGCCATTAATTTCATGGCAGTAGGATCTGACCAAAGAAAATCTCTACAAGTCTTTGAGTGTTTTGATTCCATGCAACTAGAAAAATACTTTGCTCAAGAAAAGTGTCTGTAAACAAAAGGGAGCTCAGCTAAAACTGGGAGATGTGAGTCTGAACAAGCTCAGCACACCCAGTATCAGCCAGTCTGATTTGTAGGCAGAAGTTTCAAAATGATTGTTGTTTTGGCAAGAACCAGAAGTTTGGGCTCCATTACTGAGCTAGATAATCAATATGTGCTGAGGCCAAACCCCACAGCTTTTCTAAGGCTAGGCTATTTCTTGCTTCATATTATTAGGCACAAGAGACAGAGCTGACTTGGCTCAGACACAGTTAGCATTAGCATGACTGCTGAGGATGAGTATATTCTCAGTTAAGGCCCCTTCAGGAATCAGGTCTTTTCATGGAATTTCAAAAGCCCAGTGGAGGTGCAGCATTAATTTCTACCACAGCATCATTGGTGTGTTGCATGGGGAAGTATAAGATTACATCCAGGGTATACTGGGGTTTTAGAGTTTTTCTTTATTTCAGCCTTAAAGCTGAATCAGCCCAGGCAAATTTGGAACTGCTGCCTCCTCTGCATCCATGCTGCTCTTGCCTGTGGTCAGGCTTTCCAGCATCAGGAGCCACAGAGGCTTCCATCAGGCACCAGAGTTCCTGCAGAAAAATCCTTTCCAAAGTATTTTTCCCTGTGCTGCACTGCTGAAATGCAGCTGACTGGAGAGAGGCTGGATGCAGTGCAGACACACCACAGAGCAGCTCTGAATTTGCAGGAAAGAATAACTTCTCCCAATAAAAACTCCAAGGGGAATCAAGGCAGCGATTTTGGCAACAGCCAGGATAAAAAGCATATTTTTCTGTGGGAGGGTTGTCTGGAGAGTTTTTGGATGGATCTGGGAACTTATTACAGTTTTCCACCTTATCCAAAAGATGGCACTGTGAACATTGCAGCCATGCTCTGCTCCTGCCTGGGTCTGGCCCTGCTCAGCTCTTGGGGGCTGATCTCACAGCCCACCCTGCTATGGCACCCAGCTTTTTACAGCATTTTCCATAGCTGATTATCCTTGTCCCAGAAAAAAGAGCAAATCAGAGCCTGGCTTGGTTCAGACAGTGTTTGTTTCCCGTAAAATCCAATTACTCAGGTTTTGGAGAAGCTTTGTATTTTAAAGTGAGATGGGATACAGGGAGAAACAGGAGAGGGATGAGAGGGAGAGGGGATGAGAAGTTGTGAGGAGGAGCAGATGGGAGGACAGGAGTAGGACTTGAGTCAGCAGTGGGAGAGGAGAGGAAAGCAAAGGAAGGAAGGAAGGTGACAGGGTCCCTCCTTTGCTCATCACAAGAATTATCTGGCTTAACACCTGGAGGGGACATCTGTGACTGCCCAGAGCAGGATGGGCCTTCCATTTGGTCACTCCAGCTCCAGCCTCACGCTCACACTGCATCCCAGCTAGAGACCTTTGTAGAGAGATATGAAAATAATGCATCAGATTTTTGGGCAAGCACAGGAACATCACACAGGAGTGCTGGACAGGAAATGAGACATCTTGCATTAGCTTGAAACTACAGAAGTTTAATTGTACTTACATGCCTTTCAATCCAATTTGTAACTTTTAAGATGACCCCAGAGGGTTGTCGGTTTGAGTTTAATTGACCCATTTGCAACCGAGCCAGTTCATTCCTACAGCTGGGGACACTTTTTTCACAGATTCCAATTCAGTGATTCAAGCTTTTGAGGCCAAAAGGACCATTAGATCATGTAGTCTTGGCCTCTTGCATATGGACTTTCCTCCAGACGTTCTGAGCTGCACAAGATGTGCCTGGTGAAAGCCTGCATCCCAAAAAGGAGTTCAGGCTGGACCAGTGTTCCCAGGGATGGGCACTGCACCATTTCCCTTAATCACTTTTTCCCATGGGCAATCACTCATTTGGAGATTGAAATGTAAACATCATCCAAGATATCGCCTGACCCAAAAGTGTTTAATGAACAGTGCCTGATGGACATTCTATTAATTCCTTAAAGCAAAATTTTTAAAATATAAATTGGATTATGAAGTACTTAGGAGATGTTAATTTTACCAAGTGGTCTGATTAGCTCCAGATCCAGACAGAGCAGACTAAACAGCAGGAGTCATCAGTTGTTCTCTCAGCTTTAACTTATATTCTTGTGAAAACTCAAGCCCTTTGGAGCAATGGCATGTACAGAACTCCGTGTTTTTAGTTATCCTTTGGAAGCTGTGACCGGGAAATGCCCCCATAAGACATCACAGATGGCTCTTTCCATGCACTGCTTGGCAGATGTGCAGGAAAATTACACTGGAAAGTTGGCTCTCAGCTGGGCTTTGCAGCGAGGTGCTAAATGCATGTGCTGTAACACTGTGTGATGACGTGCTTTGAGTTGTTGGTTTGGTGTTTTTCAAGTTTCTTTGCCAAATTACAAACCCAGTTGCTGTTTGGAAGCTCAAAATTGCCCATCTTTACAAAAAAAGCAAGGGGTGAGCTGAGCAGATGTCTCCCAGCCTGGGATGTGGTGCTGCCTTCTGGGGTGCAGCTCTCCCTGTGGGCACAGGCACTGCTCTCCCAGGTCTAACAACACCTCCTCAGCCCCTCCAAGCTCCCTTTAACCCTCGTTCCTCTTGCTTTAACCCCTGGCCTCCTTCCCCTCTCCCAACACTGTCACCTCTTCTCTATTGCTTTTTTTCTGCAGCTCTCCAGGACAGCCCCTTCCCTCATGGCCATGAGCTGAGGGAAAAGAGGATTTTCTTCTTCACTGCTTCCCAACTAACTGGGGACCAGACTTCACTTTTAATAAGGTAAAACACTCACCTGTCAAGCTGGCATAGCAAAATATGGCCAGGGTCACACACTCAGACACTGGGCTTCTCTTCACATTGTGGTCAAACTCACTCCCCACAAATACAAGCACTGCAACAGCCTTGCAACACATCCAGAAGTCTGTCCAGGGAGCTGGGAGAATCCTCTCTTCCCAAAACTGAAGCCTCCAGCACACACACAGTGCAGTCAGTGCTGAGCCGTACTTGTTAGAAGCACTTTATGTCTTTGCAGCCTGCCTGACCATCAGGGCTTTGCCATAGACAAGGGGCTCCTTCTCCATCGTGCTTCCACCCCTTCCAGCACTAAGGCACACTGCTGCTTTCCAGGGATTCAGGCAATTTGGGGAGTGCTGGCTGACTTTTGATGCTATTTAGGGCAGGCTGGATGGAGCTGTGAGAAGCCTGGTGTAGGGGAAGGTGTCCCTGCCTGTGGGATGGGGTTGGAACTGGAGAATCTTTAAGGTCTTTCCAACCCAACCCATTCTTTGATTCCATGATTTGGTGATTCCATAATTATTCTTATTACAGTTATTTGACCAAGAGAAGCAAGAAACTAGGCTCATCAAAAAATCTGAGGGCAAGGCATATCACACCTGCTGGCCACAGGACAGTGAAGCCCTGCAAACCCTGACGTGGCAGTCTCAGGCAAAGGTACGGTCGCAGCTCTTTGGAGCAGAAATGAATGCTGTCACTAAAAGAAACTGCAAAGGGAATTTTAAATTAAATGGGGATTTTAAAATTTAACGGCATTTAAATTTTAAATAGTCCAGCTCTCGGCAAAATGAAAGCAGTCTTTCTATTCCAATGTGGAATGGGCCAGATCCTCTGCAGCTGTAAGTTGGTGGCCCTCTCTGCTGGAATCAGAGGGAGTTAATTGATTTGTAGCAGCTGAGGGTCTGCCAGCTCAGGCTCTCTCCTGGAAACACACCACTCCAATCTGGCTGGCAGTACAGCCTTGATGTTTCATTAATTCACAAGAAAGCTTCTGCCAGAACAGACACATGTGGCTGAAAAAAAGAAAGAAAATTACTCTAAAACTTATTATCATCTGTCATGTTATTGAAGCTAATTTAAAAAACACTTCCCAGGCTCCCAATCTCAAAGGATGTTGTTTTTCTTTCTGTGTGCCTGTATTTAGGAGACCACTAGTCTCATGTTTTTCAGGCTCTGTTTCTCTCAGGAGGGAGAGGGCAGGGAGTCAGCAAGGAGGAATGGGAAAGACCCTTCATGCCCTGCCAGCACAGAACCATTCCCCACACTTGGGCTTTGTCCTTCAAAGTTTGAAATGACTCATTGATAAAGGTTCCCACTGCTTCCTTTGGGAGATATTTAACAGTCCTTTTGGGCTTCAGTGTTGGGATGTTTTTCTTTATAGTCAGCCTAGACATTGCTTTGCTCCGTTTCCTCCCATTGCCCCTGGTTACACCTCGTGCCAGCCTAAACAATTCCTTTTCCCCTCCTTGTGTTGATACTGTGCATATCAGAAAAGGAGGGGTGATTGACACGGGAATAACACAGAAACATGTTTTCAGTCCAGCCTGCAGAATAATTTCCAGCCAGAGTTTCCACAGATTACTATTTACCCATCATCTTTTGGACAAAGAATGAGGGCAGGGGGGTAGAATGGCATCAGGGCTGTCTTAAGGATTGAACCATCTTCCACCTGCTGTCCATTCCCTTCAGGTGCCACCACCACCTCTGGGAACTGGGCCTTGTGGTCCTTGCTCTTTTTAGTGAGCATGTGGTTCACTGTAAAAATTGAGTGTAACAGAAGCTAAAAGATCCCTCTGGATGAGGCAGCATATGGAAAAAAGGGATTTAATGGCAATGTTATATCATAACCATAATCTGAAAAGTACTTGAAACTTGTGTTTATTGACTTCTCTGCTGCAGTAACAGCCTGGCAAAACAAAAGGCAAGAAAAGCTGACAAATGCATGGATACAAATGCAGTGCAAAGCGAAGCACAGCAAACAGCTTTACTGATGAGAGATGCACTTTTCCTTCCTGGTTTATAGCAATTGTGCAGCTTCCTCTGTGCTACTGAAGTGCAGCAGAGATTTTTGGCTTACCAATTAAAGTTGCTTCCAAAGCTGTGCTTTGAATATCTCTAAGTTTTGGGGTAAACCCCACCCTTCCCAGTTTTTTGGCTTCCTTATGTGACAGACCTAGGATTTAAAGGCACTGCTCAAAATGTAAACAAAAAGATTGACTTTGGTTTTGGCAAAGAAGCAGCAAAGAGAAGTTCATTGGCCTGACACTGCTGCACTGTGATATTCCCTGTAAAAAGCATCACCTGCAGAACTGGGATGGGCAGGAAAGGAGGACAGAACTCACCTGATGTGCTGGTGCAACCCACAAACACAGATCTTGGAGGAAAAGCTCCAGAAACACCTATTCATGAACGTTTCTGCACATAATGCCTTAAAGCATCAGATCAGGTCACCAGAATGGGTTAATTCTAGCAAAAGATACAAGTGTAGTCAGCCTGGGAGAAAGCTGCACCTCAGAGGCAGGAAATAGGAATTGTTTTGTCTCTTCGTATGTGACTTCAGGGGACTTTCTCCTCAGATTTTGGGGTCATTGAAAGCTTTGGGCTGCTTTGGCTTTGTTGCTGCCATCTGGGTTGTTCAGTAGAATGTAAAAATCAGTGAGGTCACCACACACCTCTGGGGATGCAGACAGTGAGGCCAGGAATGTTGCCTGCATCCTTCAGCACTGAGGGGAGGCACAGGCATTTCTCCTGGTGGCAGAAATCACACACCTCCTGGCCTCCTGCAGGGCAGCAATCTCTATCCAAGAAAGATGCTCAAAGCTGAGGGACTAATTATGAAAGTCTGAGGAAAAAACAGGTCTGCAGAAAGAACTGGAGCAAGGTTTTCTTGCTGACAGCAGGATTGAGGCAGAAGCACAGCTTTCCATACCTGGATTAAAACTAGGCATTTAGAGTCTGGATTTAAATTTCATAACACTCTCATAATGAGGGAAATCAAAGGGCCTTTGGGATCTTGGCACTCCTGGGTTTACAGGGAGCTGGGATCTAAAAAAAATTGCTTTGAAAGCCAGGCTCTAGACAGGATAAACATATTCCTGGGGACAGATCTGATTAGGTGAGCTCCTCTGAAGAGGAGCCATGGTATAAAGAGAGCTGTGGTTGGCCTTTCTGACTCAGCTAATCTGATCATTACCTCCTGCTGGCCTCCAGGTCACCCTATCTGACCAGCTCTGCTGACCCCTTGGAATATCCCAGCAGCTCCCATCCAGCAGGTGACTTGCCAGTGGCTTATAAAGATACAGAAGAAAGCAGATCGAGAGAGGGAAAGCATCCTGCAAAATCTTTTCAATACCCCTTCTTTCCTCATGCAAAATGGACGTTGCTTCTGAAGAGCTCTGGAGGTAAAATCACTGACCTACGTAGCAATGGGGTTTTTTTCTCTTAAATATTGCATACAGGCATATGTACTTAGAGAATTTATAAATCATACATACCTCAGTGTGCATCAATACAAATGTGGAATTACTGAGCAATGCTAGTAATGAGAAGAATTAAAATAAACTTTATTGTTAAAATACACTTATCAGTCTGTGCTGATAAAGTTGACAACCTCTGGTGTCACCACAGAGCCAAATTTCTTCCTTTCTTGAGGAAATTATTGTTTTGCAAAGGATTAAAAAAAAAAAGCCAAAAACTCAAGCCCAGATAATCTCTTCCTGTTCATAGAAGTGGTTCTGGAAGCTAAAGCAAGTGATGTATTTTCAGCATGGATATGTAAGATGGAGTGACACAGTACTCCCAGAGAGCAGTGACAGATGGGGTGAGACCCTACAAAAATTACCAAAACTATGCTGGAAGGTAAAAAAAACCCAAGAAACTCTTGTAAGTACTGGCAGTGCACACAATCAATAATTTTAACTTGATCCCTGCTGATATAGTTTAACTTTTTTTTTTTTTTTTCCTCTTAGTAATCATCTAACTGCTCACCAATGCCTCTGATTATTTATTCAATAACAAAAATATCCCTTGTGCCATTCCTGCTGCCTTGGCCCTAGCAAGAGATGCCCACTCTGTTTCTGGGTCCTTTTCCTGAGACTTTTATGGGAGGCTACCTGGTGTTAGAGAAGATCATGGTGTTATTTTTTTGCATTCATTTTCTGGGCATTGGACTGCACAGGATTATGTATTTAACTTTCCAAGCTGTAAATTGATCATTACCAATAAATTCTTTTGAAAAAAATAGTCAGGTGAGAACCCTGGTAGTATAAACATCCCTGTCTTTCCCTGTTCTATCACCTATATTTTCCCTGCCCTCTTTTCTGGAATTTCATCAGAGTAGAAGGGGCAAAAAGAGAAATTGAGATTTTCCAAGTGTGCTGCTGACCTTGGAGAATGAAGATGGTATTATTGCAAAAGGGCCTGGTTTTCCTTGAGTACAAACATTCATTCACTTTTAGAAAAATCAATGGCTACTCAAGGTGATCACCTAAATCATAAAATGGTTTGGGTTGGAAGGAACCTTAAAGATCATCCAGTTCCAACTCCCTGCCATGGGCAGGAACACCTTCCACTATCCCAGCTTGCTCAGAGCCCCATCCAACCTGGCCTTGGACACTGCCAGGGATGGGGCAGCCACAGCTTCTCTGGGCAGAATACCAAAGCAATTGTAGATCAGTGGTATCTTTCTACACAGAAAGGACCTAAACTTTTTTTTTTTTAAAAGGCATTCATTTAACATTTTGAAGTTCAAGACTTTACATTTTTCTCTCTGGAGTGGGAAAAAAAAGAAAAAAAATATGTGTATCCCAGATTTAGCCACTGCACCCAAGAACACGTGCCAACAAATTGGTATTTTCATTACCTTGCAGTCTTTAACCGTGTTTCTGGTAGCATGTAAGCAGCTGAAAACAAGAGATATTAGAAAAAAAGTGTTCCCTGTGAGGATGGTAAGGCCATGGCACAGGTTTCCCAGAGAATCTGGCTGTCCCTGGATCCCTGGCAGTGTCCAAGGCCAGGTTGGATGTGGCTCTGAGCAACCTGGGAAAGTGGCAGGTGGCCCTGCCCATGGCAGGGGGTGGGAGTGAGGTGATGTTTAAAGTTCCTTCCAACCCTGGCCATTCTGTGATTCTATAACAGGAATTTTAGATGGTTGCATAAAGAAGCACCAAGGAAGCAAAAAATGTAATTCCTGAACCACTGAGGAGACAATTCAGTGATGCAATTACTGACAAAGCACTCACAAAGGGAACATCCAAACTTTGGAGTGGTCAAGGTCAACACAACTTTCCACTGCTTCCTATGGGCTTTTGCACCTTAGCATTGCTCCTGCTTAAATACAAAAATGCTGTGCTCTCCTTCTAATTTAGCTTCCATAAGGCCTTGTAAGGTTGAAAACAATGTTAAATCACACTGAGTCCCTCCAATACTTTGTTCAACCCAGCTGCAATTGTCCATTTAGTCAGAAGGTGTAAGACACAGCTAAGTTGACACATTTGTCAAAATGTCTTGGCCAAGAGTCACTGCCAAATATGAGATTGCAAGATTTTTTTTTTTATGCTTGCAGCAACTGCAGTGTCCTGCCTGGGAACTCATAGAAGACTAAGGAAGAGGCTTTGCTGTGGAAGGATGTGGGCTAGTGGCTAAAGGAACAGTGTGGTTTTCAGGAGAGACTCAGAGATTTATCCCTGGCGGCTCTTTGCACTGTGACCTTCAAAAGGTTACGGGAGGCATCAGGCTGGTGATACCTAGGATGTAGGGGTAGTAGAGAGGCTTAATTAATTACAGCCTTGAAGTTTCAAACCCAGACAAAGGAGGTGAAAATCAGTATTATTTCAATAATTTGGGCCCTCTAGCTGATTGTGTTCAGGATCAGATAGGCAGAGTGATTTAAGAAGGATGTGTTGGCAGGTGCCCTGCAGCTGGCCTGTGCCAATTCCCTGCTGGGTGCAGGTATTTTTAGCTGTAAATGAACCCATGGTATAATTCAAAGATCTCCCAGGCTGTGGCATGGGGAGCTGCTGTGGAATTTAACAGCAGAACTGTGCAAGTTGCCAGCCATGGAGAGTGGACAGCACCAAAAGTTCCTGGAGAAGAGGAAATGGGGGCAGAGGTGGGAGTGGATGGAGCAGCCACAGGGTAACGCCTGGGCAAAATTATACTTTGCAGTAAGAAGACCTCATCGTTAACTGTGCATTGTGGAGGAGAGTCCTCTTTGATCTGTTCTAAATGCTCAGTTTAATTAAATTCCTTTTATTCTTCTTGAGAAGAAAGAATAAGCTTAACTAAAAGAGTTACTTTCTCTCCAGTGTTTTTCCTTTTATTCATTGCTAAATGACAGCTTCAATCTTTTGAGCTTCACTTCCCATGAACACTTTTATCTGGTAATTTCAATGTCCCATTTCTAGACCTTTTCTATTTCTTCCAAATACTTTCAATTAAAAAGATAACCAAGAATTAATACAATATTTCAGATATGCCAATAAGCTTGGTTTATCAAAGAGTGTTGTAATATTTGCAGAGCCTGTTTTGCATCCTGGGCTGTGCAGTACTCACACAGCTTAGTTCTTGGATGTCTCTGCATTTTAAGTAAGGATTTTCACTGTCATCAATGATGACCCACTCTTTTTTCTTTTTCCTGAGTGATTTTCAGCTTTTATGAATAGCTGACTTGTGGTGTTGCTTCTTTTTTTTTTTCCTTCACTAAACTCTGATTATTTTGTATTTATTCCAAACAGAAGATTCTGCTTGCTCTTATATTTCTATCTCATCTTGCTTTCCTAGAGTCTTCTAAAAGTTTTCATGGCCATCCCTTTTCCTCAGTGACTTTCAACCACTTTGTGTAATCTCCAAAATTTCTGACTTTGCTGCTCACTCAGTTTTCCAGACCATTCATAAAAACAGCAAAGAATACATCTGACAACGTGGATCATTAAGACACCTGCTTCTAATCCTTTGCCAAAGTGAAAATGTCTAATTTTCTCACACATTATTTTCTCTGTCTTATCTAATTTCTAAGACTGAGTAGTAATTTGACTTTTGCTTAAGGTGCTTACAAGGAACCCGATAAATAAGTCTCAGATATTGGCACTGTGAGATTAAATAAAAAGTACTTTAAATAAAGAGTGCTGCATGAAAAGTCTCAGATGATTCTCATCTTATGTTAATATTGTCTATTCTCCTTATGCTCCTAATGCCAAATTGCATTAGACCTTTAAATGACAGTCTTTTGGAACATAAAGACAGCCTGCTGATATTTTTGATCTCTGTATTTCAGCACAATGTGCCCATCCAAACAGTTCAGTTATTTTTTCTTTATTAAAATAGCAGTCTTAAGTATGTACCCGGGAAGAATAACTGGATTTTGATGGAAAATAAATTCCATTGTGTACAACAGGGGAAAACACAATTATCTTTACCTATTAAAGAAGGAGATCTATTCTAGGAATAAATCAGCCGAGACTGATATTCTGAACAGATCATTTCTGTACCTTCATGAAACCACCTTTCAAAGCTGCCTGCAAAAAAAACCCCAAACCCCAAAATGCTGCTCTCTGGTGTTTAGTAGTGCTGTAAATTCAAGAAGCTTTGACTACAGTGAATTTTTCTGAAATAATCTGATTTTAAGCAAATCAATTCATTAAGTGTTGAGTCCCTTGGGTGAAAGTGGAAGTGACTAAACTAACTCATTCAGGAGAGAAATTTGCAGGCAGAAGAAAGAGGGCAGCAAAAGGACAGCTGATGTTTGTCCAGGCTGGTTTCAGCTCGGGTTATCTGTGATCAGTGTAGCCCCATGTGATACAGAGCTGTCCTGCATGGGACACTGCCCAGAACAACCCTCTGTGCTGATGCTTTGGCTCTGGAATAACGAGGGCATCTCTAAATCTGGAGTGATTAGCCCGAGATAAAATCACCACTCTGCTGGGATTGTGATTCTTAGGGGGAGGAAGGATGTGGCTAATGATTACAACGAAAAATTTACAAATTCTTCCCCTCCTCTGGCAAATGCAGCAGAGGCAGTGGATCCCATCAGCTGTGCCAGTGAAATTCTGGGAATATCTGCAGCACAGTGACTCCCTGCAGCAGCAGCAGCAGCAGCCACTGCAGCTGAGTGTCCCCAGGCAGGCAGCTCCCAGAGCTGCAGTGATGCTCCACCAAGTCAGAAAAGCTCCCTCATTCAAAAAGGGTGCCAATGCTTAATTTTGGAGGCGTTCCGACGTGCATGACTAATTTCCCCATCATCAATTTCTCTGTCATTTGCCCCATTCTTTCTCCTGGTGTCAACAGGGGAGTTGGGTGGTCGCCCAAGGGAAATGGCCATGTGCTCCTGGTGGCCTGGCTTATGGCCACATTAAAAGGACAGAAACAGGGATGAATCAGAAAGATGTAAACATCAGCCTAATACATGGATCAACTTAATCCCTCTGCAGGCCTAGCAAAGAACCATCCATCTGTTAATGACAGCAAAGGGACTCTTGCAGGGCTAATTACTAAGCAGAACACTTAGAAGGAGGGTTGTACTGCTTTAGTTTTTAATTACTAATAAGAAGGGAGAAATCAGAATATTTTAATGAACCTCCAGATGTCAACAAGTTGGTATAATAAATTGGATGTGGAAGATAACAATTTACAGTTAGAATTTGTCATCTCAGAAGCTCCAGTGGGAAACCACATCTTTCAGAGGCTCCCACGATATCCAGTCATGCTGTGTGATAGCCCAGCTCCCACAAAACATTCAGCATCTCGAGAGGAGAGATGCATTAGGGCCCTTCTGCTCCCTTTCATCCACACAAAGGATGTGTCATCAATCAGTGTGCACTTCATTGCAAGACCAGGTCTTTCATGAACTGTTTTTTTACCTTGGGAATGAAATTATCTTTACTATCGACTTCTGTCCACTTTGCCATGACCTTACTCGACCTCTAGGTGGGTCCAAAGCCTCAACTAAAATAGAGAAGCCCCATAGGACTGTAACCAAATAGCTTTCTGCACACCCTTCTCACAAATATGTAACCAGCTAAAAGACAGATATCCCATCCAAGCTGGTCATACAGATTTTCCCTGGCTGTATGGAGAAAAATAACTCCACTGGGAAAATCATCCAGTCAGCCCTAGGCACCTATTCTTGGGCAGGATGAATCATCTTCTAGAAGCACCTCTCTCTTCACTGGCTGCCAATAGAGCCCAGACTGAGACTAAAACCGATTGTTTTATGCCTGATGTTAAATGAAGGAAGTCTTACTCTAAATCACAGTATTATTATACTTCAATCCAAACAGTTTATTGTTAAATCTTCATGGAGTAAATCCATCAATTTGTCACACAATCAAACAGAGAGAATGGTAAAGATCCTGATAATAAAATAGGAGGTATAATTTATTATAGAAATGCCAGTTAAAAAGTAGGAATGATCAAGGCTTAGGACCTTCTCAGGAAAACTACATGCCAATCTTAAACCTCAGTAAAGGAAGCCAGATGTTGGTGCTGTGTTCTCCCTCCCTCATTGCAAATACAGTAAAAGCTCTGGGTCTACCTCCTGCATTTCCTTGCTATTCCTCTGGCTTGGTACCTAGTATGGTAAACAAAAGTGATCTTTCCATACAAGATAAAGTTCCTGATATGTCACATGTATATAACTTCTTGGTGCCCCTTTGGGATCTTGAGTCAATAAATCAGTCCTGTGAGCTTTTGGCTACCCACTGATTTGCTGCCTTATGCAAAAGAGGAATTGTTTTTCAAAAAAAATATTTGTCGTCTTTGAGTTGAGCATCCCAAAAATATGTGGGGAATGAAGTCAGTGCACACAGCTTTTATAACTGGGCACATCCCATCAGAAGGCTCTGTGCTCCATGGATACTGCAGCCAGAACACAGAACTCTGTGCACAGAGGGGTTGGGAAAAGGAACAGCCCAAGAACTGATCACTGTTGGGTTAGGGAATCAACACACCCACCCCACGTGTCTTGAGCTGGATTTTAGAAGCTTTCCAAGGCTGCTACACCCTTCTTGGCAGGAGCCCATCTGCACATAGCTCTCAGCTTGTGGGTGAGGCTGGATTTCTGTCTCCAGCTCTGCAGAGCCCCTCTGCCTTCCTCTGCCTTGGACGGGCTGTGTGAGCTGCCTTAAAACCTCATGGTGCCCCACAAAAGTGGTGCCAATGACTAAAACCCCACAGAACTGGAGTAAAACATCTTGGCTCCAATCATTCATTTCACAGGCTCCTGCCCTCTCTTCCAGGCAGGTAAAGGGAATTTAAATGGAGCAGCATTTTCCTTTCCTTTCCTCTAAATAAGTCCTTTCCTTGCTGAAATTTCAACCATCTCCAGTGATCTTTTTTCTAACTGATCTCAGACTAATTCAAGAAACAGTCTTTATGAATGCCTCTGGAGTATCACCAAGCTTAAAGTGAGTTTTCAAGAGAAGAACTACAGTGGAAAAATATTCAATGTATATTCCAGTAGCAAATTCCCATGACTTTGGGTCAATTCTTTCGATGGAGTGATCTGGCAGGGTTCATTTCTGACAACAAAGGTGTGTGCTGGTTGATACCAATTGAAAGTTTCATCCTGCCTTTGCTTACCAAATGAATGCTGAACTTCCAAAAAATAATGACATTACCAGGTCATGCAGCTGCAGCCTTCTGTTCCTGACAGAGAAGTGGGAGGGAAGTCAATCCCACTTTCCTCCCTTCCCTACAGACTCCAGTCCCACTGGTGGTACAGAGATGAGAAACCTTGGGGAGTCTTGTACTCTCATTAGCTTCTCCATAACTAAGAATTGTTATTTTTGAAGCAAAAATTGATAGATCTTGTTGATTCAGCAATAATGACACAAAAATAGAGAGCAATGAGTTAGTAGAAAATAGGTGCCCATGGTAACAGCTCAGTATTTAATAATACTTATCAGGAGACTCAGCAGGTCTAAAGATGGGTGATTTTTCTCTGAAATTAAAGCAGCTCTGAAATTGGACCAGATTAGTGACAATGTCCATCCATTTCTTCCAGATGCTTAAGGAGACTGCTAAATTCTAGGAGAAAAAGAGGAAATCACTGTACAATGACTCTCCTGCTTCTTTTTAATGAAATTTGCAAACAGAGGAGGTTCAAATAAGAAACTGGCCTCTTGTTTATCTAATTGGACCTGAACACTGCTACTTTGAAAAAACACCATATACAGGCTTGTTTCTAGCCAAGGATTTCTTTCTAGCAGGATATCCTAGGATTGGGAAGAATTATGTGTTTCACACTTTTAGTACAATCCCACGGTAAGGGGGAGAATCTCACCGTGGGGAAGGATGTGCATGTGTATGTATGGATGCAAAATCCCAGAGGAGACTCAGAAGAGCCAAATATACTCCATATCATTAGGATAAAATAAATCATGCTATTTTGCTGACAGATTACAATAGGGACACAGAGATACTCAAGCTGGGTGTAGATACTCATAGCCTTTGCCTGCTACCTGCTTGGCAGGAGATATATGTGGAATTATCTCTAGTTAGACTATGGACCACAGTGCTCAATTCAGCCATAAAAATTGTCTAATTTATTGAAATAGTGCAGTTGGATGACATGAAAACTAATCCAGCTAGTGATGCCACAGCTGCCTAGAACAAATCATATTTCACTGTACCTCATCCCATTCCTCCATCATTTAGGAAGTGATTCCTCCATCATTTAGCATCATCATGCTGGAAAAACATTGCTTGAATCTGAAGTTCCCCTGTTCTCCCACAGAACTAATTAAGAAAAGGTGAGGTAGCCCCATCCTTGCAATGAGATTGTGCCACTCCTGCCAGCAGAGACAGCACGACAGCCACCTCTCCTTTTTCTGTGGACAGCCTCTCATGGCACATGTTGTGCCGTGGATCCCCTAAATCCAAGCAGTTTCTGGGACACTGCAGAGCACAGCCCTCATGGTGAAGCTGCACTGGTTTCTCTGGAAGAAACATCTGTGCCAAGAGCTGAGGCTGAGCAGTTTTGTCTCCACAAACCTGAGCTGGCAGCACTCAGTGTTACTGTGGGTGGTTCTGCCATAAGTACCCAGAGGAAGAGGGCAGGATGCAGGTGCTGGAACACTGAGTGAAAAGCCTTCCTGAGACTGGCAGAGCTCATGCACTCTAAGGAAGCACAGCATTGCTCTCAGGAAGAATTTCTTCATGGAAAGGATGGTTAAGCATTGGAAGGGGCTGCCCAGGGAGGTGGTGGAATCACAATCTCTGGAGGTTTTTAAGGAAAGACTGGACGTGGCACTCAATGCTCTGGGCTGGGTGACAAGGTGGGGATCAGTCACAGGTTGGACTTGGTGATCTTGGAGGTCTTTTCTCACCTAAATGATTCTGTGATTCTGGACAATCCAAGCAGACTCCCTCCTGCACCACTCAGGTGTCTTTCTAAAGTGCTTCCCTACACAACCCACTGCATTTCTATAACCTCAAATACATTCTCCACTATTCTAGCTGGAGAAGAACCAGCTGTCTTTAGGAAATACTACAGCCCTGCAGATGGTCAATATTGTTTCATAAGGGCTTTCAAGTGCTGGGAGATTCTGCCCATGCCCACTGCAATAATGATTTGAGAGCTTCTTTTCCAGCCCCCTGGGCACATGCAATGTCCTAAAGAAGCATCAAAACTAAGAAACTGGACAAGGAGAGGCTGTTACCCTGTTGACAGGGACTGGAGGAATGAAAGATCAGACACTTTCACTGTAATCCAGAGAAGTCCACAACAAGCACTGGGTGTTTGACCTCCAGGTCTTCTCAGTCTTGTGCCATCTAACTGGGCCAACTTTCCTGTCCTTCACCTCCTCCTGCCAACTTACCTCACAGTGCCTTTATCATGTGCTTCAACTGCACACGTAGTTATCAAGGTGACACAACAGGCTGAGCATCACCTTCAGCCACACCATTGGCCACAAGAACATTTAAATGTGCAGCTAGAAGAGCTGGCATGTGACTGCCACCAAAGCATGTGTTGTTTCTGTTCTAGGTGACCTGGAGTCCAATGCCACCACCTGGGAAGAGCAGGAGGGAGCTGCCTGAGGTGCATTCACAGGAGGGTTTGCCGTTGACAGAAACACTGTAAATTTGGGAATAAACATTTATAGGAATGTTCTGTGATGTATCCAGTTCAGCCTTGGGTGCCAAAGGGTATGGGTATGACCAAACTCATGGAGAGTTTATCAGTCATGGAGGCAAAGTCAATTCCCTGTGCTTCCACCAGAGCAAACCACACTGCACTTGATTTAGTGAAATGTCATGCAGCAGGTGAGGGCTGAAGCAATCACCCCTCTTCTTGTGCTCTCAGGCTTCTCTGCAGCATGGTGTCCTGCTGCTGAATCAATTCACTCCTTCTTCAGGTTCCTGCAGTAATCCCTAATTTTACAGGATGAACATGATGTTTCTCTGTGCTGCACTTCCCCATTTGCAATGGGGTTTTCATAGGCTCAGGCTCTGACTGAGGACACAATGTTCTGGCCCAAAAGGATGTGTCTGACAAGACATTTAGAGTAAGACTGCATCTGCTCTTCTGGGGAGACATGAGCCTAATAGGCAATCTACTTGATTTATGTACCATGAAGCATGATTAGAGTAGGGGTGAGATCCTCATTCATTACATAATTTCTTTGAAATGATGAACCTGGCATGTTTGTTATGAGATGCCAAAGAAAGAGTAAAAGGACATTTTCAAGGTTGGCATTAAGGCTGTGTTTAGCAAAACCTTTTTTGTTGCTCCTCAGACTTATGAAAATGCTGTGGAACTTTATTTATCTTTCTAAAGAATTTTTTTTTTTTTTTTGTATCACTTAATTCCTTTTGCTTCAGGTGCTTTAAAAACAAGCATCATTTAAATTTCAAAAAGGCATTATGCCCTGTATTCAAATGGGTAAACTGAGGCAAATGGACAGATAAGTAATTTCTCTGAGAGGCTAAGCTCACCCTCCACCACCCTTGCCCTGCTTTACCCACATCTCTCCTGCCTCGGGTTACCTGTTCCCCTCAAATGCCTTGACCCCAGGGTTCCCCACTGTCTCTTGATACTTTTGCCCATCTTTACCCTCACCAATCTCTGGCACCCTGCCCTCCCTGACTCTCCACCTTGTGCCCTGTGTCCCCCACCATGGACAGGGGGAAAGGAAAACAAAGATTTTAAAATATCAGAGGCACATCTTCAATTAAGTGGTTTCCCAGCTGTGGAGAACCTTTGTGTAAGGGACGTTTAGGACCTTATGCACAGTCTTCTACTGAAATCTCGCCCTGGCTTAAATAAAGCCTGGATTAGGGCCTAATCTCTGTTTTGTGCAGATATTTCTCAAGTGCAAGAAGTGATAGATTATTCCATGTACACCTTAAATGAAAGAACAGGGGCAGCAAAGGTAAATAACGTATTAAAGCACAGCAAGGAAATGTTGGGAGATCGTTCAGATGTCCTTTCCCTTTTCAAAAACAAACTGTCAGAGGAAAGAGAAAGTAGCAATTGGGAAATGAGGTGCACTCCATATCTGAAAAGATGGTGTCTGTAAAAGAACAAAAATCTAATACAATATTAATTAGAATTACTCTCTCCAGCCTACCAAATTTGAAGGATATGTTTACTTTTATAACAATAAATATGTATATTTGTTCTATTAGGAGATAAAAAAAAAGAGTTTGGCAGTTTCTATGAAATTACTGTTTTATTTTCTTAGGTTATAAATTACAAATCTTCAAACTCTGCTGGTCTCTATGGCTACTCCTCAACAAAGTAAAAGTGTCTGTCCTCTAAAGCCAGCAGAACATCACGAGAGGACAAGATCTCATTACACTGGATTTGAACTTACACTTTTGTGTACAAACTGGTGCTTTCTAGCACTGAGAGCTGCTTTAGAGCCACACAGTCACTGCCTGAAATACCCTGCCCATGAGGAGGGGCTGGAAAACATCACATGGCAAGGGAAGCCATTGTGTTGTCCATCTGGGTGGTCACCCTGGCAATTGCTTGGGTCTATGGAAGAGAAAGACTGGAAAGCAGCAGATTTTTTTTAGCTGCTTTCAAATGTTTAACACCCAGGGCCAATATTTACCCAATTATCCCTCGAAGTTCCAGCAATAAAGCCTGAGATCAAGATATTTTCCTTAGAGGGAATATATTCATAATAGATCAACAATCCTGCTTTTTGCCCAGGCTTTGCAGGAAAAGCACAAAGTGAGGACCAGGAGACATGAGGTCTGGTAAAGATGATGGCACACACCACATGGGAAGGGTTCCTTCAGCTGTGTCTGATGGAGCACCACTCACACACAGGAAGGATCAGGAAAGGGTTGGTTTGTGAAGTTGTGGCAAGTCCTGTATCTGCTGCTGCTTGGTCAGCTGGAGCTGGCTTCAGGTGTGAAAAATCAGATTTGGACTGAACGAAAATGAAGCTACTCTATTTCTGTTGCACTGTGTCATGGGATAGCTTCACCTTTAAGACAGATTGAAAAGAGGGGAAGTTGAAGCTGCTGGTGGCTGATGGGAGTTTTTTCCTCCTGACCAATTATCAGTCATTTCCAAGAATTGACAGCAGATCTGACCATTAAAAAGTGAATTCAACTTGTAAACACTCCCTTAAGAAGTACATTCAGAGCTCTCTCACGCTTTTTGGTTTCCGACTTCTAACAAGGTAACAAGGCTCTGTCTTGGCTTTCCCCCCCTTCCAGGCCGGAACAAGGCCGCAGGGAAGGTGGGGGAGGAAGCAGAGCTGGTCAGCCGAGCTTGGTTTTCAGTTTCTGCTGCTGGACTGAAACCTGACACCATGAACTTTTACAGTTTTCTAAGCTTTTAATTCTTTTACTACCTGAATAAACGTACAGACTACTCTTTCTTCCCAGAAAGGCAGAGAAAGAGAGACAATCAACATGTAAGGCATCATAAAACCACCAAAAACAGTGAAGAAAAGAGTTAAGTTTAAATAAGAAAGAGACAAAAAGAAGATGCTTGCCGCTGAAATGTCTTTCTGTTACAGCTATGGAGATAGACAATAGTAGTTTAAAAGACTCCTTTAATTCATGACTAGAGTATGGGAGGAATAGAGTATTCAAAGTGTGGACTTTAGAGAAAAGGAGAGAGTGGTTGTGATACTGTGAGTTGCTGGAAATGAGTAAAGTGAAGATTTTAAAGCCTTGAGGGGGCAAGGGGATGGCTGTTTTCCAGGAAGGCTCACAGAAACAGATGAAGAAGACTTCTACCTTTGAATAACTTATCCTTAAAAATAGCATCCCTGGACTCATTGACCCATGCACACCTCGGAGTGGTGTAATATGGGAGGAGTAAACTCTAAAAACTCCATAGATTGGCAGAAAGAGACTTCTGTTTCTCTACAAAGACTGATGAAAAGACTCTAGAAAATTAAGACTGTTTTTTGACCACCAAAGTTCTAAAGTTTTTGTCTCTATGTTGTTATGTGTACAAAGAAATGGTCAAGTAGTGGGAAGTAAAAGGGTTTTCTGAAAGTTTATTCTAGTATTCTTATTCTTGTAGTTTGTTAATAAACTGTCTTTATTCCTTTTAAGTTTTAAGCCTGTTTTGCTCTTATTTTAATCCATAACTCACAGCAAGAAATAAGTAATTTTTTGTTACTGGTTTAAAACCACGACACACTGTTAGTGCCTTTGGTCTGGGCTTTTCTTCACCCTGCTTTGGCAACTGCACCACAGAATCACAGAATGGCTTGGATTGGAAAGGACCTCTGGAGATCACCCTGTCCAACCCCCTACCAAGGCAGGGTCACCTGGAGCAGGTGACACAGGAGCGTGTCCAGGTGGGTTTGGAATGGCCCCAGAGACAGAGACTCCAGGCCCTCCCTGGGCAGCTGTTCCAGGGCTCTGCCACCCTCAGTGTGCAGAAGTTCTTCCTCTCACTGAGGTGGAACTTCTTGTGTTTAGTTTGTCCATTGCTCCTTGTCCTTTCCCTGGGCACCACTGAAAAGAATCTGGCACCTCCCCTGACACCCACCCTTGAGATGTGTGTCCTGATGAGATCAGTACACAGCCCCTTCACACTGCCAGGACAGGGCAGGATTTACAACCATTAACAGAAGTGAGGAGTGGAAGGATGAGATGAAGGTACCTTCTCAAGCTCCCCACAGTCCTCCAGACCAGAACTCAGATCATACACAACTTGCCCACCTCTACTGCTGGCCAGTCCCCAGCACTCTACATTGTTCTTCCAGCCTGCATAACACCTCAATTCAGAGCTGCCGGGGAGATGGAAAAGCCCCAGTCATGATTTATGGGGAACTGGGACAAATCGGGGTCAGGGAGTCTGTCTGAGTTACCCCAAGTTTGACTGGCTGCCCTACAGACTGAAATATTACCTAGGCTCCCCAATGCTTCATCACTGCTCACCAGTTCCTATTAAAGGTTCAATCACAGGTCAAAACTCATAGGAGCAATCTGGATCCCTTCTCTTTCTATCCTCTAGAATAAGGAATAAAAGGGGCAGGTCCACAGACTATCTGTGAATCATACCAGTGCATTTGTACCGAGTGCATTTGTAATATTCTCTTCATAACAAATATTGCAAACTCATCTCTGTGACTGACATATTTATGGAAATTTGGGCCTGCATGGAAATCAGCCAGGGCCAAAGTTTACTGGATAATTGACCCAAAACAAACAACTCACCCACTGCTTCGGAAATGCGATGTAACCTGCTTATTTGGTGACCTCTGTGAATTAGTTGCCCTTCACCCCACCCTCACTGAGACATAGTTTATCCTCAGTAGAATTACTACACAGCTGGTATTATTTGTTATCTCTTTGGACACTCTCTGCAGAGGCACTTACAAATTAAAGGGCACAGAGACTCAAGTACCATCATCAGTTTTCAGAGGAAACTCATCCTGCCACTTCTCAGGCTTCCCTTTGATTTGTGGATAAAAGCAGAGTCTCAAGGAAGATCAGTCTGGAAACTCTGAGGAGCCACAGGTTTTGCACATACTGAAGTTTAACTGATTTTGCAAACTAGAAGGGCAAACCCCCATGATTAAAAGAGTTGATGGTATCACGGCATCATTTATTTTGAATTGTAAGGTTAGGTTTACGTATTATATATATGGCCATAAACCAAAATATGAGAAGTTCCACCTGAACTTCAAGGAAGAACAAGGAAGAACTTCTGCACACTGAGGGTGGCAGAGCCCTGGAACAGCTGCCCAGGGAGGGCCTGGAGTCTTCCTCTCTGGAGACATTCCAAACCCACCTGGACACCCTCCTGTGTCACCTGCTCCAGGTGACCCTGCCTTGGCAGAGGCACGGGACTGGGTGATCTCCAGAGGTCCCTTCCCACTCAAACAATTCTGAGATTCTGTGATTTGTACTAACACTTCATAGAGGGTCATTAAATCTTGTGTAGCAGACTGTTGTGAAAGCAATGAAATGACAGGACATGTGACCACAGCACTGACTGCCCTTCCAGAGGGAAATCACTGTGTCTGCAGCACAGCTAATGGAGAATGATCAAGATTTTTCTTGCTGCCAGATGAACTCTATTTAGAGATTGTAAGACAGTAAAACAAAAATCTCCCAAGTGAGAGAAATTAAAGAGCACAAAATGAAGTGTTGTCAATAGGAGGAAATAAATCAATGATTTTCAAGCCCAGCTCTCAGGCTCTGTTCCTGTGTGTGTAGAGAACATCCTGCAGCCTTTACACCTCCTGCCTCGTGTCATGCCAGGCTGCCTCTGGTTTGCAGCCAGCACCTCTTGCTGTTCTCGTGATTCCATAGACTGAGGAAACATCATCTCTTTAATCACCATTAAAGCCAGCACAATCACCTCCCCATGATCACTAGGGCAGGGCTGCAAGGTTGTAGTTTCAAATATGGCAATCTTGTACGACTCCAAAAGAACTCTTTCCAAGGTCAAGATAGACTGAGCCTACCTTTCCAAGGTGTATTTCATAATTAGAGAAATGGAAAAAGCCTACTTTCTGTCTAGTTTCTACCCTGCAGCCATCTGATATGCTTGTACTCAGCACACACTACAATCGCAGAAAGGAAAGCAAGGAGAACACAGCACCCACCCTTAAACCCCAATGTCAGCAAAGGAATCAAAGCCATTTATGTGGTGTGTTCACCTGCCAACTGTTCCACAGGCTGCACTTCAGTTTCTTCAGGATAAAGGGACACTAAAAATCAAGTTTCTTTATGATGGAAGAAGGCACCAATGTCATCCTATTGCAAATGGATGCCCAAGTAAGACAGAAAAGGATGCAGCCAAAGAGCAAATGGACCCAAATCCCATGTGTTGAAAGCCAAAAGAGGCATGAAAAAAAGACCCCTAACCAACTTCCTGCTGTTTGAGTCATATTGCTTGCTTGCTTGATTGATTAAGTCAAGGGACTATGAAAAATAAACTAACAATTTTTTTTGCCATTAATTCACTCAATCACCATAAATATAGAGTGGATCAATGATTTCAGAGGACTCCTCTGTCTTTATCAATAGCCAGCACAGTGACCTCAGAGTGGTTGCAATGAATCTTCCATCCATGGGATTTCCAGTGTGCACTCAGGTACTAGCCTCACACCTTACCTCTCCATAAACAGTTTCCAAATGATATTCTGGTGAGAAATGTGATGAAAATCAAAATATTTTGAAGGCAGAGATGGCAACACAGAGCTGGAAGAGACCAAGATCCACACACTTTGGAGGGAGTCAGTAATTTCCCACAGGAGGATGGAAGGATTGAGTAACTGGATAAAGTTTTGATAAGAAACAAGGGAGCCAGCTGGGAATCCAGTACAGGATCCAGCTAGCAGAGGTAGGAACTCCCTGGTTAAACATATGAGAAAACACTTGGAGGATACTGGAACTTGCCAGAAAAGCTTGGTCCAGCCATAACCTGCACACATTGAGAGTTGAATGAGACAGGGTGGGGGGCAGAGTTCTAACTCCTCAGGGATCTAAACTGAGGTTGTACAGGACATCCTAATTTTGGCATTTCTCAGTTTTTGCTCACAGAGTTTTGCATCATGAACAATCTCTTGCTGTTGCTTTTTCTGTACACTGTCATTTTGCATTTAAGTGAGGAGTGAAGTCTAATTTATCCCTACTGAACTCAGAGAACATATCTTCCTTTAAAGCTCTTTCACAAGAAGTTTTATGCACATTTACCTCACTGTCCTAAGTAACTTTCCACTGTAACACTGTGAAGGCCTGGACTTCACTGGTAGAATGCATTGGGATATTTTGGCAATAAAATTTAGAGTAGAATCCTTCTTTCCTTCATTAGCTACATCCCACTTGAAACTGCCACTGAAAATTAAAAGTGGGCCCTGAGCTGAACAGGTGAAGTCAAAAAATACGTGTGGACATCACTTCAGCAGGATGACTTAATCTTTGAAACTGCAAAGAAGTGCACAGTGACTGATTTCTTTTGGCTTAAAGTTTTGTTATGAAAGTTTCTCTCAGCACCGTGGAGAAGAAAAGGGAACCTGTCAAAAGCAGAGACCTCTCATGAGGTTTTGGGAATGCATTTTCTCTCAGCAAGGTTGCAAACCAGGCTTCTAAAATATCCTGAAATTCACAGGAGCCCCTGTTGTCTTCCTAAGCTCTATTACATCCCCTGTCTTTCTAATAACTGTGATAAAAATAGCATGTGATTCCAGTCTGCTTTCAGAGCTGTGTCTAAAGAAGATGTGCAGTGACACCCAGACATGTCCCAACTGCCTGGGATTACGCACAGTAATATCAGCCTACAGACTGGACAATAAATGTTTAACATTCATCTTGAGCCGGCAGGGGAGTTCACTCTGTGTTACAGTGTCTCCTGGGTGGAGCAGGCAGCAAAATTGTGATTCACCAAGTGTTTTGTTTAACAGGGAAGAGGCAGACAGAAAGAAAACAGGGAACTCTCCAAAAACTGTGCACTGCCTTGTGATTGTGCAATATTCCAGAAAGGATGTCATGGATGTCCTGTGATTGCTTGGAACTTGTACCAGATATTCCTGCAAAATGAAGTGCTAAGGGCCAGACCTGTGGGCAAATGTGGTTGCTGCATGTGAGGAAGGACATGGAGCTGTTGGAGTGAGTCCACAGGAGGCCACCAAAGGGATCAGAGGGATGGAGCAGCTCTGCTGGGAGGAAAGGCTGAGGGAACAATTGGGATTGTGCAGCCTGGGGAAGAGAAGGCTTTGGGGTGACCTCATTGTGGCCTTGCAGTGCCTGAAGGGAACCCACAGGAAAGATGGAGAGAGACTCTTGACAAGGGCCTGGAGTGACAGGATGAGGGGGAATGGCTTCACACTGACAGAGAGCAGGTTTAGATTGGATATTGGGAAAAAATTGTTCCCTGTGAGGATGCTGAGGCCCTGGCACAGGTTTTCCAGAGATGCTGTGGCTGCCCCATCGCTGGAAGTGTCCAAGGCCAGGTTGGAGGGGCTTGGAGCCAGCTGGGATAGTGAAAGGTGTCCCTGCCCTTGTTAGGGGTTGGAACTGGATGATCTTTAAGGTCACTTCCAACCCAAACCATTCCATGATTCTATGATTAAAGAGTAAGGAAGAATATGGAGTGACCTTGCCCCATATTAGTTAAGTGGGGTAAGTCTAGATTGAGGAGTTCCATATCAGGAGAAGTGTAAACTGTAGGGAATACAGGGATCAGAGATAAGGTGCAAATTTAATTTCCTTATTTTGAAATATCCTGTTTTATCCTACAGTGTCCAAAGCAGCCTCAGGTGTGTGTGAAGAACTGAATGGGATAAAGTTACACCGAGCCTGTCTTCACAGATGTCTAGAAATATCTGTATCTATTTTGGGTACTTGACATTGTCTTAGCTTGTAAAAGAAGCCATACAGCTAGCCTTGGAGAATAAATGTAATTAATTCATAAATCCACAACACAGGGTAAGCAGTAGAAACCGTGTTCTTATGCTATCCATCTATTTTGTCTTAAAACTGTCCCACAGCTTTGCTTCTCCTCTCTGCCTGTGCAGTCTCTGCCTTCTCTGTTGGGATTGCGACCAGCAGCACACAAAGGGGTGGCTTCTCTACCAGAGGCTCAGCTGACACCCACAGACATGTCCCACACTGTTGCAATCTGCTTGTGACAGCAGCTGGGACATAATAACCCACACTGCTGACACCAGGTGAGAGAGCCTTTGGAATTAAATCCCTGTCTTCAGCATCCCCACTGCTCAGGCTCAGCACTGGGCCTGACTGCAAAACGACTCAGAGTGCAGTGGAAGAGGATGAGAGAACAAAAGGTTACCAGGAGAGGCTGCCTGTTCCATCTCTCCTCTAACAGTAATCCAGAGTGTCACTTGTTCCTGAGCTATTCCCAATGACCTGAAATGCAGTGGGGAGGATATCAACATGAATTCTGCACTGCTATTCTGACAGCTGACTGTGTGCCTGAACATAGCTTGTTTGTACTGCTTCTAATTCATTGTTTAAAAAAAAAAAAAAATACCTTGTGACACAGCAACAGCCACTGCAGAAGAACCAAACTGAATGGAAGAAGTATGGTTCACCAACCACAGGACCTTGCTGATTTGAAATCTGCATTTTGGATTTTTAAATCCTTGTGTTTTAAATGCTAGAGCTCATCATGAGAAAGAACAGATGAGTCAACCCCTTTTCCCATCCTGTAGCTCCCATGAAGCCTCACAGAAGAGTTCGGGAGGCAGCCAGCCTTGTTCTCTCTATCCTGCTTTTCCCCACCCACAAAACAGAGCCTTGCACTGGGATGGACAGCAACACTTCTGATCTGGTCCTGTCATGGAATCAAATTTTTCTTTTCAAATATTCTAAGCTTTCCCAATGTCTATTTAGTATGGAAAAGGTCCAACTCCTGCCCAGAAATAAAGCCACTCTTAGGCCAGTTGGCTTCAGGGGTAAAGCCTCTTGATTACTGCCATCAGATTTTCCTTGCATTAGATGCTGTGAAAAACCCAATTCAAGAACAACAGAAATCACTCAGGAAGCCATTATTAAGTAATCTGAGCCCAGTGCATACTCACAGGTATTCCTCTACCATTATTATACAGGAAAGAACATGTTATCTATACTTAGTGAAGGTATTTATTAAGGTGATCTGTATGGGAAAACTTACTTGTATAATTGTACCACTGGGTTCACAGGGATTGGACTGCCCTTATAGATATTCCATTCAGAATAAGAGTTGAGGATTTTGCTTGTTTGAGTTTTTTCTGTTTTAGTTTATATAGTTTTGAAAGTGAAAGCCAAGAAAAGGGAGTTCTAATTGGGAATAAGACTATCCCTATAGTGATTGAATTCAGTGATTGAATTTTACCTGTTCCTGTTTCCCACACTGAAACTACCTTTAAATAGGATGAAAGCTTTTGTGCTTCTGAGTTTCTGGTGTCTCTCAGAATCTCCTGTCTAGTTTGTGGTTTTAGGGCAGAATTTAGGATTACACAAACATTCTGATTGTTTCTCTAAGAACGTAAGGTCATAGTGAGCCAAAAGACCTTATACACAAATGTTGTCTTAATAGTCATCATTGTTACAGCACTCCAAATGTACAGAGAGTTTGGGAAAATCATTAAAAACTGTCCATAGCCATCATCAGCAGTAAAATATAAAAAATTATCTTTATTCTATAAGGCAATTAGCAAGTGGATTTGCTTGGGCACAAGAGCGAAGCTCTTGAGTTTCACAGAACACTTGAGTTCTGTGTCCTCGTGGGGGCTGTGCACACCTCACTTCCAGCAGCACATCCCACAGTCCTTTCAGCCTCAGCACCATCAGCTGCTCTGCTATTTCTGACCCTGTGCAACAACTTCCAGATCCATCCCAGTTACTTTGGACCACTCTTCATGGCAAAGAGGGCAAGTGGCCAGCCCTCGTGAGAGCTCCTCTTGGGACTGAAGGCAGTGCTCTTGACACTCTGGCTTGACTGAGAGTAGAATGCTATCATGTGAAAGGATTTTTAAGGAGCATCAGAATAAATGCCTGACTTGGCTGAGAAGCAGATGTATTTTTAGGGCTCTGCAGCACAGCTGTGACACCAGAATTTAATGACTTGCTACAGGACAGCTAGGTCAGCGTCAAGCTGAATTTTTAACATCCTGTAGTCTGAAGCATACTTTTAAATCTCTTTTGCTGAAACAAAACAAATATCCATGTTTTCATTTGCTCTGAGACAACTGTGTATAGAGTCAGTTACTGCTGATAACACTACAGGTCACAGGATGAGTTTGTTTTTTGTATTCTGAAATGTCCACAGTGTGAACCAGCATCAAGTGCTAAGGGCCTCCTCCCCATAAAGCTGTAAAATGTCACATAGTTGTTTTTAGCTGTTGCAATCCTTCCACTAAACCCTGACTATCAGGTAACAAACCTAGAGATTAAAAAACAAATTACTTGGTCATGGTTTTCTGGAGGTCATTTTAATTCAGAAACTTCCTCAGGAACTGTGGAATTCTTAATCAAAAAGCATTTAATCTAGTGTCACTGAGAAAAACACCAATTCATTGCACTTCTGAAGTGCCTCTCAGCTAAAGAAAGAAAAGGTTTTTGCAAACACTGCTGACTCACACTGCCCCTAGCAGAGAAGTGTTATTACTCTCATTTTATATAAGGCAAAGCTGTAGCACTGATGTGTAAGTCTGTACCTGGGCAAAGTGAGCAGACAGGCACAAGCAACAATCCACCACTTCCCTTTTTCTTCTTTATCTCTACCTGATGTGCATAGCCTTATTATTCTTGTTCTTCTATATATTTATGTGTATATAGGTCTATTTATTCATATTATCTACATATATATATTCATATACTCATACATTTTTATTTATGTATTTTTAAAATGTATAAAGGACTTTGGAGAAAACTAAGCATTGCAACATCAATACATATTGCACAACTTAGTTATTACGGCAATACTAATAGAAAATTGTATGTATCACTAGTTTCATGGACAAACCCCACAATTCCTATACCTTTTGCTACAGAACCTAAGAAGTAAAATATGATTTTGGAATGATATTTAGCATGTCACAATGCTTTCCCAACATCTGAGTATTTAATGATATTTTGTAGTACAGCCATAAGTAAAATATTCTGAATTACAATGAATCGTGCAGCTGATAGTAAGTAAAATCAAACATCCAGCTCCAAGGGAAGAGTCAGGAAATCAAGAAGTTGGAAAAAAGAACTTGCAACAACTCAAGTTTGAGCATCTGTGGATTCGCATGTGGAGGTTTCACGACTGACCCCAGATTGGGCCTTTAGAAAGGGTAAAGCATGCAACAGAATCTTCAAAGAGATTCAGAAACTGTATCTGGGTGTTCACTTGAACCTTTATTTTCCCTGGAAGGAACACTGTAAATAGTTTCCAAATGAAAGCAAACCTGAGATGCAAACATGGAGTTCTCTAGAATTAGATGTGTGTGGCTGTGATCAAGTTGCAATGCCTGAATCCAGATGCTTTCCATTTGTGGTCTGGCACAGGTACTCCTCACAGAAAGAAGACAAAAAGGATTTTCAACAAAATAAAGAAATTCTTGTACTCTGAAATGTGAGGGGTTTTAAAACTCTAACTTTTTTTCTTTGTTTTGTTTGTTTGTTTGTTTTGAAAACTGTTTTGTAGCAACTCTGCGCACCCCTGGTTGAGTCGGCCGCCTTCCACCTTTCCCACTCACCCAGCTGGGAGCTGAAGGATTTTTCTTCTGGCTACTTCCTTCATGTTGATGACAACACTCATTATTTCCACATACCTGCTTTGACAAGAAAGTCAGTTCAAACACACTGCAACAAAAATGCTCTGTTTCTTATGACTTTATGGAAGAACATTTTAAATAGAAGTCACACTGGGATAAATATACAGTCACATGCAAGGTCACTAGCTGTCACTAAGATACCTTTACTTTTAGGAATCAACCTCTCTCTTTTCAGGCTTTTGGTTAAATTGGGTTTCAGCAAGCATTGGTTGGCCAAAGTCATGGGTTGCTCTGGCTACCCATGGACAACATGTACCTCTCCAAACTTTTATCAGCCTCTGAATGGAGATTACCTCATTTTCCTCCCCTCTGTCTCTTTCCCTCCAGGCCGTGCTTTCAGATTCTGCCTTACACCATCCCCACAAGTCTCACTGCAAAAGACATCACATGTTTGGCTCCCTCTTTTCACTTCCTTCAGTCCTTCACAAATTCCTGGCAGGGAGGGAACAAACTTTTTCACTCCCTCACCCTGGACTTCTGTCAGTTTTTAGAGCTGTGTTCAAACCTAATCTCAGCCCTGGACACACTTTTACCATAAAATCATCTTCTAAATTACTCCACACTAATATTGATGTGACCACCACCTCTAAGCAAGTTCACTTGGAGATTTCCTGGGTGCTGGGGGTTGTGATGACATGAAAGCAATTTCCAGGAGCAAATCTCTGGACTCCATTTTACCACTCCATTATATGACTCAGCCATGGACAGTGTGCTGCAAGAGGTGACAAGAAGATAAAGGGCCACCCTTAGTCATGGCTTCTTGAAGGTCAGACTGTTCTGCCAAAATTATCCAGGAGGGAATTGCTTTGTCACAGGCCAACCTAACACTTGCAACCACAGTTTCCCCATAGCCATCAGCTTGCAAGAGAAGCAAAGGGCAATAAATGAACTTTTCATCCAGGCAGTGCTGCTGATATTTCCAGGTGACTTGTCCTTGTGGAAGTGTCCTCATCTCAAAGGCAGCTCTCCAGATTTTTCTCTTGGCCATAACCAGGGTTGGCAAGTGCCAAATGTGTCAGTACACATCAAAATATGTCACCCACATCAAAAGTGGGAGACGTATTTGGTTTCCTAAAGTTTTTAGAAAGCCTCCTATCAAATGCCACCTCCTCTCTCACTCAACAAAATGATGGTTAAATCTCTGATTTGTTTTCTGTGACACTGAAGTATCCATAATGTGACTTACTTGACCATGATGGAAGTCGTTTTCTTGTTTATATTGTTAAAAGATGTTGCCAATTATCCTGAATTCCTTTCACAATTTACATATATGGCCACAGAGAACTATTATTTGTCCCTTGATTTGCCCTGTTTTTTCCCCTCTGCCAAAATTCTAGGTCAGAATAACCTCTCAGTTTTGTTTCCTGAAGCACCAAAAATACACCCATGCACATTGCATCACTGTTTTTTAAGTGGTTAACAACAAAAAGATAAGGAAATAATTTTGATTTTTTTAATATGCCTGGCAGATAGGGAAAGACAGTGTTGGATAATGAGATATCATAGCAGAAGTTCTTCACTTTGTGTCAACAGGAACACTTCATTGATCCACTCTGGTCAATTGATCTACTGGAGAAAGCAGCTGACTCAGTTTCTTCCTGTGGGATACCTTCTTATGTCTTGTTTGACCTCTTGCTACGTAGAAATTGCATCTGTGTGTTTGTACAACATCATTTAAAATGGCCAATTTTATTGCTTAGTCTTGCCCGTAAAATGTCAACGCCCTGAGGCAGAAGAGATGAATCTGCAAACATTCCTCACAGCTAACTGGAAATCACTGGGCAGTTCCAGAAACTGTGGAAGTCCTTGGGACAAGTTAAGAGAGGAAATGCATCATGATGTGAGTGCACATCATCTCGACACCTAATTTCTGGGACAAAACCCTGGAGAACCAGTGGTAAGAACAGAAAGCTCTCAGTGGTAGGAATTGGCTTTTTCTCACCGAAAATGTGTGCTAAATGTGTTCCTCGTCTACAGGTTCAATTTGGCCCTGAAAGCTTAATTAGTGTTCCTTAGCAACAGGGAAACATCCTGATTGACAAAACCCGCGGGTTTTGGCTGAGGCTTCAAAGTGCTCAATTCACGGTTATTTTTAAACTTCCCAAATTCACAGCTGAGCATTTCGATTCAGAGTGAAATTCATCAACAACAACAGAAAAGAAACATCCCCAGAGTGATGCATTTCTGAGGAAAATGAGAGTCAGGAGCTCAGCTCAAACTTTGTGATCTATGGCAGCAGCAGTTTTTTGCCTTTTATCCCTCAATCTACAGAAGAAAATGGGGCTACTTGGGTGAAGAGGAAACCAAACAGAGAGTTCAATAATTAATGAAAAAGACTATAAATTAAAGACTGTGAGGAATTAAGTGAAACCATTTATAGATAACTTGTGAAGTCTTGCTGTCAGCACCAAAGAACTACAGGAGGGACCCAGAAGGCAAAGTGGACAAACAGTAAAGAAAAATCAAAAGATAATAAAAGAACATATTTATACAGTTTAAAATCATAATACTATTGTATATTTGAAGATATTATTCCATCACCATCAGAGATAATGTCTGGTGGCATACTTGTACAAATCTGCCTAAAGCACTTGAATTTTTGCATTGTAATAAAATAAGAATGATGCTTACACCTCTATGTATTCAGTTCTGGAAAAAATCCATCAGTAATATGTATTAAACATGAATATTTATATGAGTAAAAAAATATTATATCCTTATTTAATTTTCAGACTGAGATTTTGGATATTATTGAGTCTCCTGGCAGTATTAAGAGGAATAATTTCATAATTCAGTAGTGAAAAGAACTGCAAATGAACCAAAAGTAAATAGAGCTGAATTATCTTTTGCAAAGATCTCAGAGACTGAGGGTATGCGGGCTGCATGTGAAAACCTACAGAAATCAGATGTATTTAATGTGTGACAGACCACTTTTCTCTGAGTTCCCATGCTCAGGAAATAAATTTGCAGGCATCCTTCTCCCTCTGCCTGCAGCCTTGTGTCCCGGAACAATGTGACTGCATTGCAGGCTCTGGTGCTTTGGTTTGATTTCCTGTCTATTGCAAAAGTTTTTAGTCTTAACAACTGCAAAGGGGAGTAAAAAAAAAAATTAATCTTGAAACCAAATGTAGGGAGTGGCAAGAGCACTGACTTCCATGTGGAGGAATGTGACAAGAGACGGGAACACAGCAAAGGAATGCACACAGATTATCCACACCATGCCAGCAGCTCGCTTTGGAGCAGCCCGGGAAGGTTCATACCCAGAAAGGAGCTGTGCCATGCAGAGGTGGGTGGGACCTCCCTGCCTGGAGCTGGGACAAAGTAAAATGTCCTTAAAATGTGTGCAGGGTGGATGCCAGATCTGCAGCAAACAGGGTTTTGTTCTACAGGCCTGCTCCTGCTCATCACAACCTCTGATGTCACCAGTACCCCCAAATGCTGATTCCCACTCTGTCCCCAGCTTTCCCCTGTGCAGGAAACCAGAACAACACACACGGGGGAGGCAGCTCTGCAGAAGACCAGAGAGACACACAACAAAAGAAAATGAATTTTGGGCAAATGAGGCAAACCAGGACTACACAAAATTGACACCCAGTAGCTGATGATTAAGACAGAGCAGGAAACAAATCATGATATCTGATCTATTACAACTGACTCCATCAGGTTTTAATCTTAGAATCACAGAATGGTTTGGGCTGGAAGGGATCTTAAATCCCATCCAGTTCCAACCCCCTGCCATGGGCAGGGACACCTTCCACTATCCCAGGTTGCTCAGAGCCACATCCAGCCTGGCCTTGGACGCTGCCAGGGATGAGGCAGACACAGCTTCTCTGGGCAACCTGTGCCAGGGCCTCAGCATCCTCACAGGGAAAAATTTCTCCCTAATATTCAATCTAAACCTGCTCTATGTCAGTGTGAAGCCATTCCTCCTTGTCCTGCTACTACCTGCCCCTATAAAAAAGTCCCTGTCCTGCTGTCTGCTTTGCCTGGATGTAAGAGTTGAGGGAGATCTTCCTTACAGTCCTCCCTGGTTGCAGGATTGCTGTTTGGGTGTGTAAAGCTAAACATTTGCATAAACACTCCCCTCTCTCAGCTGAAAGGCTTTTCCTAGGCTGGCATTCCTAGAAATCGCATTTTAAAATACTTTAAATCTTTTTGTATTTATGTCCTCCTTTTAAATGTCTGTTCATGTGCATGTTTTACAATGTGCATAATATATATTTGTAGTAGTAAATATACATAATTCACAAATAAATAAGTGTATATATTGTGGAAGGGGACAGAGTGAGTGTGTGTGTGTGTGTGTGTTCAAGGATTTTTTACTGATACCAGTACACAATTATAAACCTTTGGAGATCACTGCTACAGAAGAAAGAGGTGGTAACCTACCTATATGTTAAGACTTAAGTCTGCTGTTGTGTTTTTCACACATTTTGCACATGCATGTATGTGCACAGGTATAAAAAATATGTGTATTTTATATATTACTGCATTATTTCTTGTGTTACATTAGCATATTTATTAATGTCTTTTGCATAGATTTACTGAGCTTCCTACACACATACATTAGATTTATGCAATATACCTAACAAACAGCACACATATATTTGACACATTCTGCATTTAGTTGTAGGTAAAACTAGAACTTCCACAGAGTTTGACATATCACATTATAATTTACCATTTGCCTTTGGTTATAACTCTGCCAGGTTTGAACTCTTTACACTGAATTTTTACATAATTTTGCCCTGCTTCTGAGTTACTTTCTTTGGAGAGTTTGAGTAAAAGTGATTTAGCCATTTTTTAAGAACAAAACTTGTGAAAAACAGTCAGTGTAACCTATGCTGAAAATTGTTCATCTTATGAACATCTCCAGCCACAGTCTGGAGAAGAAATTTAGAGAAGAGCAATTCCACCAAAATCACCCACTTTGTTTTTTGTTTTGTTTTTTTTTGGGGGGGGGGGGGGGGGGGCATGGGGCGTGGAAAATATATCCAGATTGGCCAATCCTTTATCTTTTAAGAACATATTTTACCCTTGTGAATCAGGCTCAAATCCTGGTATTCCCAATTGTGATCTCTGAGTGGGGCAGAGAGGATAATATGTAACAATAAAATCACATTTGAAGAAGAATTTTACTTGGATTTTACTTTCCACTTAGTCTTGACTGACAGTGATTGCACAGCTATAAGGAGATTTGGGCTGTATTCCTGTTTGAAGCTGAAGGTTAATTTGTATGTTCAAGATGCAGAGCTGCTCAACAATTGCTTACCAAGACACTCATTTAAAAGCATTCACTTACAGAGCCAGTCTGGCACAATGCTGCAATTGCAGAGTGCACATAACAAATGTCACACGCACCTTTTAATGAAGATTCGTCTTTTCTTGTGCTTGTCATGGGTCAGCCTCTTCCACTCTGCATCATTTGTAGTAAATTCCTGTTCATTTTGCCGTCCCTCTTTTTGCTCTGTTGAGAAAGTTGTAAGACAATGTTCTCAAATTTTATTTTTAAATAAATAAATAAATTTAATCTATTTTACCTCTTTCAACACTCATCCTTGTCTTCTGTTGCAGTAGAGAGGGGTGTACCAAGCCATAGCCTGAAAAAAACCAATGAAACAACATTTCACAGCCTATTTATATTCTACATCTTTTCCTCAAGGTACTTGTTTTTTGTGGATCAACAGGGAGGGCTGAAAGAAGAGGTATTTCAATGTGTTTCTGAGTTATTTAACATTTAAAAGATAAATAATTTTCACCACCACCAAATTCCATCTTTTTTACATCAGTCTTTAAAATCCATTTTCAGTTTTTAAATATATTTAGGATAAATTCGTCATCTAAGAGTCTTAAAATTCCATGGCTCCAATTAAGTAAAGAGGTTAAAGAAGGAGAGAAAAGAGGAGCAAGTATGGCCAAACTGAGTTAGGAGAGGAGTAAATGTGAAAAGGTGAGACTAAAAGTCAACATTCACTCAGCACTTTGTAAGGTGTGAATTATGGTGCCTTGGGGAAGTTATATAATTTACACTGTTTATGAAAATCACAGATCTTTTCCGTGTTCTCACTAGCTTGAGTCTAGCTAAAAATGACCAAACACACAATTACCACTGGGCAACTCTGGGGTAAAAAATGATCTTGGGTTTTCTCTCATCCCCAGATTAACAGAACTTTGTCTAAAAATACTCAGCAGGGCTGCCAAGCCAATGCCAGCTCCTAGCTGGGCAGCCTGGACTGGATTGTTCATGGCTGAAACTCAGGCAAGGACTATGGGCTGCTCTCAGCAGTCTCCTGGTTTCCTTCAGATCCTGATAATCCACATCCTTCAGATCCTAATAATCCACATCCTTAGATCCTAATAATCCACATCTCCAGCTGAAGCAAGGCTGACAGAGAGAGAGAACAAGATTTCTTGTGCTTGATTCAACAAGGACTTGGACAACATGGTCCCAAATCTCTGAAGGAAGCCCAGTGACAGAGCCACCACTGGACAAAGCTGGTGGCTTGTCCTAAATCTCATCAGATCCTCCCAAAGAAAATCTGAGGGAGGTTTGTGAAGCACTGGAGCATTTGCTGCTCAAACCTGCAAATATTAAAGGCAAAATGGCTCCTGGATATATATACAGTATAAGAACTAGGTAAAACACCAGGTTTTCCCTTTTCTCTTTGATTTTTGTAACACTGGTCACTGTTTGATCTGTGATATCAAAGCTGAAAGAACTTGCAGCTTAGTTTTAGTGGTTATTTTCAAGTACCTTTCCTGTGGATTAACAGAGATTAGCAAAGGCACATTTTTTCCAAGGTGTGATAGTAAATCCTGGGGTTTTTATCTGGCTTGCTGAGAATAAGATTAAAAATAGGCAGTTTCTTTTATTTTCTAAATTACCAGGGGCATTGGAAGAGATCTGTGATATCAGCTTTAAAATTCCAGTCTCTGCTTGATTCTGGAGTCCCCCTGTTAAGGGAGAAGCTGTCTCTACTGGAGACTAGACATTTTTGTACTTTCATTCTCACACAAAAGGTTTAACAACGTTGTGCTTTAAAATGTGAATGCAATTACCTGTGACCTTTATCACTAACACAGGAGCAAAAGGACCCATTATGAAAACATTTCTCTTACAAGAGACAACCACAACACATTTTTGCAAATGGTATTCCTAAAGGATTTGGCATTTGCCATCTGTGATAAAATAGCTGCAACCATTTCCTGTGAGCCAAAGCAGTTCTCAATTTTAAAGGAGAAAGATCCTGAAAAAAATAAAATGCTCTCCTCCCAAAGTGCTCACCATACTTTGCCAAGGTCTGTTTGTGGCTTTTTCACACATCCACCAGAAGACATCATTGAGTGTGGCTCTTCTGAGCCCCCCAAAATTGCATTTTCAGCTTTCTTATGGGAGGGCTCACACAGGGCTGCACTGAGCTGATGAACAGACTTTACCTGCTTTTATTCTGCCAGACCTCAATTTTCATCTCAGAAAAAGGAGCCAGAGCTGGTGGTAAAAGAGGCCTCAGGCCACATTCCAGCCATCTACACTGGGATCTAAGTGGAGCACTTTGCCTAGGTTCAGCTGGTGCTGTCTCAGGGAGCTGGAAGGGCTCCCTTGCTGTCTTGGCTGACACAGACACTACTGTGCAGGAATTTTAGATGCAAGAGTTGGCAGCCTGAACATGACCCTTGGAAATAAAGAAACCAGCAGAGGTTTTCTCCTTGCCTATGCTGGGTTCAGCCTGAAAAAAGGAAAATTAGGTTAGAAATTTCTCCCTGTGAATGTGGTGAGGCCCTGGCACAGGTTGTCCTGAGAAGCTGTTGCTGCTCCATACCTGGAAGTGTCCAAGGCCAGGTTGGATGGGGCTTGGAGCAAGCTGGGATAGTGGCAGGTGTCCCTGCCCATGGCAGGGGGCAGAAATAAATGATCTTTAAAGTTCCTTCCAAGCCAGGCCATTCTGTGATTGCATGAAACAGAAGCAGTTGCAGACCCTCTACCTCAATTCATTGCTCATCCTGGAGCCTTTTAATTCTAATATTAACAGCAACATTTAGTTCACATGTTCAGGCTTTTTTCATCACCATGGATGTCAGATGCACATATTTGTTGTTTTCTATTTAAAGCTTTTCTGGCTTGCAATGGAGCCATCTGACTCCTCATCTTAGCTTCTACCTACCTCTCTAACTCTTATTCAAACAGGCAAAAAGATACATCTGAACTAGCTGGAGGGGAAGTAATTTCTGAAGAGCAGCAGCCCATGCACTGAATTTTTAACATCTAGTTCTGGCACAACATCAAAGCAGAGCACATCATTATCTTCCTTTTCCAGAACGGGAAACTAAGGTACAGAGTATCATCATCATCATCTTGCCTAAAGTCATCCAAGGAAAAGCTGGGAGCAGAGTCCCAGTGCCAGAACTGTGCTGGCTAGCAGCTGTCCTCAGATAGTGGACACACTCTGGAAAGAAATATAATTTTTCTTTTTATTTTCAGATGAGATCCTACTCTAGTGACACCTTGTTCTATACAGAAGCCCATAACAATTCCTTCAGTAGCAACACATAAAACTCATTTCCTTTCCAGTTCCCTGATTTGTGGGTTTCTGATCCAAGGTTTACACCTCTGTTGGCAAACACTGGCACAGCTCAGTATTCTGACAATGCAGGGAGCATTTTATGTGAGCTATGGTTGGAAAAATAAACATGTCAAAAAGGACTCTTCAGGATAGCTTCCCTTTGCTGGGCAACATGAAATGATAAACAGCATGGGATGCTGGACCTGTCGTGCAAATGCCAAGGTTGTACTGATGATGGAAATTTGCAGATTTTTCTGAACTCACCATTATTTGTGAGTGCGAGCCTTCCTTAAAACACAGATTAACTTTGACTCTGTACCATGAGGCTGAGATGTACCCTGGTCTGGCAGCCGAGAAAAGGCACTCAAACCCCCCCACATCAGGGGAAAACCAGAATACAGCCACTTGGACATCCTGGTTCAAGAGAGAATTCCCAATACTTTCGTCTGCTTCAGGGGAACAGTTCAAGGTGTTTCCAAAATTACTGCCAGGATCAACTTCACCAATTTTTATATTTCCAGTAGCAGTGAAAGTACACAAGTTGGTTTGAAAGTGCAAAAGCATTGCTTAGCTAAAAAAAAAATCAAACATGTATTTCCTTACAGCACCTAGCCTAGATGTCAGTAATTACTGGTAAGTAATCTTACCAGAGGCAGAATATTTACAGCACTGCCACTTGACTTTTTATGCAGTGCTTTTCATCTGAAAAAATCCATTTGCATTAAAATTACTAAAGTCTATTTCTCTTTCACTTTTAAGTAGCATCCATTACCATCAGAAATTAAAAGATTCTTTGTGGGGCAAAAAGTCATCAATCCACTGTTTGAATTTGAGTTTTTCTAAATCTATATAGTCTACAGCCTCTAAGGCTGCCTTGGCTATTAACTTCCTATCATTAGTGGGAGTTGTGTAGCTGATTCTCTTCAAAAATTTAGACAATTCCTCCCATCTCTCATGATTTTTTCCTTCCTGGAAAAAGGCTAATCTTCAGTATTAACACTTCAGCATTAACTCAGAGAGTTCATGCTCAAAGACTTCAGAGATTTCAGCCCTCCCTTGTTTCAGAATCCCAACAAAGAGGGGTTTGTTTTGCATCTGCTCTAAAATCAGGGACCTCTTGTGTGAGCTGGGGAACATTCAATCCCCCTTAAGCACAGGAAAACAAATTTATCACTTGGGTGTTCCTTTAAGTAGTGCACATGTCAGGGGAGCCCTTTCAAACACTCAGTCCCAGACTGTAATACTCATCATAGGTCTTAACAGACAGGTTGTGAATGAAGTCTAAAAAATGTTCAGCTTTTGACGTGGCATCCACTGCAATAAATTTCATTATTTAGTACAGATGCAGCGCCTTGCCTGTCTTCTGTGCATGTAATGCTTTTGCCCTTGCCACATTCATCTTGTTCAAATAAGTTGAAGTCAGAACTCAGTGTGTTGGGACAACTCTGTCCCAACATCCCAGAGAGCCTATGTGCTTGCTTAAAATAGCCAAATCCTCATCCACGGTGTGACAAATACCACCCACCCACTCCAAATAACTCAGCAGAGTGGCGTAGCAGTGAGTCACTTGCTCAGGACAGCCAGGCTGCCTCCAGGCTGCCGCTGGCATTGATGGATTTGGAAGCAGAGCCTCAGGGAGCTGCCCCCTCCACGTCCAGGAGAAGTGCACAGCAAATGTAACACTTGGCTGCCTCTCCTCTGCCTTCCTGCAAACTTTGGGAACCCATGAGATCTCTGCTCCCACTCAGTCCTGGTCTATTTGTGCTTCATGTCAGCACAGGGAGACTGGAGGTAGCTCTCACCCACTTCTGACTTTCATCTGGCTGCCACAGTTTGGCACGTTTCTCCCTCCTCATTGCCTGTAGGACCACACTCTAAGCTAGCCACTGAAATAACTCAGCACAAAAAGTTTTGGGGGAACATTCTTTTAGCTTGAATTTTTTGGCAGTCTCTGCAGGCTTCTGTATTGCTGCAGCTGGAGGGATGGGCAGCTGTGCCACAAAACTTTGGAAATGCTGTGACTCTGATCCACAGCTGGTTTGTACAGACATCACAATAGCAGTGGCCTAGGGCTCTGAAAACACAATGACACCAGCAACAAAGAGAAAATCTGACACTTTTACCCTTAGGAATAGTCTAGAAACAGTTTAGTCATTAGGAGAAAGTTTTTAAACCATAGGGAAGGCAAAGATCTTCCTGATCTTATATTTCCCTCTACCTGTGCAAGGAAAGTTTTGGGTGCCAGTGTGTTTCTAGGTAGAGAGCAGAAAAAACATATGGGAAAAGACACCTAGAATGGTCCAAAGAGGACCTGGGCAGGAATGAGCAGCAAACTTTATTCTCTGCCTGTACATCTCAAACAGAGCTGCTAGGTCAAGAGTCCCTCTTTTGTTAACACATGAAAATCTAAGAAAAACCCCAGCTTCCTTAAGAGTCAATGTCAGTTTTTCATACAGGCATGGTGTCTGCACATAGCAAAAGAGAGAGAAGGAGAAGAAAAGCAGAAAGGAATGAGAACAGGCCACAACACCCAACACCAAGGACTATGACTCCATTCACCACGGAACTTACGAGCAGGCAAAACT